>NC_066525.1:8526201-8658701 GCF_024679095.1 Eriocheir sinensis
TGTCACACGCACCACTACTCTTTCTTCTTTCTGTGTGTGTTTGTGTGTGTGTGTGTGTGTGTGTGTGTGTGTGTGTGTGTGTAGTTGACTGGGGCAGGTGCGAGGACTTCTTAATGACAGGTAATTGTTCATGTTGAATGGGACGCTCACCTTCCTTCCCCCCCCCTCCTCCCCAGTCTTCCCCACCCCCCCTCCTCCCCCGCTGAGGCCCATCGAGGGAGGCTGAGGGTGTCGCGGGGAAATTCATACTTACAGAACGAGGCATTCCCCAGACGGCGCCGCGGGACACACACACACACACATACACACACAGCCTGGGAGCGGTGTTTTTTTTTTTTTTTTCCAGCTAGAATCTCATGGTGCTTTACATTCTCTCTCTCTCTCTCTCTCTCTCTCTCTCTCTCTCTCTCTCTCTCTCTCTCTCTCTCTCTCTCTCTCTCTCTCTCTCTCTCTCTCTCTCTCTCTTTTCTTTTCTTTCTTTCTTTTTACATCTTACATATTGTAAATGGGTACATATATGTCGATGAGCGGGCAACGGCCCGCCGCTGGGGGGAGTGTCAGGGCCACCCTGGTGGCTGGTCGGGTCACATCACACACCCTACTCTCTCTCTCTCTCTCTCTCTCTCTCTCTCTCTCTCTCTCTCCCCCCCTCTCATCTCACACGTAGAGATGGTCGTGCGTATTCTGGTCAGTTCATTTGTATTATTCACGGATTCCTTTACGTCCCCTTTGATCCAGATACACATGAAAGGAATACATAAACTATTTTTTTGTATACAGAACGTGATGTCGTGTTGAAGACCCAGTATAAGTGTCCCTCGTTCGTATCCCCTCCATCCTCCCCGCCTCTCCTTCCCCTCTTCTTCCTCTCCCTCCAGCGCTCAGCCACCCTTCCTATTCACAGCTTTGATGGACGGCCGGTAACCCTCATCACTCACCTTTCTTTATGCCGTTGAATGCCTCCCTTATGTCATTTACACCGACTGTTTCCGGTCCTTGTAGAGTCACGCCCGGCACATCCCTCGTTCATGATTTTTTTTTATTTTATTTGCATGCAATAGGTAGGGTCAAAACTCGCCTTTTTTCCTAAGATGATGCGCCTCGATGTGTTGCGGAAGCTTAGTATTTGCGAGTGATCTGCCTTTTCGTTGTATGTATTTTTTATTCCTTTTTGTATGTGTGTGTGTGTGTGTGTGTGTGTGTGTGTGTGTGTGTGTGTGTGTGTGTGTGTGTGTGTGTGTGTGTGTGTGTGTGTTATCGCACTTGTTTGATTTATTGTCCTTTGTCCAGTGTGTGTTTAGTTGTGTCCCAAAGCCATTAGAGTTCGTTCTTGTTCATGATTACCTGTCTTGAAAACATCCTTCCAATAGATTCATCGCTATTTTCTGTATATAGTTGTTACTTTTCTTTCCCTTATTGTCACTTGTTCATGATTATCTGTATATAGTTGTTACTTTTCTTTCCCTTATTGTCACTTGTTCATGATTACCTGTCTTAAAAACATCCTTCCAATAGATTCATCGCTATTTTCTGTATATAGTTGTTACTTTTCTTTCCCTTATTGTCACGTTCATGCCGTCAGTGACTTCTCCTAAGGTTGTTTTGATCATACCGACGGTGTTTGTTTGTTTGTTTTTGTTCTTAGACTCACTCACCTGGAGCTGCTGCGTCACGTAATAAGAAGCAGCAGCCTCAGTAACCTTCCCGCTGCTCCCCTCCACCTTACCCTCACTCTCTCCCCTCCACCCACCTCCACCCACCCAGCTGATGCATTAAACCCACACTCACCCAACTCATTTACGTCACTATCTCTCTCTCTCTCTCTCTCTCTCTCTCTCTCTCTCTCTCTCTCTCTCTCTCTCTCTCTCTCTCAAAACATGTCCTGCAATTTATGTTAATGTCGCTATTTTAACTTTTATTTCCACTACTTCATATTAAGCCACGCCAAATGCCCTCGGAATACATACGGTGCCGTTATTCAGAAGAGAGAAGGTAGCCCTGGGAGCGATAAACATCCTAGGGGGAGGGGGAGGGGGAGGGTGGGATGTGCGTCTGGCACGGCTCAGATGTTCCGAGGAAGTAATGGAGGAAGAGTCTCTATCTGGGAAGTAACGGAGCAGGGAGCTGTGTGTGTGTGTGTGTGTGTGTGTGTGTGTGTGTGTGTGTTCAGAGGATTGATTGAAGCTCGTAATGCCTCTTAAACTTACGTATGCTTTTTTTAACCCGTGATAAAGCATTGCGGTCCTTTTTTGGGGGGTGACTCACCTTGTGTATACCTGTCTGGCGTCTGGCACCTGCATTTTGTGTATACGCCAGTGTGTGTGTGTGTGTGTGTGTGTGTGTGTTTGTGTGTGTGTGTGTGTGTGTGTGTGTGTGTGTGTGTGTGTGTGTGTGTGTGAACCTGAAGGGAAGGAGGTTAAAGGTGTTGACAGGTCCGGGGCTGCGGTGAAGGGGAGGTGTACAGGTGTGCGGCAGCTGAACACCTTTACTATTACCAGGTGAGTCACGTGATCCGCTCCCGCCACACCCACGCTACTAAATTTTCTCCGACCGCGAGCTTTGATGGCTGAGGAGTTGGCGTTCGTTCCGGCCACTCACGGAAGCCATTAGTCAAGTTATTTGCTCCGTCATACCTAATAATGTTTCCTTCAAGACGGGCGGATGGAAACAAGAGAGAGTGCTGTTGAATCTCAGACCAGTAATGGGAGTAGGTGTAAACAGAGAGAGAGAGAGAGAGAGAGAGAGAGAGAGAGAGAGAGAGAGAGAGAGAGAGAGAGAGAGAGAGAGAGAGAGAGAGAGAGAATATAATCGGACAGTGGGAGTGTTGTGGCGAAGAGGAAGGAATTTACTAACAATTTGATGACTGGGCCGCCACACGCTTCGCCTTCCCAACACACACACACACACACACACACACACACACACACACACACACACGATTTAGTCCAAGAGTGATGACCTCCGACTATCCGTAATTTTTGGTGCCAGGGACGGAAGCAGCAGCGGCAGCGAGGGCGGAGGCTGCGGCGTCGGCTGGTTGGCGTCTGAGCGGCGGGGGCGGCGGCTTGGCGGGGCCTGAGATGGACTGCGCCGCGCTCCCGTAATGATGCGGAAGAAGCGATAGTCTGGTCTGGCTGCCACTGGGGAGGCCTGGGGCTGGGGTAGAGAGCGTTGTAAGACTAAAAATAATGATGGTAACAAAAGGTTGGCTGTTACTAGGGTCGCTTTGGGTTGGGGTTGACCGTAGAAAGGGAGGAGGCTATGTAGCTACAGGAGAGCGTAATTATAGCAAGAGAAAGGGTTGGGCTGTTACAGGGACGGTTAGGGCTGGGGAAGGAAGACCGCAATGCTAGTGAAGGGAAGGCCTGGCTGTTACTGGCATAGAAGTGAAGGCTACCAGACTAAATACGTAATAATAGCAGGAGTAAGGGCATGGCTGTTTCTGGGACGCGTGGGGTTGAATCAGGAGCTCGAAATGTAAAGAGAAGCTGGGTTGCTGTTACTTAGGACACACACACACACACACACACACATATGGCTGTGGGATAAGAGGTACCAGGCTATATGTAAGACCGTTCGAGGAAGTAAGACTATGGTTGGTTCCTGTTACTTGGAATACACACACACACTCACATACTGCTGGGATAAGAGGGTCGAGACTATATCGTCACCTTCGTAAACAAACCGCCTAAGTCATTATTTTCTACTTTTCAGGAAATCAAAAAAGAACTGTCATTATCTCATTTGGCTTAAGATTTAGGCAGAAACGAAAAGGCCAATTCTAGAACACTCAAACCCTGAATGACGAAGGCAACTATACAAAAATGGCAGTCGCATGTTAAAAAAATGATGTAGAGAAAAACCTGAAGATCGCTGAAAAATGACTTTGGCAATTATTTTATGAGAGTGACGAATATGGTGTTGCTGTTACTTGGGATACACACTCACTTACGGCTGGGTTAGAAGAGGGAAGACTGTATGTAAGACCGTTGGAGGACGTAACAGTGTGAGAGCAGATGTTGGGTCAATGGCGTCTTGTTTGGCTGCGTCGCGTAATCTGGTTATCAGGGGGCAACTCACTTACCTTAGACGCCTCAACAACACGCGCTCATGTCTACCCCCTTGTTTTTCTTAGTAAGTCTTCACACACACACACACACACACACACACACACACACACACACACACACACACACTCAAGGGAACGTAAGGGAGCGCTGTTGACTTGTGTGGTGTGTGGTGCGGTTTGGCCAAGAGCGGGATGTGGGCGATTATGATTTTTGCTCCATTTTTAATTAATGTTGATGATGCCGGGAGGGTGTGGTGGTGGTGGTAGTGGTGGTGGTGGTGATGGTGGTTGTCGTTGGAATAATGACGATGGTGATGATGAGGATGAGGAGAATGACATATTGTTTGTCGGCTCGTAAAGTAATAAAGCCGTGGTGGTGATAATGACAACGGTGATGATGATGATGATGATGATGGCGGTATACCTAGTCTGGCCGTTAGCTCATATAGTAATAAAGTTAAGAGTTGCGTTAAAGTAGAAGCTGTGGGATTCCCGGGAAAGTAAATTGTGCTGAGGGCGGCAAGTGTGTGTCCCTCGAGGCCTGCCATATCTGAGGCGGCTGATGTAAGGTCGAAGGTCGAGCTCCACGGTGACCTTCAAGGAGGGCCTGAAGCTGACACATTCTTAAGGGAGTGTTTGGAATCAGCGGTGGCCGAGGCATTGCTTTAAAGATAGGACAGAATAGGCCCATATTCTTAAACACATCGTAGCCCAAACACACACATTTGACAAGGCTTTCGTAGGAGTTTTGGGCATTTGCAGAGGTAGTTTTATGACCCCTTTGGTAGTTTGATCATTCTTTTGTGCCATGAACCTACGAAAACACTCATAAGAACGCGATTGACACACATTTGACAAGGCTTTCGTAGGAGTTTGGGGTACTTGTAGAGGTAGTTTTATGACCCCTTTGGTAGTTTGATCATTCTTTTGTGCCATGAATCTACGAAAACACTTATTAGAACGCGACTGATCTCCTTTTCGGCCTTTAAAATGATTGATGCAAGAGGTGGATGCGTCTGAGAATATTGACTTATATGCTAATTTCTTGGTGACCTAACATACACACCCATTACTCCTCCTTTTCCTCCTCCTCCTCCTCCTCCTCCTCCTCCCATTACTACTGCTATTACCACAGATACAACGTCACATCTCTGAGCGGCGTGACCATGCATGAACACCAGCACCCTCAGTTGAATAATCCTGTGACGAGGCTGTTTATTTGTTTATGTGTTACGTCACGAAGCCATGTGGGAAAACAGTGCCAGAGCCAACGCCCTCCACGCATCGCTCTCCTGACCTCATCTACCTATTGTGCTAGTGGTTGCATTCGTAGTAGCGTCAGTAGTAGTGGTAGTAATAGTAGCCTCTCCTCCCTCTCACTGCCCCGCAACACACGACTTTCTACTCTTGCTCATCCGTATTCTATCCTAATGCCTTACGCAAGAGTTTACCAGCATCTTCATTCGTTTATCCCTTCCGTTGCAAAACTCTCGAGCAGTCTTTCTTCTTCTGTATTCTCTCCTGCCTACGACCTTGAAATTAACCTCGTTGTTTTCTTTCGTCGGAACAGCGTCAAGTAGCGAGTTTTTTTGTTGTCGTTTTTGTTATTTCCCTTTGAGCTGTCTCCCTTGCTGTAAAAAAGAAAGTAGTGGTGTGGTGATGGGGAGTAGCAGGAGTAGTATGTAGATGAGTCATTGGGGGGGGATGCTGCGGGGAGTCAATGAACTGTGTTATGACGATGCAAACCCTTTCATTTAGGCAGAAGTCACTGGCCCAGAAAAAGATGCAAACACTTGTGATAGTAGTAGTAGTAGTAGTAGTAGTAGTAGTAGTAGTAATAATAATAGTAGTAGTAGTAGTAGTAGTAGTAGTAGTAGTAATAGTAGTATTGGTAGTAGTAGTGGTAGTAGTAGTAGTAGTAGTGGTTGTTGTAGTAGTAGTAGTAGTAGTAGTAGTAGTCGTAGTAGTAGTAATAATAGTAGTAGTAGTAGTAGTAGCAGTGGTGGTGAGTAATAAGAGAGAGAGAGAGAGAGAGAGAGAGAGAGAGAGAGAGAGTCTGCGGTGGTGATGGTGGTGTTGACGCTAGACGTAACAGCACCAGCAAGTAAACAAACCCCAAAACGGTCACGAAGGAAAAGCAAGTTCAAAACACCTTCATGTACGAAACTACGTCAAATTGTAGGTGTTATTTGGCAACGTAAACAAAATGGTTACAGTGCAAGGGATTTATTTTCTTAGTTACCTTTTTTTTCTCGTTAATGAATGCGATAGCTTAGTGTTGACGTAACTAGCGCTGGTTTTATTAATTTATCTCCATTTTTCCTGTTAAGAAGAAAAAATAAGAGCTAAACATCATCTTCAGAACTGCCATAACTCGCTGCTCCTCTTAAGAAAACATATATCAAAATGGAATCCTGAAATATTGTATCAGAAGTGTCGTGATGTTTCTGTTATTGTGAGTGGTCTTTGGTATCCAGGGCAGCGAGCGGCGGGCGTCCTCGGCTCGGCAGGCACCATGGACCTGTTTCCTCCAGCTCGCTGCTCGCCGCCGCTCGGGTTTTATCAGGGAATCAAAGCTGCCGTGCACGCTTTCCTTTCCTTGAAGCCAACGCGAACCACATTTTCTGGTGTGGAATGAAGTGTTTGAAGTGTTTTCATATTTTTCTTTATTTTGGTGATAGTCTATTGATATTTTGGTGATATTGTTCTAGTTGATTCTGTTATTTATTTTTATGTTAATCATTATCGTTATCTGTTTAGTATATATTTGCTGTATAAATGCTGATAACACACACACACACACACACACACACACACACACACACACACACACACACACACACACACACACACACACACACACACATTTCTCTCTCTCTCTCTCTCTCTCTCTCTCTCTCTCTCTCTCTCCCTTCCTCCTTCCCTCCCTCCCTTCCTCCTTTCCTCCCTCCCTCCCTCCCTTCGGCGGGATATTGGCCTTTGATGGCATGGAGTGTTCGACAAACTTTGCGCCCCAAACTTTATATTTTTAATTAGGTCACGTTATCGTAAGCCAATGACTCGAATTCTTTATCAGATATTGTCATACTTGCGGCCCTAAATTAATTATACACTAAAAAACGACCAAGAATTCTTACATTTTCAAAATTTCTTCGTTGTACGTAGGAAACAAGAGGGAGGGTTGTTTGCTCAGGTAGGAAGTAGGATTGAGTTTGTATTAGGGACTAGGTTAAGGGGTTATGGGACTAGGGAAATGCATTGGGTTTATTTAGTGATTGGGGTAAATGGTGGAGGTTTAGAGGTATGGCGCTTGTTTGTTTGAATAGGGGAAGGATATTGGAAAGAGCATCGGGTGAATTAATAGCAGAGAATTAGAGACGATAGTTGAGACAGTAGGCATCAAATAACAGGTAGGAGCAGGTATAGGTGAGGCGGCGGAGTACATAACTTTCTCCTTGGACGTCCACTTTACACAGGAGTCACGTGGGGCAGGATTTTGGCAAGCGCTTTGTTGGACCAGGGTGTCAAAATTGAGTTTACCAAGAAATATTTTTATGCTCTCTGCACCACGCGCCTGCTGGCTGTGTGGGTGCCAGGCTAGGATGGAAAGGATGTGAGCAGAGATTAAAGGTGAGGCAGAGAAGCATTGGAGGAAAGAATGAGAGAAGAATAGTGGAATAAGTGAGCAAGCTGTACGGGAGAGGAAACAAGTAAGAAAGAGGAAGGAAAAAGAAAGAAAGGAACAGAGACCATGTGTGGGCGTAGGTGAGAGAGAGAGAGAGAGAGAGAGAGAGAGAGAGAGAGAGAGAGAGAGAGAGAGAGAGTGGAGGTGGGGTTTGGTCGGGCGGAAGTGGTGGGATGGAGGGAAGGGTCGGGCGGAGGAGGGCAAACGAGCCACCACAATACCCTGCCTTCAGCGAGTAAGGATCAGGAGGAGGAGGAGGAGGAGGAGGAGGAGGAGGAGGAGGAGGAGGTAGAGTATAAGAGAATGAGAGAGGGAAGTGAAAAGAAAAAGTAACAATGGAGGGAGGAAAGAAAAAAAAAGAAAAAAGAAAGCTCCCTCTAAGTGGTATACCTGTGGAGAGGCGGGAAGGAAAGGTAACGTCCAGACAGGAGCCGCTATTCTCACGCCAAGCTGTGGAGGCGGGAGGCGGTGAGAGCATAATATATACTCTCTCTTCTTTGCGTCTGGCGTGGCTTTTAAGCGTCTGTAGCTATACCAATCTTGACTCCATAATTCTTAAACGTATCGAACTCCCATTCTGACTATTTCTCAAGGCCACAGCAAAGATTAACCGGATTCTCAAGGGTGATTTTTAAGTTCAATGTTAAATTACCACCAGCATCATAACACAGTCCATGAAAGTCCCCTATAACTTCCTACGAGTGGCTCTTCAAACAGGCGAACTGGGGTGCTGGAGTACGAGCTATGAGCCTTCGCGTTAGGGTAAGAAAACAACAACAGACAAATTTATGAGACCATGGGTGAGAGAGGAAGACTGGGGCGAGGCGAGGGGGACATGGTCGAGGATTAAGAACGTTTGGATTAAGGCATGGGAGGTGTGGGGGGAGAGGAAGGGTGGTGGTGGTGGTGGTGGTGATTATGGCGGTGCTGGTGATTATGGTGGTGAGGAGGAATTTGGACACGGGGATGAGGTAAAGGGGGACATGCTAGGGGATTAAGGTGTGGGTGGAGGGAAGAGAGAGGAGGAGGAGGCGGAGGAGATGTTGAAAGGGACACAGAGGAACCCAGGGATAAAGGACGTGTTCAGGGATAGACGGAGAATAGAGGAAGAGAGCAGTGTGAATGAATGAGTAAGAGAAGGAGGTGGTGGTGAGGATGAGGAAGAGGAGGAGGAGGAGGAGGAGGAGCGGGAAAGGTGTAAAGGTGAAGAGTACGGATTGCGAACGCGACGTAACTTAACACCCCGGGAATGTTTCTTATTTTTTCTTGTTAGGGCGGCGCGAGGGAGGCAGAATGTGGGAAGGAAGGCAGGAAGGAACGAGACGCAGGAGGGGTGAAGGGACTGAGGGAAGAAGAATGTGGGGGGAGTGACAGACAGGGGGAAGGGTGTGGTAAGGGAGGGAAGGTAAGGGAGAGGGCATTATGCGGTGAGAAAGAGGGAGAAGGAAGACTGGGGAGGGGGGGGGGGATGGTCGTGGGTTCAAGGGGTGAGGGGAGAGATGAAAGTAAGAACCAAGAAGAGGATGTGAGTATGGGAATAGGGAGAGCTTGATGAAAGGAATTATTTATGAATGGAGGGGAATGGAAGGAAGGAAGGGGCTTGCTAGATAAGGAATGGGGGGTGAGTTAAAGAAATAAGAGGAGTGGTTGTTTGCTCAGATAGGATGTAGGATTGAGTTTGTATAAGGGATCAGGGTAAGGGGCTATTAGATTAGGGAAAGGTATGGGGTCTGTCTATTAAGGTAAAGCTGGGTATTAGGAAAAGGGTGGAGAGTGAAGGGAGGTTGTTTGTTTGAATAGGGAGAGAATATTGGAAAGAGTATTGGGTGAATGGATTGGGGGGAGGGAGGAAAGGGGGTTGTATGGTAAGGTAAGATGGGGATTATGGGGGAAGTGGAGAAGGGGGAGTGGGGATTGTGTGTGTGGTGGGGGGAGGAGAGGTGACCCCGGAGCCGCGAACTCTAGAGGCGGGGGTTCCCAGGTCAGGTTACACACACTGGAGAGGATTGTGGTGTTGCACCCAAACCCACCCCAACCCACCCCACCCCACCCCGCACACACACACACACACACACACACACACACACACACACAGCTACTATTCTGACCACATAAAAAGTACAATTCCCTTTAAAATGCAACAGAAATTTCGTCCAACACATAAGAAAAAGAAATAAACTACTGCAGATTTGAAGTTAATACACGAAATACGGAGCTGTTGAAAGGAAAGGAGGAGGAGAGGAAATAGGAGAGGAAACACACACACACACACACACACACACACACACACACACACACACACACACACACACACACACACACACACTCGCATATTGTCAGAACACTTTACCAAACGAAATTGTGTATGCAAAAAATATCTTACACGAGTTTTAAAAAAGATCAGTGAAGAGAAACGTGATAAAATACGGGACTATACGAGCTTAACTCAATCCTGTGAAAGTGCAAACAGGCAAGAACACACACACACACAAAAAAAAATAATAATAATAATAAAAATAAATAAAATAAAAATAAAAAAAAATAAAAATGGAATCACAGCTTGAAAAAATATATATAAGAAATAGTTTCAAAAGACGGGACACGACGAGGTTTGACATAGTACTGTAAGAAAATAGACAAGTTGTAAAATTAGATAAGAAAACACACAGAGAAAGGAAAAGTGTTATAAAGGGGGAGGGGGAAGAGTGTTTATGATCCCGGGGAAGTGGAGGGCCGTCATCGCAGCCCTACCAGACAGACGGCTCGTGCTTGTAACAATAACATAGTGAAGGAATAGCTTAGCATAGCACTGCGCCCTCTATTCCTTCCCACTTCCCTCCTTTCCCCTTCCTTCCCCTTCCCTCCTCTACCCATCCTTCTCCATCCCTCCTTTACCCATCCTTCCCTCCGTTCCCCATCCTTCTTCCCTCCTTTCCCCTTCCCTCCTATACCCATCCTTCTCTTTCCTTCCTTTCCTTTCCCTCTTTTCCCTTTCCTCCTTTCCCCACTAACTCCCGTCCACTCTCTCTGTTCCGTTTGAGAGAGAGAGAGAGAGAGAGAGAGAGAGAGAGAGAGAGAGAGAGAGAGAGAGATCGTCCATAAGGTAAACATTCGATTTGTGGTCAGCAATCATAATGAACACTCGTGGTCGGACAGTCATTGATACAGATGGTACTGTGAGTGTTTGCTCGAGATGCTTTATGATCAGCGTTACGTAACTGCCTCGTGTCTTTACCAGATTAAACAAACAAACACAATGAAATACAATGTCGACCCAGATGCCAGTGAAGGTTCGTTATGGGTTCGCGCGTGCAATAATTAACACCAGACATAATTCATTTTACAAACTTTAATTAACAAGGGAAGTGTGCGCGGGGGGGGGGGGGGGTCCGGGGGGTTAGGGGGGCAATACAGTCCGCTCCATATTCGTCGTTCCGCCAATTACAATAAACAGTTATCTCGTCGGCCTTCGCTCGTCAGTCTCGCTGCAAGACGTGTCCGAAGTTCCGAACCCCAGTCGTTGTCGATCCCGATGCTAAAATTAGACGCCGCTCCTTTATGAAAACACGACAGTCAGTTAAGAGCTGTCTGTTTCTCCTCCTCCTGCTGCAGTGACGTCTTTTTAAGTTCATCTGCTCGTTAAATCGTCACGCTGGTAGGATTGTTATATGAGTGAACGTTGCAGTGTGTCCAAGCGTCAAACAAAATCCATATATATAAGGCAGAGGAAAATAGATAAAAAAATAAAGTTGTGATCGACCCTTTGTCTCCGTATCCACAGCGACTCAGCGTCAGTATCCGCTGTGAGGCGCCCTGTTTCGTGGTATTCTTAACGAAGTGGTGAAACGAAATAAGCAGCGTGAGTCAGAACTGATGCAAGCTCTTTATTTATTTATTTCGGGAAGTTAAAATTACTTCATTTGAAAGAGATGCTACTACAAATTAAAACGAAATTTAATTTATCCGTCAGCTTCAGAGCTTTGAGAACTAAGCTGACTCTCACATCAAGATCTTTGCCAGGGGACAATAGTCAGCTTTACCAAGTTTTTTCTTAGGTAATTGTCCTTCTATTAATAACATGCCTGGGTTTTGTTTGCACTGTAAGGGGACTTAACCACTGACTTAACCCACCGTCACATCAAGGTCTTAGTGGCGCTTAACAATCGTCAGTTCTATCATTGTTCTTTCTTGGGTGGTGGTGCTCCTATTAATGGCATTCCTGGGTTTTGTTTGCACCGTAAGGCATCTCGTGTGTGCAACCACTGTCCGTTTGATGTTGTGTGTTGGAAGTGCTGAAGGCGCCTGCGTTACGGATGGCGGCACTTTAGTTATGGTGTTATCAGCATGTTTACACTGAGAGAGAGAGAGAGAGAGAGAGAGAGAGAGAGAGAGAGAGAGAGAGAGAGATGTATTCAATTGCAATATGTAAAATGTAAAAAAAATGAGAGAGAGAGAGAGAGAGAGAGAGAGAGAGAGAGAGAGAGAGAGAGAGAGAGAGAGAGAGAGAGTTATATTTAGCCATGAATGCGGTTATGTAAGCAGCTAAAGTAAACTAAGCATGTTGATGGAGTGGTCAAGGCAGTGTCCAAACGCCGCCTCCTCAGTCCTCATGCCTCATCCCGTCACACCCACGCTCACGCTCTCCCTCACCCCGCCCGTCCCCCCCCCTCCCCCCCCCCCCTACACACACACATACACACACTTATTTCACACTGCACGTCACACTCCATACATATTCTACAGTTCCACACAGCATTTACTTCACACTTAACAGACCTTACCATACTCCAGTCTTAGTACACTTTACGTTTCATATACTCTACCACACTTATCAAAATTAATACAGTCCACACTTCAAACTCAACAAACACACTTCAATACACTCCAAGCTTCATACGCTCTACCACACATCTTGTCAAACACTCCACGCTCCACACACTCCACAAATACACATCACCACACTCTTGTCATTAAACACTCCACGCTTCACGCACTCCACAACTCATGCCTCACACGCACACACCACTGACTCATCCCATCACACTCTTACCTCTCTCCTAGCCACCTCAAAACAAACACACCCACGCACCTAGTCTTCCCCTCATTCCATCACACTCTTACCTCTCTCCTAGCCACCTCAAAACAAACACACCCACGCACCTAGTCTTCCCCTCATTCCATCACACTCTTACCTCTCTCCTAGCCACCTCAAAACAAACACCCACGCACCTAGTCTTCCCCTCATTCCATCACACTCTTACCTCTCTCCTAGCCACCTCAAAACAAACACACCCACGCACCTAGTCTTCCCACCTCCACGCACTTTCCCCCTGCACCCACCCACCCGCCGATCCTCACACACCCCTTTTGTCATCCCATCATCCTCTTCATCAGCTTGCCGATCACGAGGTGTCAGATGATAATGCCCGCTTCGCCGCCCTCCGCATGATCCTTTTCCTGCCTTCATCCACGCCCCAACACTCGTGACTTCCCTTGTCGTTCTAGGAAGGGAGAGGAACGAAGGGAGGATGGGAAATGACGTGTATAACCCCCGCGTGTTGGTCATATCCGTATTTGGCTTTCCTCTTGTCTAAACTTTTCCTGGTCTGTCTCTTCCTTTCGGTTTTGTTTTGTTTTGTTTTTATTTTCTCTTTCGTCCGGGTTAATGTTCTTGTTCTTCTTGTTGGTGTTCATCTTCTTTCACTCCTCATTGTCTTTCTTCTTCTTCTTCTTCTTCTTATTATTATTATTATTATTATTATTATTATTATTATTATTATTATTATTATTATTGTTGTTGTTGTTATTATTTCTCGTCCTGGTCCTCCTTTTCCTCCTCCTCCTCCTCCTCTCCTCCTCCTCCTCCTCCTCCTCGGCCACTTTTATCTCCTCCTCAACCTTCTCGTCCTTCTGCTCGAAATATCTTACCCAGTTGATAAGTTAAAGACAGCTGTCCGTCTGTCTGTCTGGTGGCCTCTCTCTCTCTCTCTCTCTCTCTCTCTCTCTCTCTCTCTCTCTCTCTCTCTCTCTCTCTCTCTCTCTCTCTCTCTCTCTCTCTCTCACACACACACACACACAGAGAGAGAGAGGGGGGGGGGGGTCTTTCATCATGCGTTGCCAGAGTGAGCCTCCAGAACTTCACCTTGTACACTCTATTTCATCTTCTTCCTCATCTTTTCTTTCCATTCACCTCAGCTCCGCGTGTTTCCTGCTTCAATTTACTCTCCTCCCTCTGCCCTCTCCCTACCTTCCCCTTCCTCTCCTTCCTCTCCCCTCATCGCCTCCTCCCTTTCCCTTCATCATCTCCTTTCCTCTGCTTTCCTCCCCTGCCCCCTCATCGTCTTCTCCCTCACATTTACTCCTCTTAATTCCTTCCCCTCTTCCTCCCTTCCCTTTAATTTCCTTCCTTCCCCTCTCCCTCTCTCTCTCTCTCTCTCTCTCTCTCTCTCTCTCTCTCTCTCTCTCTCTCTCTCTCTCTCTCTCTCTCTCTCTCTCTCTCTCTCTCTCTCTCTCTCTCTCTCTCTCTCTCTCTCTTCCCTTTACTTTTTTCTCCTCTCCCTCCATCTCTCTCTCTCTCTCTCTCTCTCTCTCTCTCTCTCTCTCCTTCCTCCTTCCTTCCCTCTCCTCCCTTCCCCTCCCTCCCTTCTCTTCCCTTCCTTCCCTTTACTCTCCTTCCTTCCCTTTACTTACCTCCCTTCCCCTCTCCCTCCCTTCCCTTCCCTTTACTCTCCTCCCTTCCCTTTACTTACCTCCCTTCCCTTTACTTACCTCCCTTCCCCTCTCCCTCCCTTCCCTTCCCTTTACTCTCCTCCCTTCCCTTTACTTACCTCCCTTCCCCTCTCCCTCCCTTCCCTTTACTCCCCTCCCCTTCCCCCTCTCCCCCTCCCTTTGGTAAATAAACACTGCTCGCGCCACCTGGCCAAGGCATCGGGGTTTCACTTGATTTAAAGGGTGAGGAAACCTGCTCGTGACGGGGGAAGGAAGGGGGATGAGTAGGTTACCCCTCCCTCCCTTCCTCCCTCCCTTCCTCCCTTTCTCCCTTCCTTTTGTCCTGGTCTTGCCTTCCTTGTTCACTTGGTCGTCGTGTTACGTGTTCTGTTTATCTTTCCTCCGTTTAAACTCTGTCATTTTACTTTAGTTTTACCTTGTCTTCTTTTTTTTTTTGTCTTTTATCCTCTGTCATGCATCTATTTCATCGCGTGCGTCATCGTGCTACAGTTTCCCGCTATTTTCTAGTCTCGGAATGTCATCTTGCATCAGTTTTCACCTCGCCGAATCATTCATTTTTTTTCCTTCTCTTTTTTAACCTCTCATCTTACTTCATTCTTTCCTCATCTCAACATGCATCTTTTTTCCTTCTCTCCTAACTTCTTCCACATTGCATCAACCCCGTGCCTTTCTTTCCTTGTTAACTTGCTCCTCGTGTTCTGTATTTCTCTCTTCTTTTCTAACCTCCTTTCTTCTATCTTACACCCAGTCATCCTCCTAAAATGACGTCTATTAGCTAACTTTATTACACCCATCCCTTGCTTCGTCTGCCTCATCCCCGTTTTCATCATGCAATTATTTTATTTTTTTACCATCTAACATCTGCCTGCCACTGTGCACCTTGCCGTTCAGTCTTCAACACACCTACAACGTTCCTGGCTGAGTCTACGCCTGGGCTCTACAGATGACGCCGTCTGACCCAGTAGTCCCTCCGTCAGGCCTCACGCTTCACGGACCAAATATCACTTTACAGCAGAATAACCCTCACCCGAGCCCAGGTGTCATATTCTCATTTCGCCGCCAAGCACACACATATGTCAAGACTTTAGTAGGACTTGTAAGCCTTTCCATGGGTAGTTTTATGACCCTGGTGGTAGTTTGACAAAGCTTATATACTATGAATGTGAAACACGCTTATGAGAACCCGATTGACCTCCTCTACGATCTTTGGAAATAGTTGATGTAAGAATGGGGGAATCGTCTGAGAAAACCGACCCAGGACTCATATTCTCAGGTGCTTTTGGCTCCCACAACAAATATTTCCAAAGGGCACACAGGAGATTAGTCTAGTTCCCATGAGTGTTATCCTGTCAGACTATCATTAGCCTCATAAAACTACCAATGGAAACACCCACAGCAACCTCTACGAAACCCTTATCCAATGTTGTTGTGTGAGCCCCGAAATGTTTAAGATAGGCCCAGGGCTGTCTACCCAATCCTACCCGTGCCCACCGCTCCTGTCAGCTTTCCCCACCCTTGGCTAGTCCTCGGGCTCGTCGGACGGGATATCGGGTTACAATGGAAGCGCCCCAGTAGCTCTCCCATGCCCACTACTGCCCGCGTCTCCTCGTATCCGTGTCCTCCATTCCTGTCTCCTGTTCATGCATATCTCTCTGTCGCATGTCTGCCGCTAGTACCTGCCCCCGTGGTCATGCTACATACTAAAGGACACAAAAGGATACACTAGGATATTCGGATGCTTCAAAAGGCAACTCGTTCTGCCTTGGTAGCTCCGGAGAACCAGTTATTTACGATCTGCTTCCCCCTCCCCATTCACATACCCAACTAACCTCCATTTGTAGCCTTCAGTCGTCTTTGCATAAACTATATACTTCCTTGATTGGTTCCATTCTTCCACTACCTACTCTGAAACCAGTTCTTGCCCATCTACCCCCTGGACCTGTGTTTATCCAATCTGTACCCGTTGCTGTAAGACTTAACACTTTTTTCAGTACCATATAAGTAGTTTAGTTGATCATCTCAGTCCATTTAGGTCCGGTTTTTATTTATTTATTTATTTATTTATTTATTTTATTTTTTTCAAAGGAAGACATTACCTTCATCCCCATACCGTCCTCCCTTTCTTTATGCCCTCTGTTATCTGCCCATTCACCCCTTCCTTTTCTCTCCTTCCCCCTTTACACCCTCATTAATCACCTCAGTTCATTTAAGTCTTCGTTTTTTTTATTTTATTTATTTATTTATTTATTTATTTTTTTTTTTTACCTTCATCACCACACCTTCCTATCTTCCTTTGTGTCCTCTATTTTCTGCCTAGTCACCCTTTACTTTCCTCTCCTTCCTCTTTACACCCTCATTAATCACCTCAGTTCAGCTTTTTTTTTTTTTTTTTTTTTTTTTCCTTCGTCTTATCTTCCTTTATGTCCTCTATTTTCTGCCTAGTCACCCTTTATTATTCTCTCCTTCCCCTTTACACCCTCATTAATCACCTTAGTTCACTTAAGTCTTCGGTTTTTTTCATTACCTCCATCACCATACCTTCTTATCTTCCTTTATGTCCTCTATTTTCCGCCTAGTCACCCTTTAGTTTTCTCTCCCTCCCCCTTTACAGCCTTACTAATCACCTCAGTCCATCATTTAAGTCTTCAGTCCAGTCTTCTTTTTTCTTTTTTCTCTTTTTTTTTTCAATGGATGGCATTTTCTTCTCTCATCACCATACATTCCTGTCTTCCTTTATGCTTCCTGTTTCCTGCATAACCAGCCCTTACCTCTCTGCTTTCTTCCCCTTTCCACCTCACCATCACCGTCTGCTAATATTCCCACTGCTGCCTCTTCATTTCCCTCCCCCTCACCAGCCCTCTTCCTCCTGCCGCCTGTGTCCCTCCACGTTCATGGCTGCGTTCCCATTTTCCACCTCGCCATCACATTCTCTCGCCCCTTAATTCTCACTTACTGGCTGCCCACTTTCCTCCACACATTCGCCGGCCGCTTCTGCCTGATTGTCCCCTTCTAACGCCCGCTGATGTTGGTTCACTCCCTCGCTCATAGTCTGGCTTAAATTCAATTATCCGCTGCTTTCCATGTCTTTCTTTCCTTCCCATTTGACTTCCTTATCTTTTCACATGTCATTTATGGTGGAAGGTTATCTTTTGTTTCCCGTCTTCCCTGCTTGTTATCTTCGCGATTTCTCTTACCTCACTGCTTTCTTATCTACCTTTCTTTTCTTGCACCTCTTCCTTTCTCCTCTTCCTCTCCCCTACTCCTATACCCCCTCCTTTTTACTTCTTCCCCCTCTTCTTCTTTTTGCCCCTACCATTATCATGTCTCGTTCTTCTACCTTTTTTTTATATCATTCAGCTAACTTTTTTCTCCTTACATCTATTTTCGTTCCTCCTCATCTCCCTTTCTTCTCTTTCTATTATCACCCCTTTCTATCTCCCCTTTGATATGTCCTCGTCTGCTTCTTTTTTTCCTTTTCTGTCACCTCCCTCCCTTTCTCCGCTTCTTCATCGTCCTATCTTTCTCACGTCTTCTTATCTTTCCTTCTTCTCTCCTTTTCTTGGCCTTATGTCTTTCAAGTCACTATCATAAACGTTCTTACTTTTTTTTTTCTTTCCTTTCTTTTTTTCCTTCTTTGCTATCTTTCTTACCCCTCCTTTTCTTAACCCCTCTTGTCCCTCTTGTCATTATCATCTACTTTCTTTTCTTTCTTTCTTCTCTTTCTGCTACTCCCCTCTTTTTCTCCTCTTATCATTTTACCATCTTTCTTTCCTCTCCTGCCATCATCATCTTTCTTTTCTTTCGTTTATTCTTTTTCTGCTACTCCCCTCCTTTTTATCCCCTTATTTTCCTATCTTTCTTTCCTTTTTTCCCTTTCTTGACCTTTTTTACTATCTTTCCATGACCTTATCTCTCCTGCCACCATCATCTCCCTTTCTTTATTTTCTTTTCTTCATTTTCCCTCCCCTCTTTTTCTCCCCTTCTAACCCACTCTACACCCCATGCCCTTCTTCCTATCCCTGTCCCTCCAGCCGGGCATGGCGTTGAGAGCCGCCGCAGGTAGAGTTGCGACAAACCCTATTGATCTAAACCACTGGCGGAGGCTGAGGCACGGAGAGGCTGGAGGAGGCAGAGGCGGAAGAGGAAAAGGGAAGACGAAAAGGAGGAGGGTAAAGGCCAAGTACTGAAGAGAGTGGAAGATGAGCAAGAAGACGCAGTAAAAGAAACCATTAGATTGGATATGAGGGTTCTCAGACGTTTTCCTCTCGTCCTCGTTCTCGTTTCCCTCTCGTCTCTCCCTCGTTTCGTCTCGTTTTTCTTTTGTTTCTTTCGTCTCGTCTCGTCTCTCATTCTTGTTCAGTTTCTTCTCCCTCTTCTTCTTCTTCTTCTTCCTCTTCTGCGTGTATATTTGTGTGTGTGTGTGTGTGTGTGTGTGTGTGTGTGTGTGTGTGTGTTAGCGCGTTCGAGTGAGAGCAAACTTAATTTAGAACGACTTGTAAAGATTAGGGTTGAACTTAACACACGGTAAAACGTAAAGAAAAAGGAAAGTGTTTGTGAGAGGAGGGGCAAGAGGAAAAGCTGGAGTAGGAATCGAGGGAGGGATAGTGAGGAATGGGCGCTGTTTAAAGTAGCAGTGGGCGCAGGAGGGAAGGCAGCCATGAACTGAGGGAGGGAGGAAAGAGGGGCGGAAGGGAAGGAGAGGCCTTTGTGCTGCTGTGGGGGGGAGTCAAGGAAGGGGATGAAAGTGTGTGTGTGGGGGGGGCGGGGGTGAGGGGTAGGCAGAAACAGGGAGATGAGGCACTAATGAGGGAGGAGGAAGAGAGGGGGGAGAGGTAGTTTTGTTTAATGGGTCTTTTTCATAGTCTCTTCACCATCCTTTAGTCTCCCGCGCCCGCCGCCTCCTCGCTGCCTCCCTTCCCAGCAGGTGACTTTGAAGGGAACTATCAAAGGCCGGCACAGTGGAGGTCACGAGTAGACACGTAAATACTGACTTGCCAGATATTGCCTCTGCTCCCTCCCTCAGACTCCTTTGAGAGAGAGAGAGAGAGAGAGAGAGAGAGAGAGAGAGAGAGAGAGAGGGGGGGGGGGGTTTACAGGCCATTTTGAGTATCCCAAGATTATTAGGGGGCGGGTCAGCTCACAAATATCTTTCAACATGGCATGGCGGCGGCCGCCGGTGCAGCCAGCGGCGGATGTCTGCGGGGGGCCGCGTAACCGGCTGCGGCGTGACAGCTGGTCACATTCTTTTAATAAAAAAAAAATAAGAAACGCTTCTTCATTTCTTCGTAATATTAGTGACGCGTGAAGGACAGTGACGTGCCGCAATGCTGGCTCACGCATCATTCAAGTACTGGTATTAGTTATCTCCACATCCACCTGAATCCTCTTGAATATTGAGATAAACGGAAGTCTAGCTACAGTTGTAATACATACATACATATATATATATATATATATATATATATATATATATATATATATATATATATATATATATACACACACACATTCACACAACCACACACACACTCCTCCCGCATGACGATGCAGGGCAGTCTGCGGGGGCCCAGTGACGGGATGACAGACATGACGTGGTGACTGTGCCCGGCAGGTCAGGGAGGGAGTTCGTTCATTATCAAGTAGGGGCACATTTCACTGATGCAGTACTCGCAATTATTATTTTGATGGCTGTTTCCTCCTTCATGCCTTACCCTCCTTCAACCCTGAACTCCGTGCCTATTAGTGTTGTCCGCCCGCCCCGCTGAACCCCTATGCAGCCTTCCTCCCTCCGCACGTGCCTGGCCCCGCCGCCCAGGTGAGGCACGCCCCACCGTAAATATACCCAGCCGCCAGCCCTCCCTTCTCGCGCCCCCTCTTCTCCCCCAGCCAACACGTTTCTTCGTTTATTGTTACCGAAGCTTTACACGTTTACCCCTCCCGATTTTCTAAGTTCCTCGCAACAGACGTAACGAGTGACACACACACACACACACACACACACACACACACACATACATATGAGTTCTCCACCCCCCCTCCAGTAACACTATGTTCGTTGTTTCACAGTGGAGGGTTGTAGTATAAAGTGTAGGGAAGGTTTCGAGGCCAAAATGTTTGCGGTGACCTTTGCTTAAAGTTCAAGAACAATCTCTTACTTCTAGTTTATCCCAAGTTGTAAAGTAATGTGAGGTGTTAACAGTCCCCGGGAGTAATGCTGAAAGGAAATGTTTAAGGTGCTGACACATGGCCTTCGTTGTGTGTGGTTTTTCGTAATCAAATTGTTTAACCTACATGTCAATATATATTCAGGAATATGTTATTTTATTATACACAGAATCTCAGCTGGACTATAAATCATGGGAAGACACTGTGAATATTTTGCCTGACTTTTGTTTGCCTGCCCCAGCATCCCGTCACTGCCATCGTGTAGGGTCTACGAGGTGTAGTGGATAACTAAGTTAGCCTATAAATCCATTTTCTCTGTGTCTTAAGGTGTAGAAAATGGTAATTTAAGGGTAAACGACTTCAAATTTATAACAGTGTAGTCATCGCAAATTTTCATATTCAACACTGTCCCTTTAGATTCTGGATATTCATGAGATGATTTATTACGTAATTTTGTTTACGTGGAACTCCCAGAGCTGGTCCACCAAGGCACGCCGCACGGAATGGAGGAGTGGACGCTAGCCAGTATGGGAGCCCTCGGTGGCTGCTCTGAGCTGAGACTGAACTAAATAAGACAATTAAAAAAAAACTTCGTAAACGTATCACTGACTCTTTGTCTCTTGCTTTTTAATTCACTCCTTTATCTCTGACCTTTCATTCCCTTTCATACATTTTATTTCATACTAATAACTACCATCTTGCCCTTTTGTTTACCTTCTCGCCACTCACCCTCTATACGCGTGTTTGTCCATGTACCCCCCCCCCTCCCCCCACAGTCAAAGAGAGAAAAAAAGAAGCTAGCATAGGTGGAAGCTGTAAACTGACGGAAGAAGTAGAGGCGGCGACACGGTGCTGCTGGGGCGAATATGTCTCCGGGAGGGGCGGGGGCGGTGTGAGGGGTGAGGGACGAGTTTGAGTGAGCGGTGTGAGGTTACTGGCGGGGGCACGAGAGGATGGGGGTGAGGCAGGCCAAGTTTCAGCTTAGAGGCTAATCGAAAGACTCCGTTGGGGCTTCTAGTGTTAAGTCAAGTCCTCCGGCGATAAGGTGAAGGGTATGGGATAGGTAACAGTAGAGGTAGAAGTAGCAGCAACAGAAGATATGGAGGAGGAGGAAGAGGAGGCTGATACTTGAGAGAGAGAGAGAGAGAGAGAGAGAGAGAGAGAGAGAGAGAGAGAGAGAGAGAGAGAGAGAGAAGTGTGGAGCAGTAAGAAGGTTTAGAGACAGAAAAAGAGGCATGGAGAACACGATCGGGTTGAAGAAGAGGCACAGCGAGGAGGGTGAGTGGCAGGAGGAGGGGGAAGGGGTGTGGCTGGGAGGAAAGAAGGGGATGCAACACGCGACCCCTCATACCCACACCTCACCGCTCGTGTGTGTGTGTGTGTAGTCTCAAGACACCCTCCTGGCTTCTGCTTTCCTGTCTTCCTGATGTTACAGTCGGGGGAAGACCTTGGTGTTGCAGAGCACGTTCTCAGGCTGCAGAGACTTGAGAGGTCTGAGGATTTGCCTGAGAGGTGAAGCAAGTGCGAGGAGGTAAAGGAGGAGGGAGGGAGGGAGGTAAGAGTGGGGCGAGGACAGAGGTGTGTTTGTCGGCACTCCCGGACACGCCTCAGTCCCACTCCCTGTGCTTTTTGAGGCGGTGTGCAGTGCCCTGAGTGTGTAAGCGAGGGATGGATGAGCGAAGGCGCCTGCGAGTTTAGTGGAGTGAGAAGTGATGAGTGAGTGAGTCTGGCGCACCCCCGAACATATACTCTTCACGGCGTACAGCTAGGCGGAAGTTCGTACCCGAGTAGTTACTGAAGATGACATGAACGCGAGTCCCAAGATCGCCTAGGTGAGGAGAGGCACGTATAGCTCACGGGTAACACGCTTGGCACATTCACGGAGCAGTTTCCTATAGTAAAGAGTAAGGTAAAGCTTGGGGCATACGCTTTTAGCTGCGCGTGGCCTCGGTGTTCATCTCCGTTTCGTGGTCACACTTATGTTAATGTTGTGGTAGTTCAGCAGTGGTGCGCGTTGGCAAGAGTTGTTAATAAAGTTATATATTTAGATTAATGTTTTAGCCTCAGTTTTTTTCTCATTTATGTTTACTTTACGAAATAGAAATCAAGTCAAATAAATCAAATGTGCTCTTGACACGTATACAGTTTCCATTCCTTATTTACCCTGACTTATGTTACGCAACCCTACCTCACTGTATGTATGTATGTATGTATTATTATTATTATTATTATTATTATTATTATTATTATTATTATTATTATTATTATTATTATTTATTGCTCCTGTATTAATTAATTTCTTCATATAATACATGCAAGAAAGTGATATTTACATAATCGGTTTTATAATGACAATAGTATTTTTTTTTTTTACCCTCGTGAACATCGGTAATTATAAGTGAAGTAATAATGCGAACGTGTCTCCTTACAGCCGAGGGTGACTTGAGGAGTTTCAGCGAGCGGCGAGACCACTACCGCCACACCGACCACGCCGCCGCCGACCTCTTCACGAAGGACTCCCGTTCGCCGCCGCTCCTCAGCCTCTACGACAAGGCTCACCAGACGCCCGTGCACATCATGCGAGAGATCGATCAACTGAGGTATGCCTTCAGGATGTAGTAGTAGCTGTAGTAGTAGTAGTAGTAGTAGTAGTTGTAGTAAAGTTTCAGTATGGAAACTCCACGCCAGTTATTCTAAAGATGTTTAAAGTTCTTATGAAGGTCACCCAGTACATGCTGAAGCCAGAGCTGGATATTCTTGTGACTAATATAAAGGAATGCTAGCTAATGTTTCGTGAAAATAGCTACACAAATATTACTGAGAAGCCTTAGAAGAAAAGTCAATGGAGTAAATACTGTATCTTTTCCATCCCTTTAAACCTGGCTTAGCAGCATTATTGGACATGACTGGACTCAGCGGAATTTCTTGTGACTATTCTTTTTTCTTCTTACAGAGACGACGGGGTACGAAGTTCTCGATACTTCTTCTGCGAACCTGTCCTCGGCGACTCGTTGAAGAAGGAAAAACTCCGAAAATTGAACCTCGACATCGAAACGAGAAGGGTGAGTGTGCTGTTATGGGGGGGGGGGGGGACATTCAACCGTGATCAGTAATGTTAATCTAAAGTAGGTAGTAAACTAACTCCAGTAAAGTAAGTAACCAAAAGCCCTGCTAAGTAAGTACCCACAGTACCTCCACCAGTTGCAGCGGAAATGGCCAGCATGGAGGCGACCCAAACAATGACACAATCTAGCTCGTGTGTGTGTGTGTGTGTGTGTGTGTGTGTGTGTGTGTGTGTGTGTGTGTGTGTGTTTAGGTTCATTGCACGTATTCATATGGTATGTCCTATTTTCCAAAATCTGCAATCACTATTTGATGGCCAGTTATGTGGCACGTGAATATGACAAAATATGGTGAAAAGGAGGAAGAAGAGGAGGACCTCCGAGAAAGTTAACAATATGAAAGTTTCGGAAAAAGGATTTAACGCACCGATTGGAATATTTTATTCATTTATTGAGTAGATTATTGATTTATTTATTGAGTAGCTCATGGATTTATTCATTTAAGTATGCCCGCTGCTCGCTTAGAGTCGTAGGTGAGTCCTCGGCGAGGGTCTAACTGAGTCCCCCACGCTGGCGGTCCTACCCCGCACTGGGGCTGCATGTAACCCGAGACTGGTGCAAGGATGTGCTGGTATGGTGAGGGGAAGGGGAAGAGGGGCCCGACACACACACACACACACACACACACACACACACACACACACACACACACACACACACACACACACACTCAAACGTTGGAATGTCGAGCGCACTTTACGAGCCACGACAAAATCTACATCTCCCCACCCAGACGACGGATGGACCTCCTAGTCCCACGGGATTAAGCTGAACGTGTGACTGATGTTTTCAATATAAATGAGTTCTTTCATATCACTGCGAATCACCCTGAGCCGAGTGTGGCAGACCGACTCGCTTACCTTGGGTGTCACTAGCACTGGTTTTAGTTATTGAGCGCAGCGTGACCCTCACTGTCAGTTTTGACCGCTAGGAGGCAGGCCGATACGAGTTCCTTGCCGTCGAGTTATTGACTACTTGCTTGCTGCTCGTTCATGTCCCTCATGACGGGAATACCCGAGTGAATAAGCAGCTCACGTTTTCCATCACTTTTGTGCACAGGGATCCTTCTGTAGCATACGCCAGCTTCCCAAAATTAGCCTTAACGGAGCGGCCTTTGTAGTCTCTGTTCTCACAACGCTACCCAAGGACGTCGCCTGCATGTCGCGGTGCGTGGCGAGGCATGTAAGACAGGGTGGCGTGAATCACTGCTCCGGCGTGCATGTGTAACTTTGCGCCTCGAATTGTGTTACCTCAGCCATATTTCCTGCTCCCGCGCCGGCCAGTGCTTCCGCTCTTTTTCCTTGGGTGGCTCGTGATGCTAAGCGGTCCAAGCATTTCCTCTACAACTGGAGGCTGGGGAAGAAAAAAGTTTACTCGTTATTTTGTGTTAATCAGGTAATGTCATGTACACACACACACACACACACACACACACACACACACACACACACACACACACACACACCAATAATACAAGAAAACTATGAGGCAAGCGAATAGTTAGTAAACTGAAATAGGGAGAGAATAACTTTGCACCTGACCTGTCGCTGTTGTAAAAAAAAAAAAGAGGGATTAGTCATCTTATCAGTAACATTTCTTTCCTGTGAGTTTTCAGGCTTATCTGATAAATATAATTACTATGCCATATCTGCTTAGCATCTGTACTTGACGCCTGATTATAACCGTTGGTATGTGCTTGGAAGTCACCTGTTTGGAGAGGTCAGGTGTTGGGGAAAGCTTCTGGGTAACTTGTGTGCGGAAGTGGTGGTTCATTCTCTCCTATTGATTAATCATCCAGCCGCGCCCTCCACTCAGTACCAGCTCCGGCGTAAGTGAGTCCTTTCGTTAGTAAGTCAACTTGTTCCGTCGGCTTCAATCATCAGGCGCCGCCACACCTACGGTCATGAAGTAGTTAGCATAACGAGAAGGCTGAGTGCAGGAGGCAATGGTGTGGTCACGATGTGGCTGCGGTGTCCCGGCCAGACTTGTCCACCTGATAACCTTGCCGCGCTGGTATATTTTCCGGCCTCGACTTTTTCTTGCTCGCCCACACGCAGATTGTCTCGTGGTGATCGGTCGTCACACCTTGCCTTCCAGGCTGCTTCATCACCAGTCTTCGACCTGGTGGCTGCTGACGCTGCCCAACATTGATCACATTTCTCTTCAGGACTAACGCATGACCTTTCATAAATTTTACCAGCGTAGCAAAGAATACCCGGTACTAAGAATGAGATGTAAAAAAAAAATAATAATAATAATAACAAAAGATTACGCATATTTCTCTTATTCTTGTCTGGACGAGGCGAGAGCTGGGAGGGGCGGAAGGGAAAGTGAGGCTGGGGTGTCCTGCGTGTAAAGGAAGGGTGTGAGGTCATGACCAAACTCGTCATTTCTTGGAGGTGCTCATTTCGGGGATGGGCTTTCAGTGTCACGATGGGCCACGTTTGGTGGGGCACGATTTGTCCGGCTTTGTGCTCCGTGTGGCGAGATGTGGCACCTGCCTCCATCTGTGCTCAGTGTCTGAGCATCAAGTGCATCTCAGTCGTGTTGCTGCTGTGCTCGTGGGAGGTCGTGTTAGTGTGCGTTACTCGCCTATCTCAAATAACAGTTCGTTCAGGTTTTTAATCAAAAATATATATAAGAGAATATCAAATGTGACTTAATCTGGCTCGGTATTACGCGACAGTGCTGCAGTGATGAACTTATCGGTGGAGAGGAATGTGGAAGATATTAAAGGGAAGGTGTGATCAGCTGTGCCGGGTCGTGGGTCGTCGTCTGCCAGGATCCTGCAGCTGCCATAGACGTGCAGCTGTCCTTTTTTCCACTCTTAAGTCCCCTCCTGCATCAGGTACGCTGACATGCCCGAGGGAGGCGGGACTCCGAGCGGGCAGCCTCCCACTGGGCCGCGTCCACCATGCCTGGTGTTGACTGTTGGCATGGTTTCCTTGTGTCACTCTGAGGGGTTCGGTCAGTACGAGTGCTCTTTTTGTTGTTTCCTCGTGCTAAAAATGAAGCACTGCACTTAGAAGAATCACTACACAGAATTGCGGAAGCTGCTAGATGAATAGAGAAGGCTGCTGCCGATATAATATGAATGCGAAAGTCTTATCCAGCACTGATAGTTGTGTTTGTCTTGTGATAGAGGCCACACAGCGTTATCCTGTGTCCTCATATCCCTCGTCGTCAAGCGCAGTAATCTATTACATTTCCAAATAGAGGTAGGCATCATAATAATTAGCAGACTTTATATTGGGGTCCTTCTTATTGTTGTAGTATAAACCTTTACAAGTCTGTGTTTGGTTCGTGTCTTATAATGTACCAGAAAGACCTTTGGAGTTTAAACACTGTGGTGGTCATATATAGAAGTAAATGGCTGGTCATGTAATGAGTATCAAAGGTTTTATCAACAAGTCAGCAGTGTCCTCCCAAGAGAGACCAATAGGTAACGAGGCGCTTCACCCTAAGTGTGTGTGTATCGGGGAAGTAATGGCCAGGGTTATGACTTGTATTGAACAATCTCGACTGGGAGGTGCAATAGATGCTCGTTTAATGTACTGAATATCAGAAAGAGGTTACTATATTCGCTCTGTTTGATATACCTTTGATGAAAAAAAAGGCACCTGTCAGTATAGGCTCACAGGACTCCCACGTTGTACGGAGACGGCAAATCACGATGAAAGGAACCATGGGGTAGGTGATACAGGTGAAGCTTGCATCATGGAGTTATCTTAGAGCTACTCGGTGCAAAGAGAAAGGGATATGAGGTATGGAAGATGGCCGACGTACGCACGAGTGGCGACGTGGGGCTGACGCTGCAGTGTTTGTGTCAAGCAGGGCGGGGGGAAGGGGGAGAAGAGAACAATGTGCGCGCCAGTGGTGGTGATGATGGGATGTAGAGTGAAGAAACGTGATTAAGCTGCAGGTTCCTGTGTCATTAAAGAGGGGAATGGGTCTTGCCGCTCCGCCACACCCACTCTGCGTCTCGCCGGCGTCGAGGCGAGCACCGAGTCGTGACCGGCTGGGGCTGCCGGTGTTGACCCGTCCTGACGAGACACGGGGAAGGGGGTACGCAAACTGTGAGCTGTTCCTACGGAGAGAGAGAGAGAGAGAGAGAGAGAGAGAGAGAGAGAGAGAGAGAGAGAGAGAGAGAGAGAGAGAGAATCAGATAAATCTGCTTTCCGTTTCCCTCAAGAACTTTTCGCTGAGATAGTTTACGACAAATAAGTTGAGTCGCGAAGCAAATTGCAAAGGGCGTGGCGTGGCTCCGTGGCTCAGTGACGGACGGAAGGTCATTGTGTGCGGTTGACACAAAGGGCGGGAGGTGGGGAGCAACGTGAGAGGTGTGAAGGGATGGGTTAATGGAAAGAAAGCGAGGCATTACTGACAGGAGGACAAACAGGTGATAGTTGAAATAGGAGCAGGTGACAATAAGGAGTAAGGGTGTGGGGTCAACAGATGCAGGGGGGGATGGCGACAGACGAGTAAGGTCAACGTGGAGTCGTAGAACAAATTTTTGGTTAAGCTAGCCAAAACTGTGCTTAAATGCAAACATAATTTTAAGAGATGTAAGTACGAAGTTACATTTGCTTGTTCTACTCAAGCGTTAACAATGCATCACATTTCAGTTGAGCTTAATCAACGGTATTTTGAAATTCCGTTTGCGATTATGATTTTCTGGTGCAATCTAAGCCATGACAGGGGAAAGCACAGCCATCATTCAGTCTGCTTTCCCGGCTTGTATATAAATCAATGAATAATCATACAGTACAGGATTCACATATTGTTCTCTTCTTAATTCATTTGAAGGATTGTTCTGAAATAAATAAAATGATGCATTAAACGTCTGAGTTAAGTACACATAATGAATATCTATGTAAATCCGAGTTCGAGTACGCACGTAACATGGACCACCTGCATGAGGGCCTTGAGGCGTGTGTGATCGCCCGGCAGTCAGCTCACCGTCTCCCTGACAGTTGCGCTTCACTGAGCATTGTGTGAGCCGCCGGAATCGAAGAGCTTTGCAAAGGTCACACGAGTGGAAACCGTGATCTGCATTCCTCCATCCGTGAACATTGCGTAGCAGCATAGCCATCTCTTTCACCATCGTCACATCTCACTCATCACACTCGTTTATACTGAAGCAGGAAATACCGGCGAGTGCCTTCACAGTGTGTCACGGGGTGGTACACGATTCAGAGAGGTCCCCGCTGTTTCATACTCATACAAAGTGACTCGTACCAGTAATTTTGCACATGAACAGTCCCAGGCCCGTGACGTATGTGCATTGTGTTTCGTTTTTTGTGTTGTGTTGTATCTTACACGACGGTGAGGCGGGTGTGTTGGCGGCGAGGGCCTCAGGCGAGGGTGTGACAGGGCGTCGCCGCCGCTGCCGTACTGCCGCGCCACACTCCTTGGAACCCACCTGCGTGAAGAAACTGCTTCTTCACCGCAGGTTGGGCGTGGATACTTCTCTTCCAAACCCAAAATAAAATTATCCACCCACAAGTTTTGTTCTCACTTTGACCAAGAGGGAATTACGCAGAGCAAAGAGGATTAGGAGAAGGACCTAAATATAGTTTAACCTGGGTGCTGGACAGGTAAGGAGGGGCGGGGGTGAGGGGAGGTGCAAGCGAGCCGGCGCCACGCTGTCTAGACCTTCCAGTGGTTACTAGTAGAGGGCAAGGAAGGGGGAAGACCTCAGCTTTAGGAGTGTGTGATTTGCAACTTATTCTTCCAATTTCACGCGTCTCATTGATGTTGCTGCCTCGCTGTCCTCCACTGGCGCTGGTCTCGCCAAGGAAAGTTTGTCGCGGTTACCTGCCTCAGACTCGCTGTTTTTTTTTTTTTTTTTTTCCTCTTTGTCTTTTTTCTTCTTCCTCTTCATCATCTGTTTCTTGTTCTTGTTCCTGTTCTTTTTCTTCTCCTTCTTCGTCGTCTTCTTTTTCTGCTTCTTCTTTTCTTCTTCTTCATTACCCCTCATTCTCCTTACCGGGTGACCACAAACAAAGTTCCTCCATTCACGTTGTCCCCGTTTTGAAATTTACGGTTAAAATTTAAAGCTCTGTTTCTCAGTGTGTTTTTATTAGTCCGCCAGTTTACGGAGCTACTCCCCCCATGGTCATAGTAAAGAATATCGATGCAATCAGGAATGAAAATGTTTGTACTCGTTTTTCCTTCTTTCTCCACGGTTTCTACAGCCATTTCGTTTTTTTACCTAAGGCTTTCTTAAACTAACGCAGCATTAAATCATAGAATGTTCGGTGCGACTGTGCTGATTCGACTTGCATGCAGGATTGTTATTAGACTGAAGGCAGGCACTCTACACATCATGATTCATTCCTGGCGTCGCCTCGTCCTAGGCCGGGAAATATCTTGATGAGAAAGGCATCCTCCCCTCGCCACGCCTCCTTTCTTCCCTACACAAGGTCCTTTGGCTGCCACTCCTCGCCCACCTCTCGATATTTATAGTCTGCCTCCCTCACCTACGTAAGACTTTCCTTCTCTCTCCTTAACCCCTGGTGACACGAGTCCGGCCACGTCTTTTCTTTTAATATACCGAGTTTTCCCCTCTCTTTCAACTCACTATCGTGCCTTGAAATGCGTGAATCGCCTGTGTAAACCATATCAATATTGGAGCTGGTCTTAACGTTGCAATCTCACCATCCTGTAGATCACACCAACTCTTATCGGTTTTCCCAGACTTTCTACCTTTTTACAGCAGGGAGCGGCGAGTAGCGGGCTTTTTTTTTCCCTCTGTACTCTTTTTGTTGCCCTTGAGCCGTCTCCTTTGCTGTAAAAAAAAAAAAAAAATATTGAGCATCCTAAAACTGCCGACCCGTAGTTTTCTGGCTTTGGCTTTCCTCACTTCATACAGCTTCCCACCACCCCTGATGTCAGACTAAGTTTCGTTGTAGTTTTCCCCCATCCCTTCTACCCCCACATAAGTTAATCAGAAGCATACCAAACTATATAGCAACTCGTACTTTTCCGACTTTGTTTTCCTCTCCCTCACACAGATTCCCCGTACCCCTATGTCACACTGTCTCTCGTTATTGTTTTCCCCTATCATTTCTTCCCTTATACAATAAGTTAATCAGAACTATTCCAAACTGGCGACTAATAGATATCCGGCTTTGGTTTTCCTTTCCCCTCACACAGACTCCCACTACTCCCTTATGTCACACTCTCGTTATTGTTTTCCTCTATCATTCTAACCCCTATAGAGCAAGTTAATTAGAACCATTACAAACTGCTGTCCCGTAGTTTTCCTCTCCCTTATGCAGATTCCCACTACCCTGTATACCACACTGTCTCGTTCTCGTTATCCCTCATCCCTTTCTGCTCCTACCAAGTTAATCAGAAGCATTCCAAACTGGCGACTCGTATAATTTTCTGATTTTGGCTTTCCTCTCCCTCATGCAGATTCCCAGCACCTACCCCCATGTCACACTATCCCTCGTTATTGCTTTCCTACATCCTTTCTACCCTTATACGACAAGTTAATAAGAAGCATTCCTAACTGGCGACCCGTAGTTTTCCGCCTTTGGTTCTCTTCTTCCTCACACATATTCCCAGTGCACTTTACGTCACACTTTCTCGTTATTGTTGTCCCTCAGCCTTTCTTCCCCTATACAAGTTAATCACAAGCATACCAAACTGCCGCCCCGTTTCTTGTTCTCCCCACCACACCAAAAGACTGGTTCACCGAGTAGTTTCCTCTCATTAGTGACCGTTTTCCCCTTGGTTTTCCCCTTCCACTCCGTCTCAGGCCCTTGTAGTCCTATACCTTGTACTCGAATCTAGCAGCGTCTGAAAACTTTCCTCGTCCCTCCCTTCAACCCAGCCACGGAAGGGCCGGAGGAGCGAGGAGGAAGGGAACGGCGGGGACCAGAGACGAAACTTCAATTGTCGGAAAAAAGGGAGAGACCTTCCCTCCCAACTTTGTACCCCAAGAGATGGTAGACGTAGTTTTCCCTCCCCCCCGCCCCCATCTCTCTCTCTCTCTCTCTCTCTCTCTCTCTCTCTCTCTCTCTCTCTCTCTCTCTCTCTCAACAGCGTAGTGTGCAGCTGGAATTGACGCAGCACCAAAACATCTGACCTTACATTTCTCTCCCATGAGCTTATCAACCCAAAACTCCCTTGACTTCACCGTGATGCTTCAGTACAGGTCACGCAGTTAGACTATTATAGGTAGCTTGTGTACAGGTTAACGTTTGGATCATAGTTCACACAGAGCACTCACTACCTATACCATCACCTCACACCTTGCCTGAAAGTATTAAATAGTACGATAGCGTTTTGTTTTACCAGTTATTTTCCTTGCCGAGATTAGACGCTTTTTTATTTTACCTTTATTTTTACTTCCCTTTCGTTTTTTATCGCTCGCACCATTCTCTATTTTTATCGCCTTCCTCTTGACACTACCCCTCATCACCACCACTCCACATAATATTCCCTCGCTGGAGCCCCATTTTCATCACCCCCCTCCACTCATTACCCTCACCACATCACCACCACTCAACACCTTTATCATCACCACTCATTACCCTACATCACCGAAAACAATACACCACATAACCACCACTCACAACACCCCTTATCACTTCTCGACACCTCACAGTATCCACCATCACTATTCACAACACCACATCACCGCTCTCAGCACTTCACATCATCACCGCTGCCCAAAAGTCAGCATCACCACCATTCACAACACCCCACAGCATCACCCATTCACAGTACGACCCATCAGCAAACCTCGCTCGTCATCATCACCACTTCATCACCATCGCTCACATCACCCCGTCATCACCGCCCACATCCTCCACCCGGAAGTGTACACCAAAATAAGTCTAAAATCAATAGTGCTTTAAATGGGACAGACTGAGCCTCCCTCTTAAGTGTGGGTAGCGGCGACGGTGGTGGTGTGGTCGTGGTGGCGGTGGGCGAGAGGGGGCCGGGAAGGAGTCGATGTGTTCTGAAGGGAGTCCTGCTTCTGTCTCGTGGTTGGAGGAGTAAGGTGACATTTTACTGAACCTTATTTTTCACGGCATAGGAGATAGACCAGAGGCAAACTAACTTACATAAGACTGTAAGTGCCTTTTTATTCTTTTATGAACTGGCAATTTTATCGTGGCTCCGTGACGATAACAGTGGTCTCGGTGCCCTAATTGGTGCTTGTAGTACAGTTTGATATTCCCCAAATATTGACAGTCATTAGGTTCCCCGCCTCCACACCTCTCTTTCTCCTTGTCGCCAGGGGGTGCCAGCGGTAAGATAGCACCCGGTTATGGAAGTCGTATTATTAGCCTGGCGTGCTGCTACCGTACTGGCGGAAAACGAGGACCCAAACTGTAGCGTGAGCTGCACACTCCCGCTGGGCAAAAGGAATAACATTCCTCACGTAGCAAAAACTCGCCGACCCTGCGGCCCCGCGCCTCCTGTTTTTTCTCATCGCAGGTGAATTGCAATACGTTGGTTTGTAACACTGGGTTCGCGTACGCATTAGAAAAAGCAAGTTTTCTCTATGAATGGATGATTTTTTTACAAAGAATATTTAGATGTGTTAAGGGAGAACCGGTAGTGTGTGGGCCGAGAAGTGGTACTACTGGTCTCATTCTCTCGAGGAGGTTAAAAAGAAAATAAAGTGAGAAACTGAGGTTTAGAAAGATGCTGCTTATAAAATATTGTATTTTTTACATCCATCATTAGAGAGAGAGAGAGAGAGAGAGAGAGAGAGAGAGAGAGAGAGAGAGAGAGAATCAAAATTTACTTTTACTCAATGTAGCTTTTGTGGCATATTCCTTTTGTTGTGTTGTCGATCTGTTGGAATTTCATCATTCTGAATACCTCAAAGACAGAATGGCTGGTGCTGGCGAGCAAGTAAACACCCCGTTGGTTTGATACGCAGCTATACAGCACTAGATATTATGATAGATTTCGTGAGTTAGAGATTTTTTTTCAGTCATTCACCGTGATCTGATCATATCACGTCCTGGACTCACAATCGCTCACCAGGACACTTCTGGTGTTGAGCCTAGAGCTACATATTGACGGGTCTTTGAGTGCGGCTGGATCCTCACATTACACCCACACACCCGGAAGGCGGACACAACACAACTCCATCTGACACCCAGTACCCTCCTTGCCCGGTGTCCATACACTTCTGGGTGGCCAGAGGGCATAGATGAAAGGAGATTACCAATCCTTCTCACCTCCCCCAAGGTGTGTGTGTGTGTTTGTGTTTCGTAATTTTCAACACTGTTAAGTCAGGGGATGCCATCGGTTTATGCTCTCCAGCACATTTGGCCGTCATGGCATGATAGTTTCATGTCCCGTAACGTGGTGGTGCCATGCACAATATTACCAGGTGGACAAGGAAGGAGCCAGACGAGTCCAAGGGTCAAAAGGTTGAACCCCAAAGTTTCGGAAAGTATTACTGAGTCACATGTATGCTTTGATTAGAAAATGTAAGTAATGACGAAGCCAAATGTTTGAAAACAGAAGGTAAATCGTCGTAATTGATGGACAGGTGTATAAATGGTGAGTTCTATTTGGCAGTTACTGATCTAAATGTTATCAACTTGTCGAACACACCAGTCGCTGTGATCACTTTATCTTCTAATCCTAACAAAATGCTTGTAAAGATTCTTGGTCATAATTATTTTCAAGGTAGCCGTTGCTTCGCGTTGATTACAATTACCTTCGCCGCTGTAGTTTACCTCCAATGTAAGTTGGCATGTTAATATTATATCAGCTAACTGATGATGACTCGATAATGCTTGTAGTTATAGTGATGGTGGTGGCGGTAGCGGTGCTGGTGGTGGTAGTGTGGTATTGATCTGTCTGAGGACTGTCCGGGGGCTGGAGGAGGCAAGTAGCGGCGCCGGTCGACACGCGCAGTTTCCAACGCCTCGTTCCTCCCACCCGCCTGCCCGCCCCTCCGCTCCGCCCGCCTGCCTGCTCAACACCCACAGTTGTTAGCTCTCCTAGCAGGGGCATGGGCCTTCCTGAGGGAGAGGGTAGAGTGGAGGACGCCCCTATCCAGTCCTGTGCCTGTTGTTCATACCATCAGATACTTGGAAGGAGGCAGGGCGAACACTGGTGACGAGCGGGCAGGTGCCACCCATCATGCCGCCCCCACCTAAACGTTGTAGCGAGGCTGTTGCTGTGGTGGCTGCCCCGCCGTGCCCTGTCATTTGCACTCCGTCCGTGATGTGCTGACCCTCAAATGTGCTGCTAGTCTCCGCAACTTCAGTGACTCAGTGAGTCGTGCGTGTGTGTGTCCGGATGTAATGGTGTTCGCCTCAACCCGGGTGTTGGGTGTTAGCCGTGACTTAGGACAGTGTGGATCCTGTTCGTGTATTGTAGTGGTGATCGCTGTGCAGCACATCTCCTCCCCCCCTCCATTATTTCGGGGCATGAGTGCTGTGCTTCTCGTTTACTCTCCCGTCGCGAGTTGATCGTAGCGCACAACACGAACGCAAACCAATGTAATGTCTCTTGCAGATCTACTGTTACCAGCGTATTCTTGATGACAAGTCATTTGTACCGTTCACCATCATGGTAATGTATGTTAGAAAACTATGCATACAGTGACATTGCGGGACCGCAAATATTATTTCTCCGCCGATTATGATTTTATGGAAAAAGGCGGCAAGGCTTACAAGTTTATGACAATGGACCATGCTTGCGATGTTTCATTATTTATGCAAAGTTACTACGTACTGTGTGGCTTGGTACTGGCGTCGAGTCCTGAAAAATTCAGATGTGGTCCACCGTACTTCTTACTTTATGAAGGTACACACACACACAGCAAGAGTATTATCGACCTTTGCTATAGAAGGGTCCTTGTTTTATATAAGTAAACCGCCGCTCCTCATTGCCGCCTTCATGTAAATTGTGATGTGGCATTTACGCTTGCTCCTTCCAGTGCCTAATTTTCTTTATATGCACCTTTTTATATGTGCTTAGTATTTTGCAGTATTTCGTTGTTATTTCAGTAATCATAAGTGTTCGTAATTACAGCACACTCCATTAGGCCGTGTCTCTAGTGCTGCACAGCCCACGGCATACGACGACACAGTATATGAGGCTGCGGTGTGACTCGGATGACGGCCATCTGTGGTTTGTTTACGCGCTCGTCTGGTGGGAGGGGCCAACGGGGATCATAGCTCGTTGACATTTACATGCAGTGCTGCAGAGAAAGAGAAAAATGTACCAGTCGTAGAATGTAGTTATCAGGTTAACTTACTAGCATAATATGAACACTAGATTACCATAGATTTCGAAATATTCAAAAGTCAATGAACCTCAGCAGTTATAGAAACAGTTGTTCCGGCATCACAACAGTTACTCGATCTTCTTGCCGCTCGTTTTACGCTTCGAACTATCGCTATCGTGGTATATCATCATTGTGCCTTAGGGGAATAAATCAATAAGTATAAATTATAATGCAATCGTATTGCTAACGAATCAAAGAATTCTGGAGCCATGTGGGTAGGTATTAACAGGAATTTGAAGTCAGTCATGTAGCTACTATTCTTCCAAGGCTCACATCAGTTCGGTAGACTCACTCCGTTTGACAAGAAATAATTTAAGTACTTGATTCGCTAGGTTCTTGCTTCTCGTGAAAACTTGCAAGCTAATAAATCTTGATTTATTTATGAAGATTTAACCAGTGACAGCACTACGCCATGCTTTTGCATAAATGCCTACAATGAACATAATAGATGAGGTGCTAAAGTCGTTTAGGGGAAGGGGATTAAAGGGATGAAACTTAGTGTTCGTCAAAGTTTCAGATTTCCTGACGATCCCAACTGAACCTTGAATTCATCTCATTTCTGCTTTTAGCCGTATCCATGCCACCACCTATGCTGCTGGCTGTGCTTCCATTTTATCTGTAAGGCAGGATCAGTCAAGATAAGATAGAAGCTGGAAGACCTGAGAAATTTCAATATGATGAAAATTAATGAAGCTCTAATTTTAGGTTTTAGTGTTAAAAGATGAAAATTGGTATATGAAAAAAAAAAAACATGAATGCAATAAGAAAATTAAACGACGAAGTCACACAAGAGGAACGAAGTAAAACAGGTCGTTGAAGGGTTTAGCGGTGAACTATTTCACCTATAGCGCCTCCGTGATACACAAGCATACCCAAGCTACACTGACCCCTACATGCACATCTGATGTAAGTGTGGATATTAGTAGACCTGACTGATGGTAAAAAGATTTAAGACTATGGCTGACACCCAGTGATTTTTTATTTTAATATTTCTACCTTTAAGAAGCATAGCATAGACTTGGGCCATCCCCTTGACATCCACGTTTGAGAAGCCAGATTGGTTGAGCTGTGGCAACTGCCAGTAAGGAAAACAACTCGTGCACTAGTGTAGAAAATTGCTGGTGCTCTAATGGGTGTATTCAAAATTTTACTGGGTATGATTTATTTCCTGCAAATTCCAGATACTTAGACTTTTACTGTATACATTATTTTCCTGGGTATGACAGAGGGCAGCATTATGGGTTGGAGGCAGGTGTTCTTATGTTTGAAATTTGTCAAAACATCTGATGAATCTGCTAATGTGAAAGTATAGGTTACAGTGAGAAAGAGGGTACCAATGTGTTTCTTGAGTGACGAAGTTCACGAAAGATTTTACTCTAATCATAAATTGTGTGGCACCTGTAACATGAATGAATGTATGTAAGTACTTTTGCACTTAATGTAGATAGTATAATGTAGGCAAAGTGAATTCCACAGTATAACTTTAATATTTTCCTCTCTTTAGCAACCCACTCCCTCTAAGGACAACCCACCGGTAGGTTGTAGTCATGGTTGTGGTGCTTCATCCATATGCACTTCCTCATTATATATTTCTCCTCCCACCTTTACTCTTGGTATATTTCGATTTTCTGCTAGGAAACAAAACTTTAAAACACCTACTACCACTATTCTCACTATTGCTATATTTATTCATAATGTTCTTTCCAAACATCATTATCTCCTCTCTTCTTTTATGCATTATGATAATTACTTATCTTTTCGTATTCTTACCATGCTCTTATACTACTTCTTCATTTCACTTTATTCCCAGCACTATTCTTTCTTTGGTGTGCCTTCTCACATCTATCATATAACCATTCCTTTCCCTTACTAGGCCTTCAGAAAATTTTGGTATATATCTGTTAATTGCCTCTATACAGATTTAACTTTTTTTTTTCATACATTATCTTTTGTCATCATATCACATCAATAAGTATTTATAAAGAATTCTCTCAAATATATCCTCTCCTCTAATTCTTTTAATGCTTTTACTCCACTGTACCAACATCTTAATTATGAATTCAATCATCTTATAACCCAAAGTTCCTCATTTCCTCCTGTATCTAAATCTTCCCAGTTGACATCTCTGCAGTCAAAGTCTCCTACATGAATATGAACATTTTCCCTGTATTAGTCTTTCAAGAACTTTAAGTATGTACATCTCTAGTTCAATACATGTACTTGTGAGGGGAAGCATGTACACAGTTATAATATCTTTTAACATTGATTACCCATTAAATTCATGGCTAGTATCTGTTATATTCTTCCAAGGTTCAGTTTTCTTTTCCTTAATTCATGTGTTGAACATGACTATTATGTACTCCTCCCTTTTTAATTTTCCCATCTTCCCTTAATACAATATAATTTCCCTCCCAAATATTTGCCTTGTCCTTGTTTTTCCGTCTCCTTTAGGCTCTCTTTCAGTAAGTCTTCAAAGATGTCATTGTCTACTCCAGTGGTTCTTAAACTTGGGGGCACATTCCCCTGGGGGATCTTTAGTAATTTCTGGGGTGGGGGGGAAGTCCTGGAGAAGTTGGAATATCTGTTGTTGTTGGAGGGATAATAGTGAGAAGTTTATGAAAGAATGCAAAATTATTGCCTTTATTTACTTCAATTTTAGTTTTCTAGAGTCTAGTTAGGCTTACCATTGTTAATATATCTGGGAGCGAATTTCATCTATATAATTATGCAAGGTGGGCGTGGAGGGAAAGACCCATTCCTAGAGAGGGTGTGGTAGTAAAAAGTTTAAGAACCACTGGTCTAGACCATTATACAGTTCAAGGGATGTATGTGGAAATCTGTATGTCTTTACATCCTTGAAGTATCCTAACTTTTCTTATTTATTTTCATGTTTCCTTGTTGATCTATCTGACACAAACATCTTCCTATAAATTCTTTATTCCTTTCAATCCTCTAAACATTGCAGTCATGTCACCCCTCTCACTCTTCTTTTTCTGAGGATGTCAGTCCCAACTTTTCCAGCCTTTCTGTCAAGCTGGGAACTGTCTTGGTTGCTGCTCTTTGTAGTGTCTAGATCTAGGTTACATTTTCTTTATGTGTGGACCATACTACTGCCACATATTCCAACCTGTGACAGATCAAAGTCACAATCAATTTCTTCATTATCTTTTTGTCCATGTACATTTTTTTTTTTTTTTTTTTTTTATGAACCAAAAAATATTTCAACTTCAAGGAATGTGAAATTTAGGTTCCTGAGGTGATTTTGCAATATACACAACTCAGTAATGAAGGAAAAATATGCTAATAATATTTGACTGATAATGCTGCTTCCTATTTCCTTATGAGAACCTTGAACGATGATGTCAACATTTTTGTTTGTTGGGGTAGAGAATACTGCAGATTGTCAATGTTACTACTGGTGCTTCTGTTGGGTCTGCATAGTTGATATTTCCATTGTGAAATATACATTGGCTAATATATATATATATATATATATATATATATATATATATATATATATATATATATATATATATATATATATATATATATATATATATATATTTTTTTTTTTTTTAATCTAAGGCATAATTATTCAGATGCCAATCAGTTCTCTTTATTGTTCAGGGAATGTTCTTTATTTCAGTTCACCTTTTATTAGCCTTCAAAGTTTGCAACCTAGCTTAATTTATTTATCATTTACAGCCAGCCAGCTTTGTTGCACTTCGGGAATGGTGCTCTGATGATGAGACCTTGACGGAGGTGTGCCTGTCCCCAGTGTCCCCTTCAGTGCCAGCAAGGGTGTGTCCACCACAGAAGGAACCAGCTGCTCACAAACTGCCCTCCCCTGAGCAGCGTGTTCTTGCTCTCTCTCTAAAGTACCCTCCTGAGCTGGTTCCCATAGATGTCTCTGGCACTGGCTTCAAACGCCTTGAAAAATTCCGCCAGTCACTAGTTCATGTAAGTAATGTACCCTCGTATCAAATTTGCATTTGCAGAGATGTACACCTGTGTTTATCTAGCTCCCTTTCATGTGTCATCAACTCTTAGCAGACACTGCCACCATTCCTGCTGGAGGCGTAGAGGTGTCTTTTAACCCTTAAGGTGCGGGGTTGTTTTGCCGTGCCTGTCCTCTCATGCGGGCATATTCAGGCTAAAACATACCTCACTTCAACCTTGCATATCTTTACTGCTACTTAACAGACGACTGAATGAAGTACCATTGTAAAGTACGTACCCTCACCTGTCCTTTGATGTTGATTTGAAATCTATATGACCATTGGTAGAGTGAGTACAGAATGTTGAATAAGATCACTGAAAACGCATTATTATAGACCGTTTTCCACCCTTAGTAGACTTCCCTTCTATGATTTAGTAATAAAAGGCATAAACTTTATACAGTTTATGTGAAAAACACCTAAAAAAACCTTAACTTACGGGCCTTCCTGATGTCCTTGATTGGTACTGAGGTCAAATGGTCCCCATCTTATGGATGAAATTCACTGGAAGGTGAGAGGAGGTGGGATGTCTAGTGGACATCTTCTCAAAGCTGACACTGGCATACACTGACCAAAAATTTGTCAAGAGAGCATGGCTGGGTATTGTTTGAAAGAAAACGACATGCTTACTATACTTCACCACAAACAAATTAAATTTTACAGCGAGCTAAGTGAAAAAATGGCTTGTCGACTATTGTTGACACCCGCGGTTTGAGCCCAGGCACCAGCTGTCGACAATTGTCGACACCCGCGCTTAAAGGGTTAACAAAGGAATGAAGTGATCCACTAGAGGAAATCACTGAACTGCCAAACTTTTGTGCTGTAATAAGGTTTTGCAACCACTGCCAGATGGATGGTGATGAAACTTTTTTGGGACACCAGTTGTAAAGACAACTTATCCTGCACTAGTATAGCACACTCAAAAGAACAGTACAGATGAGTTAACAGTAATCACTCCATTAGTGGTATTTTTATTAAGTTGTATGTTAAGGGTGAGGAGAGGAATGTGTGAGCTGTCATTGAAAAAAATGTATATAATTGTTTTGTGTGTGTGCCTGCAGCACACTCCTGCAGCAAAATGTAAACACAATTTAGGTTCATTTTGGCAACTTGATAATGTACTTGAAAAGAACCTTTGTCCTGCAGCTCCTGATGATGGTGATTATGGAGATTTATTATAAGATAAGACTTGTAGGTAAGAATTAGGCATGTTTTTAATTATGTGCATTCATTTTCAGTTTGAATACTATAAAGGAAAGCATCGCCGGAAGCGAGTTAAGAGGAGGAACACAATCGCTGATACTCGAGATGTCCAGATAGCTCTAGCAGATAGAGAGGCAGCCTCCACATCGTGAGTCCAACTAAAACATTGTTTTTAGGTTTAAAATGTTTAAAGTGAAAACATGAGTGTGCAGTTGGCGACAGAAGTGAGGTAACAGATTACAGAATCTTTTGTTCACGAGACACTATGTAGAGTTTTCTCTTATTTGATTCACAAACAACTTTGTAAAATAATTACTCCCAACAACTGTTTATAAATAGAAGAAGGTAATGTTACTTCATTGGGGTGAAAATGTTCATTTAAAAAAATGAGCTTGAAATTAATTTGTGCAATGAAACAGTAACATGAAATTAATATATTCAACATTCATATTTGCACATAATTTGAACTTGCAAGGAAAAATTATACTGTTTGAGTGAAAGAACAATGTATGCGATGTGAGGCTCAGAGCCCAGCATCACAAATCACTAAAACACTAAAGCACTGCATAGTGGGCTTATCATTTCTTTTTATCCCATTTATCATGAAAAAAAATGTACTTAACACATTGAACACACATGAAGACCTAACTGGGCAGATAGCAGGGAATGGACGGATGGACTTTGGAAGAGACAAAGGAGAGAGGAAAGTTGGTAGGGAGAGTGTGAGGAGTGGACCTTGGGCTGGAGGGTGGCTGTGGCAGTAGAGGATCAGACAGAGGGAGGGGTGGGTTATAGATAATGAAAGCTAAATCATTTCACAATCCACAGTGTAAAAAAACAAGTAACTATGTCACCAAAAAGGAAGTCCTAAAGAGTAAATGAACATTTGTATTACAATTGTATGATCTTATTACTAGAATACTGGCCTCCTACATTTTCAATTTCATTGTAGAGGAATATTGTTCCACAATATCACCTCTTGTACACTCACCTCATTTGTATTCATAGGCACACAATAAAAACGGCCAGAACTAGGTATAATTATAATCTACTTTATTATGGCCATGAGCCTCAAAAGATTAGTCATTAACACACTTTATTTCAACTCTTGTGCTTAGCTCTGGGCGTGGCAGGTCCTCCCCACGCTCTGGGTCACCCAGCTCCCGTGGAGGTGTCTCCTACACTGATCGGTCCTTTGATACAACAGAAACTCTTGACACCACTTCCAATACCACCAAGACCAGCTTAGAGAGGGAGGTGAGTTGGCTAATTTATGAACATTTCTCATAGTTTTAAACTTAAAATGATACACATAATTCACATAATAATATAAAAAAAAAGTGAATGATAAGTTTGGATAAATTTGCATACACTATCAACTGGGTATTAATTTCACAGAATCATCCTCTTTCTCTGGGTGTTGAGGTGTGTGTTCCAGCTCCACCTCACAATGTTCACACAGTTTCTCGGCGCATGGCCAGGGAGAACACTTTTAGGTGAGTTTGCTAATGGTTCATTGCATAACCTGACTACTCCATGTACACATTGAAAACTATATATTGTAATGATGACTTTCATTACTATCCATTCAGTTGATCAGACAGATTTATGTATTGTTCTTAATGTTCTTGCATAAGCACTGCACAGGTTTGAATGTAGTTACCACTTATTTTTTGTTCATATTCATGTAATATTTCATAGTTTTAAGCTCAGTACTTTGAAATTACTCTACAGGGAAAATGAGTTAACAAATAGAGAAGAAGCTGGGTCTTCAGGAGGTAACCCTGTCCCAATAGTTGGGTCCAGGCAGGCCCTGGGACCCCACATATACGAGACTGTCAAGAACGCCAAACGTGACACTACTGCAGAGAAGCAGAGGTCACACCTTCCCATTTCAACTCAGTCACCAGCAATGAATGTAGCTGTTAAACTGAGGTACAGTACTTGAGACCATAGTTTTTAGAGAGTGACTGTAGAAATGCACACATAGGTTTCTGTAATTTGTGTATTATAGTGAGTGATAACTTTCCCTTCTTTGCTTTCATTCAGTGCACCTCACCAAACCCCCAAGGTATAAGCTATCTCTGGGGCATGGCACAAACCTCCAGTACATCTGTTAACACATGTGAGAAAACAAGGTAGAAAGTAAATAAAATTCATGCCAGCACCACAGGCTCAGAGGCCAAAGAGATGGAATTGAGCACCGAGGCAACAGGCAGCTTAGCGCACAACCCCAACTTTACCTTACATTTTATTAAAGAAAAGCTGCATTAGGTGTCTTCACATTAACTGAAGCTCTTCCATTGTTGGAAGAGATATACTGGTATGTTGTTATCTGATTGTGGTATGCCTCATGGTAGCAAGATTTGCTATTTGTTGTGAATATTAACAGTAATTATACTACACCTCTATCTATCTTTATATATATATATCTATATATATATATATATATATATATATATATATATATATATATATATATATATATATATATATATATATATATATATATATATATATACACACACACACACACACAAACACGCACACACATGCAAAAAGGCTATTTGGTCTTCATGCTTTGAACCTGAAGATTTCCAGATAGGAGTTTCCAAGACTGGGTTGGCAAGTTTAATATTGCATAAAATAAATAAACAAAAAAAACTGTATAACAATGAGATTCAGGGGAGAAGTGAGAGACAGGCACCCTTTGTTTTGAAGTGACACAGTCTGGACTCTTGCCAAATTCCTAGCCATGAACCAAATCTTTGACTGACTTATCCCGGCGTTGTCCAGACATGCATTGTATTTCCCAGATTTTGGTCCAATCATTTTGATTGTGTGGTTCTTTTCTGGTAGCCTTACTGTAGAATGGACATCAAAATGTTAGAATCTGTGCTGAGGAGGGTGACAAAAAAGATTCATAGATTTAAAAATCTTGCCATATGAATGTAGACTTAAACATTTAAATTTGTATTCTCTAGAAAGGCAAAGGGTACGAGGAGACATGATTGAAGTCTATAAATAGATGAGTGGCTTTAATAAGGTGATATTAATAATATTTTGGAGATAAGAAAGCTGAGTAGGACACACAGAAATGGGTTTAAGTTGGATAAATTCAGAGTCAACAGAGACAAGAATTGGTTTACCAATTGAGTGGTGGATGAGTGGAACATGCTCGGCAGTCATGTTGTGAGTGCATATACAGGTAACTCTCGATTTACGTGAGTATTGTGTCCTTGAAGAGGTTGCGTAAATCAAAAGCAATGTAAATCAAACAAGAGGTAGGTTTCTATTGAAAAATAAATGTTCACGTCACTCAGTGGAGAGAGAGAGAGAGAGAGAATATCCATATCACCAAGATATCCAGTCAGGCACTCAGTCTCAGCCTCACTTGTGTGAGGAAGAAATGAGGGACACCATGAGCGACTGGCTAGTATTGGTACCGGTACCAAGCAGTCTGGTACCGGTACCGTACTGTATAGCTGGTACCGTTAGTACCGGTACTGGTACCTCCCCACCCCTATTGTTGAGTAGCGTGGCAGCGTGGGTACTGTATTGTTGTTCAAGTGGCACGCGGAAAGAACTGAGCTCAGCTGTGTGGCCGTGGCACCGTGAGTCCAGTTGCGTGAGACATCTGGTGGCCATTCCATAAAATATCGCATATAAATGAAAAAAAAAAAACTGTAAATTAAACATTTATTTTGATTTTGTACCCCGCATTATTTCAAAAACGCGTAAACCAAACTCGCGTAAATTGAGAGTTACCTGTACAGTATACATTCAAGAAGAGATTAGATAAATTCATGGGTAATGAAATAAGGTGGGGCTAGGTTCACAAGATGCATAAGCATCCTGGACTCTTGCAGACTCCTTATGTTCTTATCTGTGTCCGGAGCCCTGAAAGAGTCTGATTTATCTGATCTCTGAAATACAGAGGTCTGATTTAAAGAGGGTTTACTCTATGCTGTACAGATTGAGAAATGTAGAGTAAATCTGAATTATTAACAAAAATTAAAAGAATTTATTTAGTTGTTATCAATATGAACAACAATGAAGGAAAGGAATCAAAAGTACTTATCTCTTATTTTCTTATACCACTACTTACAAAGTTTTGTATATCTCAAAACTGCCAACCTTTAAGTCTGGAAAGAAGCTTAGTCATGAGCACATATATATATATATATATATATATATATATATATATATATATATATATATATATATATATATATATATATATATATATCTATATATATATATTATTTCTTAATCATGTGTGAACTTGTGGCATGATTGTCATGTTTCACAGAAGTGAGCAAGCTTTAAAGAAACTTTTCAGCATGAGTGCATTTTTCAGCATACCAGTTTTTTATACAAATTACAAAATGAAAAACTTACTTTGATTGAACATAACATGCATGTACTTTGTATTCACTAGCCCTGCATTATTTAACAGTGTGTAGGTGGGTTGTGTAGGTGGGTGGGGGGCTTTGGTGTGTGTTACCCCTAACAGCCCTAGCCTGGGAGCTGTGGTCACCTTTGTAATCAAAGCTATTGGGGACATCCCCCACCACAACCCACTGAAATGATTGTGTTTCAGGTGAATGGATTTGCTGGTAGCTACAAATTATTGTTTTTATTCTAAGGAGGTGAAGAAATTTTAATATGTAACTTTGTAAGTAGTATGTAAATGAATAATCTTTATTTTTTGGTGCAGGTAATGTCTGACTTATCATATTCTTTGTGATAGTCTTTACAGTCGGTTCCTGAATTTCAAGAAACTTTGGTGAATGCACATGTTGACACAATTTGAATTAACACCTAAGTTTACAATACAGTAAACCCTCGCTCAAACAAATCAGTTGGGGGAAGGGGTGATATGTCCGAAAATTCGTTTATCCAAGGGATCCAGACTTTCCGTATAAAATGAACATTGTTCATTACATGGGCTGAAAAGTTCGCTATTTCCGACCATTTTTGTACTTTATGAAGTTTGCTCGTTGTATTAGATGAAAGGTGATGCTGGAAGGACAAGAGCAGAGGTGATTACAGTCAGGAGGACTAAGCTAGACTGACTAAACACCCACTGCCAAATCAGCTATGTTTTGCACAGCTGCCAATCAACGTGTTTACATGTTCGGCTGGCCCACTGCCAAACTGAACCACACTTATCAAACTTGTTCAGCAAATACCTGCATTTACTGTACTGGCCCCAAAAGTTCATTAAAGCCAAAATTTGTTATATCAGTATTATATAATAATAATTACTTAATTACAAGAAAACAGTAAATTAAAAATTGAAATTTTTCTGGTGTATTTTCAAGATGCACAGTTTTGAGGAAAAATTAATTTAAATGACATAAGCTTGTGTAGCCACCAAAGTCTTGTGCTTGATGGGATCCTACTTTAACTAGCCTTGCTGTGATAATTTTCATATTCTTGCCTAGCATGAATGGTTTCACTGAACTCCAAGGAATTTAAAATCCATGTGTGAATTCATGTCATGAAATGCTCATATGAAAAGAAACTAAGAGTGAGTTGACCATCACATTCTACTCTGACCATTCACATAGCATGACTTCCTCCAGCCCTTGCATGTTTCCTCTTATGGAGTGGAATGTCTTGAGATTTTTACCCCAAATATCTCAGTGTGTGCAAAATCACTCATGTATTATCTTGCTTTAAGTGTGGCATGTGTAAGTCTACTTTGTCAATTATTTTTAATGCAGGCCATTACTGGTTGCCATAGTTGAGTGGTTTGAGCAGGTATCCTTTTAGTAACTGATTTGTAATATTATTTTGCAGTGCTGTATTTGGATGAAATCACAGATAAAGGCAAAGTTTTACATAACTTGTTGGTTATCTTCAGCCATTTTGTTATAACTGAAAATTGTCAATTATTTGTTGGACCTGTATATGGAATCTTACGTTCATTACTGCCATGCACTGACCTCTCGACCATCACCTCACTGTTATACCATATAAATGAATTTTGCTACATTGCAAAAGATGGCAATAAACTCAAAAATGAAAACATGAAATTTCTTTATATTAATGAATCTATAATGAGGTTAGCCTTTCTATGTGTGTGTGTGTGTGTGTGTGTATACTCATTTGGAGTTTTAAGAAATTTTAAAGCATCACAGAATAACTATAACTAGGAAGTTTGAGCTTATTAAAATTCACCTCCCATTTTATTTAATTTACAGAATTACCTGGAAAATTACATGCAAAATTGAAAATGTTATTGTACTTTCATTATTGATTTACCTAGGTGAACATTTATGGTAAATATATAATACTGAATTTTAATTGTATAATCTTTATATGAGCATTGGTTCAACTTCAACAGAGAAGGAACTAAAGACGAAGCTACTCACTCTTCTTCTGGGAATTGGTCGGCCTCTTCCAGCACCCGCACCTCTGTTGAGTCTGATCAGCAGCGTCCTTTGGCATCACCCACATCTTCGTATGAACAAGACTCAGTACCTTCAGAGTAAGATAACCTTTTATTGTTTTTACTTTTCAGTAGGTACTTTAATGCTCGTAAAGTTTCATTAGAGCCAAAGATATTGTTACTATCATCAACAACACAAAAATCCCAACCTCAAATATTTATTTTACTTTCAAACAAATGCAAAGTTTTAAATTGTGTACACATTCTGTCAACATTTAAAGCATCTTAAATATGAGTCTATGTCAGACCCTTGATTGAATGAGTGAGCAAATGAATGCCCATCATTCATTCACCCACAGTCTACTCACATGCTGGACTCATTATGGCCAACCAGTACCATCACGGAAAGAACTCTTTTGAGCTCAGACGACCAATCTGCAGATATTGCCAGGGTCTCAAATACCACATACCCCATCTCCTTTCTCAAGGGGGAGACAGTAACTGGTCCTGTGAGCAAAACCTGTGGTGGGCTGAGCATGACTCAAAACCTCAATCTGCCAGGTGACAGGCAAAGGTGGTACCCACTGGGCTATGAAGTGGTATGTGTGTGTGTGTGTGTGTGCATAATACACTTTGGTCTGACCATACGAGAGTTGCAATCGTCAGCCTGTACCCTCCCTGAATGAGCTCAGAGCTCAGAAGTGACTGATCTTGGTACAGCTGAAACCTCACACCCCATGCACCTAGTAGGCAGGACACAACCCCTGACCAATACCCAGTACCTATTCACTGCTAGGTGGACATGGGGCACAGACTAAAGGAGATTGCCCATCCATCTCCAATCTGCCTGGTATTGTTTTCCTGGCTGTCCCCCTATTCCTGGCTGTCCTTCCATGAACTGCGCATGCTCAGAAGTGAATGTAAACAAACAAAGGCTTGCTGATAGAGCTGTTCTCATGCAGCCCCCGACAGCATGACTTTGCTCACTTTGCTTTCCCCTCCAATTATGTTTGTAATTTATATTAATGACATGACAGAAGGGGTGACAAGCTATATGAATATGTTTGCTGATGATGCTAAAATAATGAGGAGGGGGCTAATGAAGATGACTGTGTAGCCCTGAGCCAAGATCACGATAGAATAAGCGAATGGTCACGCAAATGGGAAATGACATTCCATACAGAGAAGTGTAGCGTGATGGAGTTTGGTAAGAGCAGTAGACGAATATCGGGGAACTACTCTCTGAGTAATGAAAAAATCATGAAAAAAACTGAAAAAAAGATCTGGGAGTGATCATAACAGACAAGTTATTCTTTGGAAAACATATAGACCGGATAATTGGGGAAACATACAATCTTCTAAGAAACATAAAAGCAGTATTTACATATTTAGATGAAGAAATGGTGAAGAAACTAATAACATCGATGATATGTCCAAGACTGGAATATGCAACATTAGTGTGGTCACCTAGATTGAAGAAAGAAATTAGAAAGTTGGAAAGAATACAAAGAGCAGCGACTAAATTACCGGAAACTCTGAGAGAACATACTTATGAAGAAAGACTGGAGAAATTGGGACTAACAACACTGGAGAGCAGAAGAGAGAGAGGGGACCTAATAACATTATACAGGATACAAGAGGGATTGGAGAAATTGGACAGGTAAGACCTAGTGGTATGTGACAAAAGTGTAACAAGAGGCAGTGGTAAGAAATTGAAAAAGAGCGACTGTAGGAGAGACATCAAGAAATACAGTTTTCCATACAGAAGCATAACAACATGGAACGGACTTGACAAGGAGACTGTGTGTGCAAAAACGATTCATGAATTTAAAGCCAAACTGGATAATAAGTGTTATGGAGACGGGACAGCACGAGCCTAGTACGGCTCTTTTCCTGTATTTCACAACTAGGTAAATACACACACACACACACACACACACACACACACACACACACACACAACCTCATAAACCTATGATGCCCTCTAGCCCCCAAAAATATCTGCCAAAATCACAGGCATGCATGTGCACATTAAGACAGTTTTGTTTTTGCAAATAACAAGATGCAATTTCCTGTAAATTTACTCATGAATCACTGCATGAAGGATTTTTATTGGCCCTTCAATTCACCAATTACAAAACAGAGCTCTGAACTGGACTCATCAATGTTTTTCCTATGAAAGAATAGAACAATATGCTCTTCCGTTTTTAAAAGACTGGGGGGGCAGCCATGTACACGTGACCAGCTGCATACATAGATCCGTGATTAGAGCAATCCACCTTTTTTATTTGTAAACTAAGGGGGGACAGCCAGGAACAGAGGGCAGCTAGGAACACCAACACCAGGAATGGAGCCCAGGACCTCTCAGTGGTGAGGCAAGTGTGCTAACCACTGCACTCTGGAGGTGTGTGTGTGTGTGTGTGTGTGTGTGTGTGTGTGTGTGTGTGTAATTCACCTCTTGGTCTGCTGCGGGTCTCTCTCGAGACAGCCAGCCGTTAGGTGTGTGTGTGTGTGTGTGTGTGTGTGTGTGTAATTCACCTCTTGGTCTGCTGCGGGTCTCTCTCGAGACAGCCAGCCGTTAGGTGTGTGTGTGTGTGTGTGTGTGTGTGTGTGTGTATTTACCTAGTTGTGACATACAGGAAAAGAGCTATGCTCGCGCTGTCCCGTCTCCATATCCACTCTTATCCAACTTTTCCTTAAAATCATGAATGTTTCTTGCACAAACCACCTCTTCCTTCAGTCTATTCCATAGCTCAGTGCTTCTGTTTGGGAAGCTAAACTTTTTCACATCTCTCCTACACGTGGTTGCCCTCAACTTCTTTCCATGTCCTCTTGTTTCTCTCTCGTTCCACACACACAGGTCCTCTCTGTCCAAATGCTCCACTCCGCTCACCACCCTGTACACCGCTATCAGATCTCCTCTTTCTCTTCTTCTCCAAGGTTGTGAGCCCCATGCTATTGAGTCTTTCCCCATAAGTCTGATCTTGAAGTTCCGGTACCATCTTAGTTGCCACTCTCTGCACTCTTTCCAGCTTCCTTATGTTCTTCTTTTCGTGAGGAGACCAGACCACTGCTGCATACTCCAACCTTGGCCTTATCATTGTGACTATTATTTTCTTCATCATCTCCTCATCCAAGTATACAAATGCCACCCTTATGTTCCTCAGCAAATTCAGAGTTTCTCCCGTTATCCTGTTGATGTGTTTGTCTGGTGACATGTTCTCTGAGACAGTCACTCCCAGATCTTTTTCCTCCACTCCTCTGCATATTATCTCACTTTTCATCTTATAATCATATAGTAGAGCCCCATTTAGCGCGAGAATTAGGTGAATGAACGCGGTCGCACTAACTGAATTCGCGCTAATTGAATAAAGTAACCAATATGAAAAAAAATATTTGGTGTACACATGGGTCTGACTTTTGAGTTTGATAATTACTCAAAATAATCACTCACATTAAAAAAAAAGAAGAAGAAAAAAAAAAACGATTGGCTGAGCTCTGAAAACACGCTTGTGATTCACTGAGAGTCCGATGACGTCATCACTGGCGCTCACCCGGTCAGCGGCCTCGCTGCCTTAGGGCAGTATCACACTGGCCGTTTTCTTCTAACCGTTGTGGCTACTGGCAACGCCCGTGCGCCCATCCAGGAGCGAGTTGTCGGTTCACCGTAACCTGGTGTCACACTGAGCCCTTTTCTTCCCACCGCGTTGGCGGCAGCTTGGACAACCAGCAAATCCAAATTTTCCGGGTGTGCATCACACATGGCCAAGATCAGTTGCCCGTATCCACATCCACAATGTAAACAAAGCATTTGCCCTGTATAAACATGGCGTCGTCTGCTAAAGTAAGGGCTCTCACGGCTTGTGCCGCGCATCATTGCGGCTTGTGCCGCGCATCATGGCGGCTTGTGCCGCGCATCATAGCGGGTTGGCACAATTTTCAAAATTCTGTCGTGGTGGCAGCTCGCGCTAACTGAGGCTTTCGCGCTAATTATTTTTTTTCTTGGTAGATGGTGGCTCGCGCTAATTGCGGTTCGCGCTAAGTGGGGCTCTACTGTATTTACATCTACCACTCCTACCAAACTCCATTTTTTTTTTACATTTCCCAAGGTTGAACTCCATTTGCCATGTATCACTCCACTCCCATATTCTATCCAGGTCCCTTTGCAATGCTTCACATTTTTCACTCATCTCAATAGTTTTGCATCATCTGCAAACAAACTCACATAGCTGGACACTCCGTCCACCATGTCATTTATATAAACAGCAAACATTATTGGTGCCAACACCGAACCTTGCGGGACTCCACTCATCACTGGGCACCAACTGGAAACCCTGTCCCTGATTATCATCCTCATTTCCCTGTTAGTTTGGAAGTCCTCCAGCCACTTAATCAGTCCATCACCCACTCCACCCCTATTTTTTATTTTCCAAATTAGTCTTCTGTGCAGTACTTTCTCAAATGCCTTTTTCAAATCCAGGTACACTCCATCTGCCCAGCCTTCTCTCTCCTGTATTAAATCTGTCACCCTTGAGTAGTAACACAACAAGTTGGTGACGCAAGATCTCCCTCTCCTGAATCCAAACTGGCAATCCGAGATGTGTGGGTGTGGGTGGATGGGTGTGTGTGGGTGTGAGTGTGGGTGTGTGTTACTGCTTAGAATAAGGCCATATAACTTATTTTTCAGAACTGAAAAATTGTTACCTAGAAATTAATGTGATTTTCCTTTCTCCAGGTCTCTGCATATTCGATCATCATCTCCCTCAAGTAATCTGAGAACAAACTCCAGAACAACTGATGATCTGCCTTCCACATCATCCCACACAAGTGATGGTACTTTAACTCCAACACAGGACATACAGGATATTCCCTTCCTGGATGATGATACTAGCTCTGCATATTCTTGTGACACTGAAGGGTACTACACATCCTTTCATATAGACAGTGGTATTCGGTCTGTCAGTTATGAAGGAAACAAGCTAGCTGATAGTGAATACGAACTCTTTGGAAAAGGGAGTACAGGCACTACAAACAGCTCTGCCAGCATTGGAACTGTAGTTATGAGGAATCCAGAGAAAAAGACTCCGCCAAAGCCACCTCAGAGGGTGAGCTCTTTGGAAAGGAAGCAAGAAAATAGAGAAAGTGTAATAACTGTGATTCATGTTAATGGGTCCACATCTTCACGTGAGGATGTGGGAGGTGAAGCCCCTGATAAGGCTAGTAGTCAAGATGGCGATAGCAGAAGTTCCCGTGATGGTGACAGTGGTCGTGAAACATCCAGTTCTCCTACTGAACCCACCAGTCCACGTCAGCCTAGTCTGCCTTCTCCAGAAATGGAGTTTTCTGAATCGGATCTCGAGGCAGACAGACAGGAAATCTTGAGAGTCAAAACTACAATTAACTCAAGTCGAATCCCATCAATGTGTGTTATAACACCTCCGCAGAGTGATGATGAGAGTGTTAGGTCTGGGAATGTTTCATTGTCCAGAGAGAGTTCAGGATCACAAAGTGACAATCAAGGGCAACACCCACCTCCTCAGGGACTTATGGGCTCCCTTATTAATCAAGGGCAATCTCATGGTGTTACTGCCAAAATGCTGTCATTCCAGAATAGTGGTGCAAAAAGTGGTGGTGCAAGAAGTGTTGGTGCTAATAGTGGGGGAAAGAGTGCAGTAGATGGTAGTGTTGGTGAAAAGAAAGATTCTGTAGGAAAGGTTCCTGTAGTTTCCCATGGTTATACTCCAACACTTACTGTTATTCCTCGCGGTAAGGATGGTGACATCAATGCTCATTTGAAAGGTATCATGCACACTGCAGCTGTGTCTGCCCCTACCCGGCCTGATCCCGACCAGCCTGTTTTAATACGACCATCATTAGTCAAACAAGCAGAAAGAGAGAAAAGATTATCTTTAGAAAGTGATGATTCTCAAAATTCTGATCTGCATAGACAGACATCGAAGGAGGACAAGTCAAAAATTCAAAACGAAAAGGGACAAGTTCAGAGTTCTGAGTTGGTATCTTATAAAGAACTGCCACCTCCAACAACAACTGCTGCCCATCCCTTCAGTGCTGTGCCATCCAGTGTAAAGCAAAATGTTGTAATCACCCCAACTAACTCCCTAGAGAGGAGGAAAGCCAATCCTACTAAAGGTGGTGCAAGAGTGACTCTGAATTCTGATGGCAAGGTAGTATACTCTTCAGACAGTCTCCCACGTCGTAAGGGTCACTCATCTTTTGAACCAGGACCCTACATCAAGCCACAAGTCACTAGTTCTTCACAGGCTCAGGCTGTGGGAAGTACTGCAAGCTCAACTGTTCTTTGCACAGCACACGTCAAACCTGCACCACCTGGAACATCAAGTAGCATACAACACACCCCACTGCCAGCTCCCCCATCCCCGAGTGTTAATGCCGACACAGCAACTACACTGCCTCATCCAATGGCACAAAGACCACAGCAACCTCTTCCACCTTCTGCATCAATTGTATCTTCAATGCCAGCAGGTCTTTCTCACTCCAAGCAGTTTCAGGCTGCAGCAACTCAAAGTGCACAGTCTTCATCAGTGACAAGTCATTCAGTTCCAGTTTCTACTCAAAAATCACAAACTCCACCAAAACAAACAGTATCTACACCAAGCTCACTGCCAACTCAGTCTTCTAATGCACAGACAACATTGCTCTCAAAGATCCAATCATCATCATTATCATCCACTTCCTCCTCCTCCCCATCAGCACAGTCTGTGCCAGTCTATTCAATACAGTCTCACCCAGCACCACAATCTGTGTCTCATCCAATTCCTCAGGCACAACCTCACCCTATACCTTCAACTCAACCTCTCCAAACCCTTACATCACAACCTCACCCAGCTCTTCCAGCACTTCAACCAACATTTACATCACAACCCCACCCAGTTCTTCCACCACAAGCTCACATAGTTCTTCCAGCACAGCCTCAAGCAGTACTGCAATCACAGACTCACCAAATATCGCAAGTTCCCCCTTCACTGCCACATCCTACGTTAACACAGGCACACCAGTCATTAGCTTCACAGCCTTATACAGTTTCAACACAACCTCACCCAATACTTTCACAGCCACATTCAGTATCTTCACATCCTCATCCAATTCAAGCAACACAGCCTCATCCAGTACAGACCTCTCAGCCACTCCCAGCACAACAGATTCCTACCCCCTCTCAGTTACTGTCAAGTGCATCACCACAATCCATTTTACTACCATCAAAACAAGCAGCCTCACCTCATCTGTCTGTCAAGACACAGGTTAAATCTGACCCACTTGTTACACATCAAGGCTGTGTAGCTCCTACATCCTCTCTTACATTAAGTCAGACAGCAGTAACAGGGCAACATTCACGCACCCCCCAACCACTTCCTCAGCAGAGGTTACAACAATCAACTCAACCACAATCCCCAAGTAACCAAAAGCAAATTACCCTTGCTGGGAAGGGTGAAAGTGAACCAGCTCTCTCAGATAAACAAATTTCAAGTGTATCTGGAAGTACTAACAGTATATATGGAACAACACAGCAACAGCAACTACGGCAGCAGCAGCAGCAAATTTTGCAAGCACGGCAAGAAGCACAAAGGCAGCTTTTACAACAGCAACAACAGCAGATTTATCAAACACGTCAAGAAGCTCAAAGAGTGATTCAACAGCAGCAGTTGCAACAACTTCAACAACAGCAACAGCAGCTTCAGCAACAACAAATGCAGCAGTTGCAGCAACAGCAGTTACAACAGCAATTTCTATATCAAACAAAAGATGAAGCTCAAATGCAATTACAGCAGCAACAGATTATATTGCAACAGCCTATATATCAAACCCACCAAGAAGTTCAACAAACACGTCAGCAAATACCTCAGCCACCTCAGTCCTTGGGCCAGCAACATCCTCAAGCTGTAGCCACTTCTGGAAGTGTAATCATGGCCTCCCCAGGAGCACCCATGTCTCCCAGGAGTCAGCGAGCAGGAGCCTACGTGCATGTCCAGGGGCAGGCTGGGGCATCTGCACAGCAGACAGTAGCAGCTGCACAAACTTCTCAGGGCACTCAGTCTGGTAGTAAAGGTGGCCAACGCTCACAAAACTCACAGGGATACACCTCTGGAGACACCACTTCTCGTGCACCCACCCCTGTACAGGGTCCCATCACCTCCAGCCCTCGCCGGGGTGCCCAACCCAGCACTGTGGCCTTCACTCACCAACACCTGCGCACTGATCCAGGTACACAATTTGCTAGTGCACAGATATCTCCCGTAGATAGTGACCTTGATCCTTCTACTGATCGTGTGCTCTTAGCCTTAGCCCATGCCCGCTTGGCTACCCATCAGCCTTTTACTTCTAGCTTGGCACACTCATATAAGTCTAAACCACAGAGGGGGGTCATGGAAACATCACCATTAAAAAGTATTCAATCAGGAAATAATAGTCCATTTCAGAGGAATAACAGTTACAAGTTAGCTACTAGTCCATTTTCTGAAGCAACCAATAATCTTCTGCATCGTGTTGAAGGCTTAAGTAGTGCAGGTGACTACAAAGATTGTGATTTACCTCTTGTTAATAATACTACAGTTTATGGTCCCAGAGGAAATATGAGTAGGCAATTTCAGTTCCAAAACAGGAACAATTTTAAGAGTTTGGCAATGAAGCGTCCTGTTAGTCCAGGTCAAGTCACTAATCCCAATTTATCTCGCCGAAGATTCTATGGAGCACAGGTTATGGTTAATCCTGCATTATTACATGAAATTAAGACTCCAAAAGGAGAAAGAAGTAAAGAAAATAAGACTTGGGAAGAAAGTGCAGTGGTTTGTAGTGATTTCACAGTATCATCTAAATTAAATGACACAAAACCTCGTATTGTTGGCATGGTGAAAAAGGTAGATTCACCTTTAAATGACACTGAAATATGGTGATGACAGGAACCTACTAAAAGAAAGAGTTCAGTTACTTTATAACCCATAGCAAAATTAATCTACCCAGTCCTTTAAGCTCTTTTGGAGTCATCCTTTTTATAAAGCAACAGATTGATTGAGTCAGGTCATTTCTGTGTATGAACAATTTTGTACAAAAATATTTTGTGTGTAAAGGCACACTTGTTTTTAGGTAAAAAAAATTCTTCCTCCATTCATTCATTTCATCGATGCCTGCTCCTAGGAGCTCCCACCAGGGGATGGCCACGGCAGAAGAGTTTCCAACTTTCTCTATCCAGACACTCCAGCCTTGCCTGTTCAAAGTTTCTCAAAAGATCTTTCCCCCCTCTCACTAACATACTCTTGCACCCTATCTTTCCATTTCACTGGAGGTCGTCCTCTAGCATTCCCTCCCTTTATCTCACTCACATACACCCTTCTGGTCATCTTACTCTCCTCCATTCGCTCCATGTGGCCAAACCACTTTAAAGTCTGTCGCTTCACTTCTTCCACCACTCCACACTTCTTCCCTTCACCCCCATGACACATTCCAGAATGCTCGTACACAGTTTCATTACTCATTCCATCCATTCTACTTACACCACAAGCACTCCTCAAATAACTCATTTCCACTGCCTGCACTCTAGAACTCTGACTTTCATTCCAGGCCCATGTTTCACTTGCATATGTGAGAGTTTGTACTATTATTGTATTTCTCAAATCCCTCTTTACCTCCATGCTCACACCTCTGCCATTCATGATTCGTCCCAAAGACCCTACCACCCTTCTTCCTTGCAGTGCCCTTCCTCTTATCTCTCCCTCCATACCACCATACTTACACATAACTGATCCAAGGTACTTAAACTCATTGACCTCCTCCATTTCTAAACCATTCAAAATTATTTTGCATTCTTTTTCACATTCAATTCCCACTATATGGGCATATAAAGTCTACAACCTCACTTCTACTTCACTCACAAACCATCACTTTACTTTTGTTAACATTTACTTTCAGCTTTCTCCTTTTACAGAAATAAAAAAATGATAGAAAACACTGACCAAATTTTGTAAGTCACTTTCATTTTCTGCAATGAGCACTGTCATCAGCAAATAGTATCGAATTCAGTACCCACTTCCTTCCCTCAGTGAACATTTTTACTCTAACTTCCCCAACTTTGCCCTTCATTTCTCTAATAACACCATCCATATAAATATTGAACATCTCCCTTGACATACAAAATATACCTTCTACAACAAAGACTAGAAACTAGCATGATCAACCTTCACATTTCTTTCGACTTGTTTTGTCTTATTAACTGAAATGAAATATTATTATGGCCCAAGTCAATCCACCACAAGACTTCCTGTCATGACCTGCTGTTCTGCACCAAGGTTGTGAAATATTCCAAGATCTCGATGTCCTCACCATACATGACCGGACTGTACTGTTTCATCCAGCAAACTACAAAACACTTGTACCTTGGTCTTGGCCTAGAAGACCCTAAGTCTTAATGCCTTTGCCTCCTTGGCTGATTACTGCATCATTGGCAAAATCAAGGTCAGTGACCCTGGTATTGTCAACATATGCTCTACTAACTAATTCACAACTCTACCGAATACCCAATCCTTAAAAGTGTTGAAAAATGACAGAGCATGGATGCAGCCCTGTTTCACTCACATGCTCACGGGTATGCGAAGCACCAGGATACAGTCGAAGGTTGACTCAGAAGAAGTGAACCAGAACCACTCAGGTCTGCTATTTTAGCCATTGGCTGCAATTTTCATAAGAAATAGATGGGCAAGCACATTGCGTGGCATGCTGAGCAGTATGATAGTGATAATTCTTACAATCCTAACTGTCCCCTTTCCCTGTCCAAATAGGGATGCCCAAACCCCTCTTCCAGTCAAGACCACATACAACTATGGTCTTGGCCTTGGTTTCACCTCCAGCTTTAACTAACTTTGTACTGTAACTACAAAACCAGCTGCCTTTCCACCCTTAACCCCGGCAACGCCGACATCGGCGTCACCATATGGAAAGGGTTAGTCCTCTTCTAAACCTCTTGATCCTCTTCCATTTCCTCTTAATCCTCTTCTAAGCCTCTTAAGAGGAAATGGAAGAGGATTAAGAGTAATTTAGAGGAGGATTGAGAGGTTTAGAAGAGGATTAATCCTCTTACATTTCCTCTTGACCCTTTCCATACTGTGACGCCGACGTCTGCATCACGGATGGAAAGGGTTCATCTTGCCATAGCCTCTCTGACCTCATTAACCCTTTCATTGCTAAGTGCTCACAACGAGACTATCCCCTCAGGCGCGCTCAGGGAGCCCAATGGGGGGTCTCTTTCAACCTCTGTATCTCAAAAACTATTCATCATAGCTAAAAACCAAAAACACCATTGGATAGAGGAGGTCCAGATCTATAAGAGTCGGTTATGTATGCCTTTCTTGCGAATGGTACATGCACGTTCAGGGAGTGTTGAATGTTAACACTTACGTTGGTGCATGCGTGATGATCAGCCGTATTGAGGGAACTGCAGATATCTTTTCTTCAGATTCTGGCAAAGGAGTATTGCCAACTGCAATATTTACAACTATTTGGTCAAAGAATCAGTCAGGTGATAGGTGAAGTTATACAAAAATGCCGCTATATTGGGCAAGAACATCCACCAGTTAATCGTCCATACATTTGCAGCGCTGGGCTGATATGATTTTACACCAAATTTAGTGAAGAATCCACTCAATTGGCAATCCTGTGTTGTGAGAATTAGTGTTGGAACACTCATACGCGGGAGATTTGAGTGCGGGTGGAGGTCGCAGCAAGCGTTTAGCTCCACCAGCAAATGCGCCTAATGCCCGCTGCAAGCGTTTAGCAATGAAAGGGTTAAGAGGTAGGGTTTTGTCAATGGATGAATCAGCATCCGCTATTCGTAACCCATTTGTTGAGAGCTGCTGGCTTGGAGGACTCACTGTGTACAGCTGCTCAAAGTACTTAGCCCAATGAGCCTTCTGCACATTCATGTCTGACACAAGGAAACCATACACTGTTTGAATAGTGCTCACCCAAGACAGATCCTCAGAGCAGAGCTTCTTGAGGGCTTAGGCACCCAAACCATTGAGCATGTCCCAAGGAGGGCACTGGTTTGATAAGGAGTTGAGTTTGGCATAAAGGAAACTCTTCAGTTTTCCTCATGTCAGTAGAAGAGCACACTGCAATAAGATATTAAACCCAAAGAAAGCACCAACTACATTTGCATTAGACACTACTCAACTGAAGTAACCTCAACCACAAATGGTGTATCCAAAGTTATTGTCGCAGCAGCAACTGATGGCTCTCCAGTACCTTAAATAAATCAACCTGGGTAGAGCTGGTGAGGAGCACAAGTTCACCAAAAAAAATAAATAAATAAATAAATAAATAAAAAATGCAATGAATAATAATTACCCAAAAAATATTTATGTACAATGTACATATTGTAAATGCAACACATTAGAAAGAAAGTATTCAAAACACATCAGAGCAGTTGCTGCTACCAAAGAAATCTTTTTCCAAGTGCTCCAGATTCTGCAGCCAGATGGAAGTACCATCATTTTACCAGTTCTACTGTAGTTGGGAAGGTGACAGGAGAGGATCAAGCTAGGGATTAGCTGGGTAGTGAGGACTTCAAACTTGCATGCATTTGCTGTGGTATGGAAGCACATTTGGCATTGTAGATGTTCATCATTGTCGATCAACAGCATGAACCTGAAAAAATACCAAGTTTCATCCAGCAGAGTCTTTACCCTGAATCCAAATATACTCCTGAGGACATGAAATCATAAAAAAAAATCTATGCTAAGTATGAATAAAAGTATGCATACATAGACAATAATGGCCCAAGAACCTGAATTTGGTGGTCATGCAAATAAATTCACATCCAATTATTGATAATTTATAATGTCACTCACTGACACTCAAAATTAAGGAAGTTTTTTGGTTACCCATGCAATCCTGCATACCTACTGCCAGGCTAGCCTATTTTGATGTAATACAGTACCTGCAAGACAATAGTCACAGTGGTATAATTCACGTGATTAATGACATTAATTATTACTTACATTAGATGAATCCATGAAATACAACTTTCTAAAACCCCTAAAAAATTAATCATGAATACAATAACCACTGATCGAATTTAAATGATATTGAAACTGCCAACAGAAAAGCTTGAGATTAATCTTCGTGCTAATTCTGGGAAAAAATGCTAAACACAGATGAAACCTATAAATCTTAATGTTCAGCATAAAGAATAAGTGACAATTCCAACATTTGATTGACTTCAGCAGCTTTACTAGTATTACAAACTGGCTTGCTCTAACATTTTTTTCTTCACGTCAGGGATTTTGTGTGCATAGAGAAAGCTTTCTGCACATGATTATTAATGTTTATATGATTGTAAAGTACAATATCTGGTCAGTTCCCATTGTTTTTATATAAGAGCAGTAGTACAAGACATGTAGATTAGTACATTACACATTACAATATTAATAATAGGTAACTCATTGTTACAAGTAGGACGATTATTTATGGGATTTCAAAGGTGATGCTGTCATACTAATATCCACAGACCAGAGTGAAGAATTAACTAGCTAACTTGTTTTTGTTGTGCTTCAAGGACTTAAGTTACTTTAAAAGGGATAGTTTGTTGATATCAAAAGGACCTTTATGAGAAGATATTCTGTCTTCAATACACACACACCCAGCTCCAATAGCCTGGTGGACTAAGGCTCTGCTCTGCTCTGTCGGGCTCTAGCCTGGCAAGCCGAGGTTTGAGCCCCACTCAAGCTGAGATTTTTCTGCTGACAAGGAGCAGTGACTGTCCCCCCTTAAGCATGGATAATGGGGGGGGGGGGGTTGAAGGCCCTAGCAGTATCCAAAGATTGACTATAATAAGCTTGCCTTAATCTGGAGGGTACTTGCTGACGATCACGAGTCCAACATGTGATGAGGCCGTGGTGGTTGTGAATTACACACACACACACACACACACACACAGTGTTAGATAATTCTATAAACTACTATTGTTGCAATTCTTCCCATATACCAAAAATAATGTTATATCAAGTAAGTCACATTTTGTTACATAACACGACTATTGAGAATTTGAGAACAATCTTACTAGTTTTTTAACTGATCCATGAAAAAGCTAAGAAGTTCACACTACAACAGTCATGCTTTTCAAGAGTGGTCAGGTTAGTACGATGTAGATTCTGGTAAAGAGTTTTTCATTAGCCACCTAGAAGTATAGGGTTTCCTCTCAGCTAGGACTAGATTCAGGGTCAGGTATATACTTTCATAACAGGTTCATAGTTCTCATGATAAACATGACCCGGAGTATGAAAACTTTTGGAGAAAACAGTGTAAAGAAAGATTGGAGTTAGTTTCCTCATCTACATAAAACTAACTGTATATGTGCATGGGCTTTTTTCAATATATTTAGATGAACAGATTTATTTAATAGGGAGAATTTTGTACAAAAAAAAATTCAAGGAAAGGAATATAACTGCTGCATTTTTACTACAATATTTTAAATGGAACTTTAGAAGTTTCATTTTAGGCAGGACATTAGTTTTAATCATTACTGCTGAATGTAAGCATACTTTTGTGAACAGTGTGAATAGAGTGCTTCAGCTTTGAATTATGGTAATTTTTTCTATCAAAGTGTTCAATAAGTCAAACCAGTATGGCTTTTTTGCTGATGTTAATGCAAGTGCTTCAACTCTGTGGTGTGTGTGTGTGTGTGTGTGTGTGTGTGTGTGTGTGTGTGTGTGTGTGTGTGTGCACATATAGTTTTTGCTTCTCTGTTGAGTGATACATAATGTGCCATTTGTGTTTGCATGTATCTATTTCGAAATTTTTTGCACCATTCATTCAGTTTCTTGCTTCTACTGCACACAAACTTCTACCTCCAAACTTAACCTCAATTCCAGCTCCATAATGGGCCCAAAACTTTACCTCTGCTTTTGCGTTTATTCGTTACTGATGCTCACTCCTCATTCTGCCACTGATAAAGCACAACTGTTAAATAACAGACTGTGAAACAAAGTCATTTGTTTTAATTATAAGATCTGTGTAACCCTTTTTTGATAATCAATTAATTTTGACAAGCAATGCAATACTCTAATGGATAGATACTTCTAAGATATACAGTATGTGAAACACTTTGTTTATCATTGCATATTAAAAGACATAAGATAGTATTGCATTAAATATTAGTGTACAAACATGAGAGCAATTCTGAATTATGTTTTTACATATAATTAAGACTAGTAAGACTATAATGTGCTGTTTGTGTGGGTGATCACTCCAGGCAGGGTGGTATGGGGGGTGATGGTGGTGGTGGTGGTGGTGGCGGCGTCAGTGTTAGAAGGTGAAGGAACCTCTGTGGTATGGCTCTTCTGGGCATGGGTTTCCTTCTTAGCTACAATGATAGTCACAATTTTATAGGCAGATTGTCCTTTTCTTTGGCTCGTGTATGTGACATTGGATAAATTTTCAAACAAGGGAACTTCATATACACACTATGAAAGATGAATTGGGGGGTACAGTCTACTGAATAATGGCAGCCAAATCTCGAGAATAGATTTTATTAGATTTTGGACCTTTCCATCCACCTTGCCTGCAGTGCCCCCTACTACTGTGGTAAAGCATGTTAAATCTACTTGTACCAAGACCCCAATACACACCCTTCCATTTAAGTGGAGTTTTTGTTTGCTCCTTGGTGTTCCCTCAACCCTACTGCTGCTCTGGACATTGTGAAAGTTTGTGCAACTGATTTACCATCACGATGATCTCTGCTGACTTGCCAGAGGCAGCACAGCTCATCCTTTTATGTTTGCTTACTACTGCATGTCTTGTGAGTTCCCATGCCTGATGTGACGTGACATGTTGCATGAATCTGATATTTTTAGGCATGAAAGTTTTATTTACTTGTGGCTTTCTATATGATTTACTGGAAAAAATTACATAATTTAAAATCCTTTCAAATGAAGCTGACTTGAAAATACTTGGTAAATAAAATATTTCCATCCATTATATAAGATAATGTGACGATATTAGCCACAAAAGTTTTTGGACTATGAGTGGTTTTCTAACCCATTTAAGTAAAACTTATGGTTAAAAATGCATAAATAATTTAATTAAAAATAGTGCTTGTTAACTTCATGAATATTTGATTACTATAACAAATTTATTGTAACATTTTTATTTAAATCATCACTGTCTTTACAAATTATTGCAGTGGCTGTTAAAATAAGAGTGGCTTGACCTGGCTTGGCTTAAGTGAATTTGATAGAATTTTAAATGCAATATACAGCCAAAACATGGATTATATTTGTGATTCAGGTAAGTAATACTGATATTTCAATTATTAGGATATATGGTATAAAATTTTGTACTTTCATTAACTTATATGAAGCAAAAACAAAAACAAAATAGTGATACAAAATGCTACATTCCAGAGAGAAAAAATGCAGTTCATGAGTAAACTATTATTAACCATAAGTATGTATATGTTAAAACAATGAGCACTGAATAAACCTCATTGTTTCCAATATTTTCAATGCAAAAGTATATCTTGTGATTTATGGTATAAGCAGGTGCGTGGCAGATACTTGGCAGAAAGGATACAAGGCTTTTGTCATAAGGCTAGTGCTGGAATGAAATAGATGGCAAATGCACAAGAAGTTTAGGATTATTGTAGGACAGGAGTACAAGTGTATGGTGTCACCTTAGCTGAGGGGATCATCCAGGGGTACTTCATATATCGGTGGATTTTCCTGATTTTTTCAGCATATCATGTATGTCTGTATACAATATATCATGCATACTAGGTGGGTGGGGCTCTTAGCTATGACAGGCAATCCATCAAGGAGAGGGACAACTCCAACTACAAACCCAGGCAGGTGGGGCTCGTTAGCCATGGTAGGCAATCCACCTAGGCCCTCGGCCAAAAACTGGGATCGCCTGTTAGGAAGGGCATCCAAGGCAGAAAAAAAACTACACACAAAGATGAACAACAAAAATTTTGTATTATAGGACATCAAACCTCATGGGAGATTATGAGAAAATCTGATGCTAAACAGATGGTGAACAAGTATGCCTATACTGAGATAATTACTGGTAACTTTCAGATCATTTGGGCAAACACCCTAGTTTTTGAAAAAGCAAAATCTGGTATTTCGAATTTACCCATTGATCAATGGTGGTAGGAGAAATCACACCGAGGTACAGTCGTCTCGCATTTGACGTTTGGATTTGGCAAATTCACATTCGGCGACTCCAATCAATTACTATCGTAATTCTCATTTGGCAACCATATTCTCCCATTTGGCAATTATCTCCCCCCTCCCTCTTCAGCAATTGCTAAGTCATATTTGGAAACCATAGTCTTTCTTGCATTTGACAATGTTTCCCCCTAGGAAATGCTTGTTAACTGTTATTGCTGTATTTGCTTGCCAAAAGATTATCAGTGTTATACGTTTACAATCCCAGTTCTCAGCGGCTCAGCCGCCATGTTGATGACATCAAGCCAGATGATGAAAGAGTTGTGAGCGAATCTGCCGCATGTTGTGTGCCACCTCTCACTCCTGCCAATGTAGCCCACTGCCGTCTACAAGGTGTGATATGGCGTCAAGGGTCTCTACGAGTGCTGGAAGGAGGACAAAAACCAACCTCAAAGTGGAAGAAAAACGAAGTCAAAACGCAAGTATCATGTGGGAAAGTAATTTGGTAAACTTTCGGCACAGGCCATCCTCCAATTCCGGATTCCGGATTCCAAATTTCTTGTCTTCATCCTTAGTCCAGCTTGGTGCGTGGGAGAGGCGAGGGCTTCTTCCCACTAAAGGCTCAAGGGCCAATATGACAGATGAGCACCAAAACCACATGCTGCTATAGCGAATGCCCCAAACTTTACCTAGCAGCATGACCTTTATGTTCTCCAGTGCCTCCCCTGAGGCAAAACCACTCCCTGACCTCAGGCATTCTCCAGTGCACTCCTTTACAGCATGGAGAGTTTCATGATGGAAGGTATCCCAAAGTTCAACAAGATCCTCAAGGGTGCTGAGAACACTGAACTGATTGGAGACTGTCATCGCATGCTCATGAACGCATACTAAGCCTTTCAGTTTATGATGAAACCCGAAAAGGTGACTGCAGACTTCACCCCAACCAATCCAGATCAGGGATTGAACGAACCGGTAGCTGTAAGCAGGGACACGGAACCTCTGAGAGGATTAATCCACCAGCCCAAATATAATAACAATGCAATACTGCACAGTAATGAATCCAGTAGCTATTATGAGTTATGGCCTTTTTATTGTTTTATTTTCTCTCAAATTTGGCAGCACTGATACCACAGAATGCATTCTATAAAATGGACAACCATTTATCACTGCTTTCTTGAAATGTAAATATCCATAAAGAAGCTCACAGCTTTATTATATTGGTGTATTTGACATCTTTATTTGAAAGTAAAAAGTCTGTTTATCAAATGTTTCTTTTGAACACATAACTCTGGTGCCATGTACACCTTGAACCATTTGTCAAATGGGTGTGCTTTACTTTCCATACGTACTCTCATAAAAGTAAATCATGCTGGAGCTGACTCCTATTTTTTGTCAAAAGAATCTTCCGTTTGACATCCCAATTTTTCTAACAGAAGAATTCATATTTTTATTCAGGAATAAATTTCTGCCACTAAGCAGTAGCATCCATGTATTAATGTAGCCTATTAATTTAACCCAAGAAATATTTGAACATTTTATTTTGCCAGTGACTAAGGAAAATTGTCATAAAAAAATCCGACATAGATCTTTTTGGGAATAAATACCCTTTACTTATCAGCTGCTAAATGAAACAAAAAATATGCATAAAATTTATAACTTGATGGGATGGATTGTTGAAATGATAAACCAAGTTGATTGAAGATGAGAAACAGATTAAAGCAGCATGGGAGCATGGTTCAGTAGGTCATGGCCTGTGTTTCTACTTCATTCCATCCAGAAAGCATCTACCTCAAAACCTGAAATGACCTTTGTGCCATAAGTTAACATTGTTTGATAGAAAAAATATTTAATCTATCAAGGGCATATTACTTAATCTTGAAACAGACACTCAGTACTGTTCACACAGTAACATGGTGGTGGCTGAACATTTACATTTTGCACCCATTATTAACATGTTACAGAGTAAAGCAATTAAGTTGGAGCATTTGCCAGGGCAGGTTGGAGTGCACTAAAATCAAAGAGAAAGGTGGTTAACATTGGGAAAGCCCTCTGTCCTGAAGTGTAGTAGTAATAGCTAAAGATGTTTATGATGAAAATGAAAAAGCACCAAGTATGAAACTGTTGAATTTAGAATAACCAAATTTATAGACTAGCTATATGAAGTAACAATGAAGTAATTACCTGTCTTAGATTTGAAATTCAAAGACTCCTGGGTGTACTTACAAAGTATGATGCAGTTAGATTTTAAATTAGAGAAGACAGTAATAACAAATCTTTACCATGGCTCAATAACCAAATAAAGTGACTAGAAAAGAAACTGTTCAAGTATAAAAAAAAAATCAAGACTTTATTCATCAAATGCCAAAAATAAAGTTGAGTTGATAATAAAGTAAGTAAGAAGCAGGAATGGGCACAAAGGCAAATACTTCTCAAATCTTTGTTTTTAAATTAATAACATCCATGATAATTCTATAATATACTGTGTATTTACACTTTCATCATCATTTCATCAACACCTGCTCCTAGGAGCTCCCACCAGGGGATGGCCACAGCAGAAGAGCTTTCAGCTTTCTCTATCCAGACACTCCCCCCTTGCCTGCTCACAGTTTCTCAAAGAACTTTCCCCGCTCTCCCTAACGTACTCTTGCACCCTATCCCTCCATATCACTGGAGGTCATCCTCTAGCATTCCCTCCCTCTATCTCACTCACATACACCCTTTTCATCATCTTACTCTCCTCCATTCACTCCATGTGGCCAACCCACTTTAAAGTCTGTCGCTTCACTTCTTCCACCACTCCACACTTCTTCCCTTCACCCCCGTGACACATTCCAAAACACTCAAACACACTTTCATTACTCATTCCATCCATTCTACTCACACCATAAGTACTCCTCAAATAACTCATTTCCACTGCCTGCACTCTAGACCTCTGACTTTCATTCCAGGCCCACGTTTCACTTGCATATGTGAGGGTTGGTACTATTATTGTATTTCTCAAATCCCTCTTTACCTCCATGCTCACACTTCTGCCATTCATGATTTGTCCCAAAGTCCTTCTTCCTTGCAAAGCCCTTTCTCTTATTTCTCCCTCCGTACCACCCTGGTTACACATAACTGATCCATACTTTCATTAATTGTTCTCTCTCTCTCTCTCTCTCTCTCTCTCTCTCTCTCTCTCTCTCTCTCTCTCTCTCATATGCATGTGTACTGCTGTTTGCTTTCATTAATTGTTCTCTCTCTCTCTCTCTCTCTCTCTCTCTCTCTCTCTCTCATATGCATGTGTACTGCTGTTTGCTCTTTAGACATACCTATTTGAAAATTAACATCTTTAATACATCGTATTGTGACTATTATAGGGTGAATAAGGTCTCGGAAGAGAAGGCAACACACTTTTGCAATGTTTTACTGTAGCCGGGGTCTCAGGAAAATGACTCTTGCAAAAATCATGGGATGACTGTACTGCAATGGCTGATGGCAAAGATTATAAAGTTGATTTTCAGTATTGGTATTAATGTTATTAATGAAAACAGCCATATGAGCACTAAGCTTAACAATCCCAATATAATTTTGATGCTAAGTAGATGCTACAAATCTTTCTATATCAAGTGCAAGCTCCTTTTATCTTTTCTAGATGAAATCAGTTATAAAACAAACAAAGGAAATTTTGTACAACCCAATACACTCAACTTCAGTTATATGAGAATAATTCCAAGAAAGAACATGCAGTACTGCATAAGAAAATAAAGCATTTCTACACTAACCTTTTGAATAATATTTATTAAATATGAAACTGTTTGAGGTTACCCTTTTACCAATCGTTTTACCTTAAAACCTGGAAATAATCATCACTGTTTTCAAGTTTTTAAGTAGAACAGATGTTAACATGATAATTCAAACTTTCATGTTCAATAAAAATACTAAAAAGTTTAACAAAAGAAATGCTTTATAAACAGTTAATAATCACTGCCTCAAGAAGTATTTATAATGAGACATTCCAAAAAATGTAGTGATAATTATACTTATATATAAGACCATTTTCAACATGTGTGTTGTTTTCAGGTATGTTGTATGGGTCCCAGCGCAGTCTACAGAGTGTAGGGCTTCTTCCTGAAGGACGAGCTCAAGGCCAGCCCCAGCAACCACCACCCCGCCCAATATCTACCTCCCCACCTCCATACTCAGATCATCACCACAGCCTCACTGATAGTGATATATATGGAAGGATTGGCATGACTCGGCATGTACAAGTTGGAGGAACTTTGCCGGCAGGCTTTGGAAGACACCAGCGAGGCTACAACTCCCTTCCTCCCTCTAGACGACAGTCATACATCCCTCAAACAGCTGAAGAACAACAATTGTTTTTACAACAGCAGCAGCAGCAGCAACTCTCCAGGAGGTCAAGTGTGGCTTCCTATACAGCTGGTGTGGACAACAGAGATGGTCAACGTGCTGCAGCCTCCAACCCAAGTACCCCTGAGAAAGTTCTTGACAAAAAGGAAAAGTCAAGTAAAAAAGAAAAAGATAAAAAGAAAAAAGAGGCCAAAACTGAAAAGTCACCAAAGAAAAAATGGTTCTGGACTTTACCTCTTAGAAGGAAGAAGAAGAACAAAGAGGAGTCAACAGAGGAAGATGATGGGGGTTTCAAAGCTGCCTCTGAAAAGGGAGCGAGGAAGTTATTGCCTCGAGATGACTCGAGCTTTATTCGCTACCCTTCACCAGACACTGCATCCTCTGACATGAACTCTTCTTATTCAAGTGAAATTTCTGGTGAACACAGTTATCGTAGCAGCCCTTCCTCGGAAGTTTATTATTACAGTCGACGGTCACAACAGCAGACCGTGCAATTACAACAGCAGCAGCAGCAACAGCAGCAACAACAGCAGCAGCAACAGCAGCACCAACAAAAGCAGCAGCAACAGGGAAGTGGTGTGGGCCCACGTTCACTTCCCACCACTCCCGTTTCCCCACCTGACAACAGCCAGTCCTCTTTTGTGTCAGTCAATTCAGCATCACAGGGTGTGATGTCCGACGTAACTGACCTTACTGTAACTGATCTAACTCGTGGCCGTCGCTACATGAGCAGAGAGGAACTATATGCTGCTATGCGTCACCCTCAGTACTATAACTACCATCGGGGAACAGTGACAACACCCACCAGTGAGTACAGTGGTCAGAGGAGTACCCCTACACCTAGCCGGAGCACTTCACCTGCAGTGTTTGGTGTTAGTCCCCTTCCACCATACACTATCAGGCCTCAGGCTCAAAGTTTATACAGTGCATGGCCTCCTGATCAACAGACTGATCAGCAGCAAACTGAAAGCTCTCTCAGAGACCAGCAAACTACCCAGCATTTGTTGTCAGAGTCTCACTCAGAAGATACTTCACCTACAGCAGATGTTGAACCTCCAGAAGCTTATCAGGACTTGGCAACAAGTGAGGGTCTTAGTCTCCTGGAGTCTCAAGCACGGTTGAGTCCCAGGAAACCCCCATGTGGTCAAGAGTCTTCACAGAATCAGCAGAACCAACAATCCCAGCAGAGCCAACAGTCACAACAGGGTTCTCAGTCAACTCCCAAACAAACCTCCCGAGGAGATTTTAAGAAAATGATCTTAAATAAAAGTATGAGCTCTGCTGGTGGTAATCATAGGATATCAGCAGTGGAAATGCTAAAAGCCTCTCGTCCTGGAATATATGGATATTCTCCTCCTCCAGCCCCAGTAGTTAAGCCTCCACAACCCTCCCCCTCCCCATCAAGAGGTGAAGGCGTCATTATTCCACCCTCTTCTCGCAATACTGCCAGGGCATTGTTGTTCCAGAGTCGCTTTGGAAGTGGCCGACGCTTCCGCACCCCCAAGACAGAGATCATCAGTACTACTATCTTGGAAGATCATGGAGGAGAGGTTGTAGAGCAGGAAGAGGAAGAAGAGGAAGAAGAGGACAGCAGTTCAGAAAGCCCAGATCATTCTACAATACAGAATGTTAGGGGTCCTCTTGCTAGAGCTTATAGTGAGCCTTGTGCTTCTTCCCACATAAAGTCCACATCTCCTTCCTCTTCCCCAGTGGATGAATTTGCTCACTCAACTCCTAATACCACCCTTGAGCATCCACCACAGCCTCCTGATGTATCAATCATCAATCCTGATCCAGTACCCGAGCTACAGTCCAAAGAGAAAGACAAGGAAAATGATGAAAAAGAATCAATGGAAACAGCCCTCTGACATGAGGCTTAATCTAGTCTTAAGTACAGTATTTGTGAAAATAATGCTCAAGGGTCATGTGACTTAAGGGGAGTGGACGCCAAGAAAACATTATGCAAGTCTTAGGTCCAATGATAAAAAATAGTGAAACAATATCAGAGTATACCTTGAACTCTAGTTTCATGTGAAAAATTGGCAATGATATTAGGAATAGAAATTCATCAAAATAAACAATATATGAGATTCTGGGGTACCCTGCCCATTTCAAAGTTGTGTATTCAAATAAGATCTGAACATTGTTTAGTAATATACACTTAATCATTTTCTCTCAAATTTAATACTTATCTCAAAAGAATCAGGTGACATGTAATATCCCCATTTTTTATTTTACAATTTACACATGATTTTAACCTAGAAAATTATTTATCAGAACAACTGAATGAAATTTATGGGTTTTGTCATTTATACAGCCCCACACAACAAAATAAATCAGCCAGACCTGGCAATAAATAGGAAGTCTTCTGAAGTGATGATAAGAATTAAATGAAACTAGATTTTTTTATTTACATAGCCTCACACATCATATAAAAAAATCAGTCTTATTGTATGAATATGAATGTCATTCTCTCAGTAACTGGCGTCTCCCCCCTTAAAACTTTATTAAACATTGGTCTTGTTATAAAAAGAGATTGCACATTACACTCATATGGAAAAGACTTTTGAAAAAACTGGCCCTGTGTAAACCTCTCATTATTATTTTCTAGAAATGACTGGGCACAATGTTCTGATGTATATTAATTCATACCTATTTTCATTGTACATTTGTAATATGATCAAATTTTTATACACTTGATGTCACTTTGTTAAATGAGCTTGTAGATTCATTTTATCATACACTATAGTGTTACTGGTGATTGGCTAGTCAGTGTAAATGGTGTATGGTTATATATTGAACCCTCTCACCCTATTGGTTCATACCAATGATGTGTGGCAGATGGGCAATCTTGGTGACAGGCTTCAGATTCATGCTATTATACACCCACAGACTTCTGCAAGACTGACATACTGCCAGCCTGAATGCATGATCTTAGGGACACAGAAGTAAAGGAGTGTTTTTTGGTTAACTATAGTATGAATCTCTAATTGGGTTTGTGTGAGCTATTCTATTACTTTCTCAATAAATGTGAATGAATGATTACTATCTTCATGCTGTGGACTCTAATTCCACAGTAACAAAGCTTCAGCATCAAATACATGGAGATCTTAGATTTAGTAAGAAAACTTGTGTTATTATGGAGAAAGAAGGAAATCTGAGTCAGCCAAATAGCAGTCAATAAAGCCTTTTTTGTATACTAAGTAAAGGAAAATGTATGTAAATATATTTATATGTATCTTGGGTGTTGATGCTACTGTGTATTCTTTAGGGTAAATAGATTGAGTTAATTATTTGAGATAACCACACCCTCACTTTTGCTCAGCTGCCCAAGGAATTACAAAGGTACTACTAGTCTCAGGGGTACGCACAGTGTTACACCACCACCATTAGGTGAGTGTAGCAGCCAAAGAAATACATATTATCATTCCACACAGTATCTGACTTAGTGACCTTCGACCCTAAGCATAAACATTCATTTAATTCAGAGAAAAAAAAAAGACTAAGCCATACATAACAATGGTGACTGACAAGCACCTCAGAACTTCTATGACAAAGAAGTCGACCAAGTTCCATAGTATTTTTGCTGCTGCATTTTCATGGGTGTGTGTAAGCCAGACCCAAACACAGCTCATCTATACATAATTTAACTCTCTTACTTGAAGAAATTAATTTTTATATAGCCAAATTTTGATCTCAGTTGTGTAGTTTCCTCCCAAAGTTCCTTAACATTCCCAAAGTTATAAGTTAACTTTTTTTTATTATAATATTATGTTGAATAGTTCATAAACTTGTAACACATTAACTGAATTAGGAAGTGCCTTTTTGTCCCATGATAAGTTTAATAATTTGTTGTAGCAATAATATGTATGATGTACATATGTATATTATCTGTATAAGCTTATAGGAACAGGTGACTTCTGCCCTCTACTTACTTTTGTACTGAAATGTATAATTATGCTTTAGCCACTGTGAAACCAAGATATTTTTTTGTATTTAGAATTCCAACTGACAAGAGCTTGAGGAAGACTTAGGCTCATGCTCAAAACACACCAGACGTAGATGAAGACTTTTGTAAGGTACTCGTCTCTTTGTAAGATGTTTGACAACTTAACAATGCTTTATATACAAATACATATGGTCATTCCAAACAAAAGGAATGTTTTGTTTTTTACACTGCTATGGCAGCTTTTTTGCTGGCCAAACTGCTTATAACAGTATTAAGTAAATATATGCCAAATTTAAAGTTTAGAATAAAACATAGCCAAGAACAGGATTATGATATGCTATTTCAAATATTTGTGAGTCTTCCTTTTTTTCACTCTAGTACATGAAAAGTAATACCAAAGGTAATCAGCACCTCAGAAGTTAGACGTGACAGTGACCTTTTATTGTTTATGACTTTTTGAGGTTAGCAATAAAGACATGACCTGACAATAGTCTTATTGAATACCAGCAGATTAATGTACGCACCCATAACTAAAGAACAATGTATGACTGCAATTTATGGCACAGTGTCATGGATGGCCACTGCAAGAAACAAGATCAGTCAAGCCCAATCAGACATGTGCTTTAACTTACCGTACCTACATGATAAAGAATTTTAATTAATGAATATACAGTTAGTTGGGGGAAGATAACAAACAATATAAAAAAAATGGGGAGAAGTTTCCCTTTTCATTATCCCAGAGCTGCAATGACAATGCATTGTTGGCATCAGAGGTGAAACTTTTTATTTTTGCTACATCATAAGAATATTTTATATAAGTGGAAGTCATTTATTTTTATTTTCTGTTAAGGAGTCACAGAATATTAGTACGTACTTTTTTCAATTCACAAGGGAGGATGATTTTGGCTCAGAACCAATAATGTAAGGTCATCATTTTGCAGACACTGCTGTACCATTAATTTTAAAAAATGGGAGGCTGGACATGGTTAAAAGGGGATATATTTATGATTGAATTCAGAAAAGTGGGTAATAAACAAAATGGGAAAATGTGACTAGAGCTAGATAAGCAAAATGGAAAAAAAGCTTGATAGGATACATAAATAGTAAAACAGGATAATTAAAAAAACTTGTAGATATTAGATTAAAAGACAGCTTACTGGGGATGTATCTTAAGAAGGGAACAGAATAATAATGGCTGTGTGAGAACAGAGGAGATAGCAACTGTTTCAAGAATAACAGGCCACATTTGTCCACACGCTATTCAGTTTTGCCTTTAATCAGAGCCTCTGTTCTCACTCAAGACACCACCTCCCCATGACATGCAGACTATGGCAGGTAGAAAGTAAATTTTTGTTAAAATCCACTCACAAATTTTACAGACAAAATTAAATTTTGCTGACATTGATTTTCTTTTTAAAAAACTGATAACAATGTCTGCCACATAGAGGTGTTTATAATCATCCTCATTCTCCTTAGAAGAACTGGTAGTTTACAAGAGAATTGGACAACAGACAGAGAACACACAAAAACCTGATAGATACCTTCTTTGTGTATGCTATTGGACTTTCACATTTGCTAAGAAAGCATGGAGTTGATTTTATACTGTATGCTGATGATACACAGTTTTATTTGTTGCTGAGTGACATGGAAAATAGTGAAGATAAGCTGTGTAGAATCATGGATAATATTGGGGAATGGATGAATTCCAAGCAATTGAAGCTGAATGAGAACAAAACTGAATGCCTGACTGTGGAAAGAATAATGATCACAGGAGGCTAGATATCTCCACACTTCGGATTAATGATAACACTATGATTGTAAAAAAGGCAGTCAAAGACTTAGGTGTGATAATTGATTGTACAGGCTAGCATCTAAGAAATCTTTTATTTGTCAAGAAATACTTGTATGAAAAAAACATAAAGATGACTGTATATAATCATGTATCTAATAAGCTGGATTACTGTAATTCACTTTATTATGGCCTACCAAAATACCTGCTGAGGAAACTACAACAGAGCAGCAAGGCTTGTAAAGAGTCTTCCGTCACATGAGAGAATAACACCAGCACTTTAGACTTACATTGGCTACTCATTAAGGCATGAATAGTCAACAAAATATGCATCTTGACTTATCAAGCAACACGATTTGGCAAACCTGGATATATGAGAAATTTACTACAGGACTTTCATCTAGCCACTGCTATGTCACTGAGACACACTGAGCCCTGAGTCAATCTGGAACTGGGTTTCAGAGCATTTGAGAAGGGTGCCCCACAGCTCAATAATGAGTTGCCCGGGGATGTTAAGAACAGTAGCAATCTGACAAACGTCAAGAAAGTACTGAAGACTCACTTATTCACTAAATCCTATGATGTTACAAACATGAGGATTGAGGACAAATTTAGGTGCTAACATTATTGTTATAATGTTGACAGCCATGCAGAGCACTGCACTGGCAGCAGAGCAGGGCCTGAAACCAGTTAAAAGATAAAAAAAAAACTGATACACCCTCACCTCAGTCTTCCTCTACAAAATGATTAAGGTAGCATCATCCCAAGTAATAAAACCAACTAACCTAATCTGGCCTAATCCCCTAAGGATAATATCAACGAAACCTTAGCCACCTCTGGCAAAGTTAACCCTCTCGCGCACCGGGATGCCAATGGCGTGTAAGATTTTTTAGGGCCAAAGTGCACTGGGACGCCATTGGCGTCCATTTGAACAAAAATATTATTTTTAAATAGTTATATTCACTCCAATGGCGTCAATTTTTGTTTGAGAGTAAGTTTCCTCACCCTCTCCAAAATTAACCAATTAGCAACACTCTCTGCGTCCACAGATTTGAGCGCGGTTGAGAAAACAGACAGTTTCTGGTCATTTTCTCGGCAGTCAATCTGCACGTCTCACTGCTGTGTGCTTGCGCGCGCCCATGCCGCCCACCGCATAACAGTGGTAATAGTGTTATATAGTGCAATACAGTGATTTGATTAGGTGTAATATGTATTCTTCTCTCTTCACAGGTAGTAGCGTATTATATTTTGTGAATTACGTAAGCAAAGGAAAGACGGACTTTTTTCAATATTTTTACTTTTCCGCAAATATTTCATGGTGTTAATTGTCCGATTAGAGATTTGAAGGAACCATAAGAATCTTGATAAAATTCTGCTATTATAAATACATCTACCTTGAAAAATTGACCCACAAAGTTTTTAGTTATAGAGGTGGGAACATGACCTAAGTAGAAAAATTGTTTATGCTCACTTTATTCCATGTCCATAAATGGTCCTATGAATTACTATTGCTACTTCTTTATTGATTCATGAAAAACTACAACAAATAAGGAAGCCATTGATATACTATGTATAATGATAAATGCAGCTTTGGCGGAAGAAAGTAGCTGAGAAACAAAAAATTTCGGGATTTCGGGACACTAAAAAATCTGCCTCGACCGGCGAGAGATACGATGTTTGAAATGAGCGCAGAAAAGAAAACTTATTGAAACTTATGGTGCGCGAGAGGGTTAATACTTAAATTCATGGATTTCTTTTAGGTCCCTGAATGCAGTGCAGTAACATGTGACTTCTGGAAAGGAGAAAGAATCCAATTCAGGGACTATTTATTATTGAAAATAGGGGATAATAATTCACGAAAGCGTTGCCTCCTCTGGCGGTGGCCATGGCACTGTGTTGTGAGAAATACCTCCTCGCAGAAATAAGTCGCATATACATGAAGGGGGTTCCAGGGGGAGCAAAGCCCCCCGTTAGCTGTTAGGTCGTAAAGTTCAGTTGGAATAGTTCAAATATGCTCCCCCACCTTAAACCCTCTGCGAGCTATTTTGTGGCTGCGGCGGTGGCACTGTCGCCGCGGCCGCCGCCAGAAGAGGCGACGCTTTCATGTATTATTATCCCCTATTTTCAACAATAAATAGTCCCTGAATTGGATTCTTTCTCCTTTCCGGAAGTCACTTGGGTTAAGATTCGTTTTAGGTCCGTGCCAGTATCTCATTACCTACCTTATGAAACATCAGTATCTCTTCATATATCTTTTCTACAAACCTTCAACAGTCATGGAAACGCTTTGAAAATCCAATTCAAGGACTTTTTTTTTTACTCCTGAAAATAGGGGATAATGTTTACGAAAGCGTCGCCTCCTCTGGCGACGGTGCAGCCGGTGTTGCAAGAAATACCTCCTTGCTGAAATTAGTCACATATACATGTGGGGGTGGGTCCAGGGGGGGGGCGTAGGTCGTAAAGTTCGGTTGGAGTAGTTTAAATATGCTCCCCGACCCTAAACCCTCTGCGAGCTATTTTACAGCTGCGGCGGCTGCAGCGTCGTCGTGGCCGCCGCCAGAGGAGGCGACACGCTTCCGTAAACATTATCCCCTGTTTTCAAGAGTAAAAAAAAAGGGTAAAGATTCGTATTAGGTCCGTGTCAGTATCTCATAATCTACTTTATGAAACATCAGTATCTCTTCATATATCTTTTCTACAAACCTTCAACAGTCATGGAAACGCTTTTTTACTCTTGAAAATATGGGATAATGTTTACGTAAGCGCGTCGCCTCCTCTGCTGGCCGCGGCGACACTGCAGCCGCCGCAGCCGCAAAATAGCTCGCAGAGGGCTTAGGGTCGGGGAGCATATTTAAACTACTCCAACCGAACTTTACGACCTACTAACGAGGGGGCTGCACCCCCCTCGACCCCCCCTTCATGTATATGTGACTTATTTCAGCGAGGAGGTATTTCTCGCAACACCCGCTGCACCGTCGCCGCGGCCAGCAGAGGAGGCGACGCGCTTTCATAAACATTATCCCATATTTTCAAGAGTAAAAAAAAGTCCTTGAATTGGATTTTCAAAGCGTGTCCATGACTGTTGAAGGTTTGTAGAAAAGATATATGAAGAGATACTGATGTTTCATAAGGTAGGTAATGAGATACTGGCACGGACCTAAAACGAATCTTAACCAAAAAAAGTCCTTGAATTGGATTTTCAAAGCGTTTCCATGACTGTTGAAGGTTTGTAGAAAAGATATATGAAGAGATACTGATGTTTCATAAAGTAGATTATGAGATACTGGCACAGACCTAATACGAATCTTTACCGTCACTTGTTACTGCACTGCATTCAGGGACCAAAAAGAAATCCATGATGTAAGTATTAACTTTGCCAGAGGTGGCTAAGGTTTTGTTAATTTTCCCCCAAATTAACCAAACTTGGATGGCCTATAAATAGGCTACTTGAAGTCACAAAGTAATGAGCTTTCAAAAACAGTGTCAGTCAAAAATTATGTAATGCATGATACAGTATGGGGAGGGGAGGGGTATGGTAAGTTGAGTGTCATAGTGGGGGAAGGGGGGAACCAAGTGCTACATCACATTTTTAGATGTTTTCCTGCTTCACACTTCCCATGTCTTGAATTTCCGGTTGGTCTGTGGGACATGAATATACGAAAATTATGGAGCAAGATTGAAGGGCCCTGTCATGGAGTAAGTGAAGGTCCCGTACACTCAAGACACTTTCGGCTCTCACGTCAACTATTTGTTAAGACCACAATGGGGACTAGTCGGGTAATCATGTGTGTTTTTTCACGTTCATATAGTGCAGAAGCCTGTCAATCTATCCCCTGACTCATAAACCTACTCATGAAAATACACAACCTCTACGTGTGAGCCCCGGAATGTTTGAGAATATGGGCCTATTATAGTAATATCATCTCCTGAGAGGTCTCCTGCCCCTTTCCGACCACATCAAGGGCTACTACGACCTTACTACCCAGTTTATGAGGCCATTTATTATTCAATACACTAAGAAAAGACTAATTTGAGGGTTAAACAAACCTTTTCCTGCTGAGCGTCTGTCGTTAGTGTCCATACCTCACGAATCCACGAACCCCACTGGCACTGACTCGCTCGCAACGTTGTCAGATTGTCGTACACTGCATCTTATATTTGCCGATTTCCGACCCAAAAACTGTCTCCTGCTGCTGATGCTGCATTTATATTTATCGTTAAATTAGTCAATTCCTGATGTTCCTTGGCAATAGTTAGGCGTCAAAAACCGGTAAATACTATATATGTATACATACATATTTGGTATCAGAAGAAAGCAAATTAAATGTATTATTCATAAATGGGAAGAAATAGGGTTGAATACAAAATTAAATAAAAAATAACATGTATAATAATGCTTAATATAGGTTGATTTATAAAGTGAAAATATTATATATAGAAAAGTAGCTTTTTATATAGATATCTTAAAATAGCTTTAATACAAGATAGTCAACATATTGAACTGTTCATATATGAATTTTTATGTAGATATATTAATTTTTGTGGCGTCAGGAAGGTTTTTCGTCGCGTCGAGTGAAATGAGTCAGATTCGACGAATTTTAGTCGCGACTTCTGGTCAAGCTCGAGCAAAAAATACTGAAGCTAGGAAGGCGTGCTTGTTGGCAAATGAAAGCGCTATTAATAAAGATTAATAATCAGAGAAACAAATTGGAAAGCACTAAATAAATAAAAAAAGTTATAAACAAAAAACTAGGACGTGTCCAAATCGCGGCAAAAGGGCCGAAAAACAGGCTGTTTAGTGACGGTTCGACGACAAACTTGGAATCGAGCTATCAAAAACTCCTTCGAGCTGGTCAAACTACATTTCCAAGAGGGGCTACATGCCAAAGTACAGCCTTCTATACGCAATAGCAATGCCACACTAGACAAAAACGGCAAAGTGTCTGGAGTTCGTCAAAATCACTCACAAAAGGGTTTACGTTTCAAGTTCTAGCGACGAAACTTCTGGGAGTAGGGAAATGTTATGCAAATCATATTGGAGAGCAGTGAAAGCACATTGGTAGGGCTAAAGTATTTGTTAAATACGTATTTTGAAATTCTCAATAAATGAGTGGGTTTCAAGGTTGGGAACTCAAAAATATAGTTTTTTTCAGAGACGTTTTTTGCGAATTTATTAGATTTTTTTACCCTTTCGAGACGGTTTTTTAGCCCGGTTGCTTAATAAAAAATATAGCCCTTTCATTTTGCCGTCGATTGATACCAAAAACATTTCTGTAGCCCCAGAAATAAGGGATCGAGTTATGGCGATTCGCACCAAAGCGGTTGATTTTCCAAAATTCGCGGCTTAATGACGTACAAGGGCGCCGCAAAATCAAGAGTCCGCCGTCCATTACTTGAGATGTCACTGCTTGGATTAATTTATAATGCATGTGCCACCCTCTGTCCTGTACTATTTTTGGGTTATTACTTACTTGGTGTAGTTCAGAGGCCTAGCCTCACAGCCATATGGTGGTCCACTGCGTACAGAACAGGAGGGCAAGTATAAATTCTCACCAGCACCCCCACGACTCTCAGTCTTAATAAGGTTGATTGAAAACCACCTCTAAAACTAGTCTACACCACCACTCCCCTTTATGTTTACACTACCCCCCACCCCCTTCCTCGACGCCCTCCACAACTTCCCTTCCCACGCACACGTACGTACCTAACCTACCTGTTGCTATATCCACTTTCTCTGCTCGAGTACCCCCTCCTTCTCCTCTCTTCCTTTCACTTCCCCGACACTCTCGGCTACCTAGCTCCTCTCACCACGCCCTTTCCGACAATGTTGCATTGATGGCGAAACGAGTGTGGAATCTCTCTCTCTCTCTCTCTCTCTCTCTCACACACACACACACACACACACACACACCTGTGCCTGCACCTGTTACGACCTACAGGTGTTGTGAGGCATGAGGTTCGATGATGCAAAGGGGTGAATTTCTCTCCAGTAGAGTGGCACGGATTCGTATAAACACTACACGTTGTAAAATTGGGTTGCATAATGTTGCTCAGTCATGCCAAAGGTGGCCTGGATATTTGAAAGCTGTGAATACGTGGCACCTGATGCTGGGGTGTGTAAAAGGTTAAAGAGGCAGTGAGTGTCGAGACAGCGTGGTGTGTGAATGTGACAGGAGTGCGGCGCGGTGTGGAGTGTGACCGTAGTTTTGGCCCGCCAGCTCAAGGAACAATGAGGTGACACAAAATTGGAGATATGTCCACGTATTTAAGACGCACTCGCTTCAACTCTAACCAAAGCTGTAGTTGGTGTAAGACTGTGGCCTAAGTTTTAATGTACCTATAGTTGGTTTCGCTTTAGCCAAGTCTTTAATTATAGTGATGGTGTAAGGTGCATGTATATGGTGTCTGCAGTCAAAACTAACCATGGGCCTTTATGACTTCATTGTTAATGGACGATTATTTTAGTTAGCGTTGACAAAGATTAGTATAGCCTAAATCACACAAATGTATATATAGCCAACCATGCATTGGTATACACTTCTATAAGTATATTTTATTCATCCAGTAACCTGGTTGTAAACTGTAGATTGCGAATGTAGCCCTATATCTAGCTTGTACTAACTGTCACATGCCATAACTTGTTCTCCTTAAGTAATTATATCTACATCACATGTGTTGAAACCTCGTATTCAGACCCACCGTTGAGTCCCCCTTCATCTGTCACTTTTATATGAAAAGCAAATTAAGATGCTTATCAGTTAAGTGTATGCTAAGTAAGATTTTTCCAACACTGGAGTCATTGTTATCCTCCTTCTTTGTACTGTATTTTGATTACTTAGATTAATCATAGCTACAGGGCTGAAATTCCTGGAGGGGATAGGACAGGCTAGGCCTATATTTTCCCACCATATGTTATCTATATCGAACTAAAAATGCCCCTAAAAGTGCTTATTTAAAAAAAAAAAGACCTATACATATATACCTATATACCCATATCTCATGAACCTAAGATACCCTCTCCCCCCTAGTATTCTATTAGGGCCTGTACACACACAACACAATTAATGCATCATGGCAGGCTGGAATATTGTTAAAAGGCTCAGGCCAGAAACCTTTGTTCCGCTGACAGGAGACGTTGCTGTCTCTCCTCGAGTAAGAGAAATGGCGCGTGAAGTTCCGGCTGCATCCATATAGCCATCAGTATATGCAGCTCCAATCTCAAAATGAGGGGTGCTGAAGGCTTTGCGAATATGTACAGCATGAGTAACACACACACACACACACACCATAATAACTATTATGTTCTCTTACCAGACTGCGTAGGGCATTCCTTCGCCAAGTGATGGTGGTACAGTATCGCCTCCCGGGACCCTTACTTCGGTGGGCCACGTGGTGCAGACGTGTCAGCTCCATTCTTATGTCTTCCCACAGGTAACTTCAATACGTCACTCCTGTTGGAAGTATCTGTGCCTTTATGTCAACGGCTGTTGCATTGACAGGGAAATTCTCTTTCTCAATCAATCAATCAATCTCTCAGCAATTTTTTATTTTGCTGTTGTTATTGATCAACAACAGAAAAAAATAAAATTAAAATAAAAAATAAAAACGAACAGAATGCTAGGGCTTCAGAGAAACTTCTCGTACAAGAATAAAAATGTAATACTTCCACTGTAGTTACAGTTGTTTAGTCAGACCTCATTTAAAATATGCGGTATAGTTTTGGTCACTCCACCACTCAAAGGAGATTGCAAAATTATGTGTGCAACGTAGGGCAACAAAGATGATATCGATCTCTATCTTGCACAACAAACTTTGCGATGAAAGGCTCTCATCCCATATAAGCCGTTCTCTCTTGAGAAACGTCGCCTCCGAGGAAAACTGAAACTATATGTTTCAAAATACTTAGTGGTTTTACGAATGTGGACAAACCCATATTGTTTTTGATCGATGACACGTTCCGAACGAGAAATAATGGCACAAAACTTAATGTAAACAAGTAAATTCAGGCTGCACCATTTTTTTCTTCACCAACGTTATAGCGCGAGAACGGAGTAAACTCCTACCATCAGTGGTCCAGTGCAGTAGGTATGATTTTTTTTTTTTTTTTTCGTCGGGGATATACCCCAAGGGAAGAAGGCGGTGCATGCCGCGCAACCACCCAGACGGCTGGTTGAGAGATACCCAATTCTTTCAAGGAGGAGGCCCAACAACGGGGCTGAGGGTGTCGGAAAGAGCCCACCTTTCCACCCCCATGGCAACTGGCAGGTCTCGAACCTACGCTCTAGCACCCCGCCGAAGCGCAAGGCGGAAACTCTACTACGGGAGCCCCACAGTAGGTATGATTAATTCATTTAAAAACTAGCTCGACCGCCACTTCCTTCACCTTGATATTCACTTAAGTTGAAATGTAAAGTCTTGGTGACATTAGATTTTATAGGATTCCACTTAGGCTGACCACTGGACCATAGGAAGTGTGGTCTGAATACCTATGTAAATCTATGTTAAGATCTCTCTCCCCGAGACGCGGAAAATCTACGGGGGATCCCAGCGCCTTTCCGTCTCGGGGGCCCGGGATAACATTAAAGATATGTTCAAATATTATAATTTGTACATACTTGGGTATAATGAAGCTATTTTTATCAGGTTATAAGATAAAATCCTCATTTCATAAATTATTATTTTAGAAGTATGAATAGTAGAGCAAAGGACTTGCAATTTCATCATCAATTCAGACTCAAAGAACTCTGCAGCTTAATGCTTAACTGCCTGTAAGCATTGCTTATAAAATATGATGGCACCCCAAATCCTTGGTAGTAGCTACTCCTGAAATAAGGCTTTAATGGCTTCTGCGGAAAGGCTACATTGTATGAGCACTGCTGTGATATTGTGGATCCCCATTCTTGGATAAGTTACACCTCCAACACTCTCAAAATGTCATCTGCTGGCAAGGAGAGAGAGAGAGAGAGAGAGAGAGAGAGAGAGAGAGTCTGATAGTATATGTTATTATTTGTTTGCAGGTATAGGGCCATGCTGATGTCATCCTTCATCACTGCCTTTGTCATCATGTTGTCTGTTCCTGTTGTGCCTGAGAAGTAAGTGATGTTTGGGACAGAGATCACTTATCAGTTGCTACATGGATTACTCCAATATGAAGAGAGAGAGAGAGAGAGAGAGAGAGAGAGAGAGAGAGAGAGAGAGAGAGAGAGAGAGAGAGAGAGAGAGAGAGAGAGAGAGAGACTAATGGCTGTCTACCAAACCCACCCTTACTATGAAATCTTAGGTCACCCTTAAAGTTATGTTGGCTTCTTTACAGGTTTCTTGGTATAAGGACACCTGCGAAAGTGTTGGAGTCCTTCAATAACCGACAAAACAACTCCAGCTTTAAAAGTGGTGATGAGGGCGAGGGTGTGCTCCCACAACAAACTACCAACTCCAAAGCTCATAATATTTACAAGAGATTCATTCCTCACAAATTCTGGGCACGTGCTAGACCACACAACAAGTTCAAAAGGAAGAAACATAAAGTGCATGGGAATTCAGTCAACCATGATATGATAAGGGAACATTTAGTGCTGAAAAACAAATAAACCTTAAAACATACCTGTTCTCACTAATGACAAACTTACAAGTAAAGTACAGTGTTGGATGGGAGGGCTAGCAGGAGATACCTCAATGGCTGTGCTGTCCAAACTTTATTTTTCTATTTTGTTCAGGAGATGGCCACTTTACTAAGTGCATGAAAAATATATCTATTTGGTATAGATAATCTTTCTCCCGAAAACCTGCCTGGGAAGCAAACTCAGGCCCTTGTAATGAGAGACAAACTCTCTAGCAACAAAACAAAGAGGTATTCCATGCCTCAAGGCTTTCAGACCCCTTAACCACATCTAGGGTCATTACATGGCTGATCTTCTCTCATTTTTCTCTATCTTTGTCCTTCAATTTTTGTAAATTACTCCTCTTACATTATCTATGGTCTATCAGGAGACACTTTCCATCACAATACATGGCATCTCATTGTTACGAAACACATGAGAAATTGATCTAGTCTGGTAAGGAGGAAACATAAATTTCCAAAGCTGGGAACTGAAGATGAAGAGAGGAGGGGATTAAGTGAATGGAATGGAGAGGGGAGAGTAAATGGGGAGAGAAAGGGGAGGGGGAGATGGTAGTGTGTGCCACAGCTATGGTTCGATTCCTAGCTGGGGTATAATCAAAGAAATAAAGTAAAATCTGCCAACACTTCTTTATTTGACAATGTTGTAAGTGCTAATATTTCTGGTAGAAGAATGAGGATGGGTATGGTTTGAACTGATACTTCGTGCTGCATTTTTGTAATACTGAATATACTGCTTTTCCAGTCGGTCCTTGCAAATACAACTAGAAAATGGGTATTTCATTTATTGAAGGGAGACCAATGCTGTGCTGTATTTTTGTGATATCTAAATATCAAACAGGTGCTTCACTGTCTTTACAACTGGAAGTTAGAATTTCATAAGATTTTGCAGTTAACATTAATTTTACATTACAATAAAATTATTTCTTCAACAAATTATATTAAAAGCTGCTTCCTCATTTGCTCTATCAAAAGTTCAGTTTAGCAAGCTTCTTAACATAAGGCATTTTTAAGATATTATAACTATTAATTATTACTACTGTGTATGCTGCATTCCATTTATAAAAGTGGTTTTGTCATTGTATTTATATTACAGGAATTTTATTACATTATTGTAATTATACAAAAAACAAAACAAATAAAAACACATTTATTTGATGTAAAAAAAACTACATTAAAACGCTAAGCAAATGTACTCCAAAATCATTAAATACTCGCTGTCTAAAAAAAATAAAAATAAAAAATAAAAAAATAAAAATAAAAATATCCTGACTTGCACTATTTTTTTTTTTTTTTCATGGTAGTGTTGAGGCAGGATTCTTAAAAGTACTAAAAATGTGATGTAAGTTAAAATGTCTGGTTGCCATGCTTGCTGTTTATAAAACTAATTATTTTACATTTTTTTGTTTGACAATGACTATGCCTATGCCAGTCACTGAGCTAATGAAGTTCATGGTTAATGTTTATGATCAAAATAACACCAAAAGAAACTGATGAACACAAATCTACAGCTGAACTCAGTCTTCATCACAAGTAAAATATTTCTGGTTCCTTTGAATTCGGTTGACACTTTATGAAACTTGAAATTAGTTTGGAAGTGAAAGTTGAACACTTAATCTGCAATACAATGTATATAATATATATCAATGGAAGTTAGTGTTATTTTGACAATTATTTCTACAGTTGTGTAATCTGTGTAGAAAATTCCTGTAACTTTCCATTTATATCCTTATGCATCCCTGACTTATGAAATGTTGTGATGATTTCTTGTTTTAGATGACTAAGATTAAGAAGAGATGAGCATGAAGGAACATTCAATAGGGTTGAGAAAAGCATCTCCCAGAGATCCTTTTTCCAGTACCTGAAATAAACATAAGCAAACATTAATTAATCACCACCAATGATCCTGTTTACTGCAGACATGATATGGGGATTCAGAAAAGGAATGCGACCATTTCATGGTGTATTAAAAAAAATAATAATAATAATAAATAAATAAATAAATAAAAAATAAATAAATAAATAAAAATAAATGAATATATAAATGAATAAATAAAAATCTGTTCCAACCCGAACTGACTATAATTGGGAATTCAGTGGTGTAGTGGTTGGCTCGATTAGCTTACAACCAAGAGATCTTTGGTTTGATCCCTGGGCAGTTTAAACAGATAGGCAGTCTCTTCACCTATCTGTCTCAGTACTAGGTATAAGTCTTGTGCTGTAACCTGCAGCCTGGGGTGGTGACCTTCTATATGTCATCTATCATACCATGTAAACTGTCTATGGCAACAGAATATAGCGATGTTTAGGTCTAAGGGGAAAGACCTTACTTATATTGGGATACCCAAAGGTGTTTAGAGGATAGATATCAGGCATCTTCCTGTATGTGTACCATTACTTTTAAAACCTTTAAGTTTATTGGAAGTAGCTAAAGAACTGTATCCTACCTCTTAAAGGCTCCTTTAATGCTCCACTGGCCAGCAGTTGTTTTCTTCACGTCCATATATGAGCCAAAGAGGAAAAGGTGAGCAATGGCTGCTGCTCCAAAGTAGTCAATCTGAAAAGTCCACGGTCGCTGTTCCATCATTTCGCAGCATGTGAACTTCTCAGTTGTAACCTATGGATGAAAAATGTAAGATATTAAATTAGTCTGCAAAATTGTTGGTTATATCTACCAAGAAATATTTCTTACTACTGATTGGATGGTGGTGTGAGGCAGCCTGTTTCCAAAAAAGTTGTTTAAGTTATTTTCTTCACATTGTGTCACTTTCTTCTCTCTTTAACTTACCAATGACATTACAAATGTAATATTAAAATTAAACAACAAATACTGAAGTGAATTTTGATTAAGGAAACTCATGAATGATGGTTAAATATGAATTATATGAGCAAAATGCCATTTGAAACTAATATTTCATGAAACAGTAAAGATAATGAAAAAAAAATTGAAGACTTAATTGACCTCATAGAGAAACATTTACACTGAAATTGATTTTACTTTGAATGTTACCTATAAAAGCTTATGATCATGATAATGTATGATGTTCTTTGTGCTGCAACACATTCACATAAAAAAGTAAACTATCAAAAACAAAATGATGTTAAACTTACAACTTCAGTAAATTTTGTTCCTTCTGGAAAAGCATTCATGTCAATGCTGCGACCAAAATCAATCAGTTTCAGATACACAGGGCCCCTTGAAAATATAGAGGTGGTGTCACATTCTATATTGATGGCTTGGACAAGGAAATTATCTGGTTTGATATCAGCATGGATGATGTTGCAACTGTGTACTGCTTCCAAAATCGACAGTATCTCTACCATGAAATACATGGCAATATCCTCAGGAAAGGTTTGGCCAACTCCACGGTATCTGAAATGATGTTTTTTCCAGTTGTATTAGAAAACTAACATGGAGTGCAAACATCAAAGTGAAAGCAGTAAGAAGTTGAGTGATATTAGGGTTAAGGGAGGGAATTCAGTATGAAAGTAAAGGCATAAGAGAAATATGGATTCACTTAAATACATAGATTGATGTCACTCATGTAGATCCAGACACAGATAAGCTCAATATATTTTTAAACTGTGGCAGAGTTCAATTTTCTAACCATATTTCCAGCATAATGTGGTACCTTAGTTATATTAGTGGTTACATTTATTCTAAGTGTCATACCATAGAGCAAAACAATTTCCACATATTTACTGAACTGAACATATACAAAATCCCTGCCAAGATTCTTACCTATTGATAGCATCTAAGAGAGTGCCATATTTATGGTATTGATTGGCAAGAACTGATCCATTGGAGAAGAAATAACCTCTGTCAACTTTCATTACGGCATCCAAGAAGATTTGGGAACACCGAGATGCTTTCAGGCGTTGTCTCAATTCATGGCAAATATAAAATTCCCAGGGGCATGCTGGTTTCTGTACTTTCAGAATGACCTGAAATAAAGGAAAAACATCCATCAGGTATCGATCTCCTTTTCATATTCAGTTGTTAATTATATAGAAATGAATATACAGTACAGTACACTCTCTATTTTGTGCAATTTTATTAAATAGAAGGCATTTGTTTTTTATTAGTTTTCACTCAGTTTGGTGTAATAGCTCAACAGTGATTTGTCGAATATATACTTCACTAAGTCAAGATTTAGAAAATAATCCAAAGTCTATATGCAAACTGTAGAATGTTTTACTCTTTGATTGATATTTGAGTTCCACAGGTATATTAAAAACTGATAAGCAAGCCTTGCAATAGGTACTCAAGGCATAAATGAAGTAATATTCAGAGGAAAGTCTAAATGAGCATACGATAAAGTCTCTCCTGTCATCCCCCACCATCACCACTTTTGTGCTCCCTTCTCCCCCTTCATATTTTCGGTCTACCTCCTCATAGGGTATTTGTTCTACAGCAATATGTTTCATGTGAAATCTGTTTTGTATTATGTTTACTATAAAACAGAAACTTGTGACTAATTTTAACAAACCTTGAAATTTGGTTGAGAAATTTTAGATAATTTAATTCTTTAACCCCTTCAACACGAGGACGCGTATACTGCATCCTTGTGTGCCCCATACCATATCCGAGGACGCGCATACTGCGCCCTGGTGCGCTTTATCCAATATACAAGTTATTTTATCTCTATATTTATGCTTACATCTCAAAACTATCAATTAATTTATGTTTCTTTATGTGCACCATTTAATTATGCATGTTTTCATATATAATACATGATGATTATGTTGAGTTTATGGCTGAAAACTTGTTATATTCAATAGCGACATTTGAAATTTGGCGCGCGCGGCGATCTCGGATACAGCGTGGGGCGCTATTTTGGCCTGGCCATAGTGAAGGGGTTAAACATACTTTGCTGACTTGTAGGTTGAAATATTTCTAGTAACTATGTTGAACGTGAGACACTGTACGTTCATAGTGTAACAGGGACAGTGGTTTATTTCTTTTTACATCCTAAGAATATAATTTGCATCCATACCTGCTGTTCATTATCCTCTTCAGTGTCATGGGACATCAGTGTCACATTAAGTGGATCCATAGTAATTGCTCTGTAGGCTTTTGCATATGCCCCCTCACCACACACTTTATAAATATGGAATATCTCCTTTCCCAGAGTGACCTGGAAAAAAGAAATTAAATACCAATATAAAATACAACATTTTTTTACAATATAAAAGGCAGCTCAAAAAAAAAAAAAAAAAAAAAAAAGACCAGCCCTGCTCCTGCAAATAATGGGTAGGAGGAGTCTCCAAAATGGAGAATCAAATTTGGTTGGAAAGGCGTCTTAACACTCTCCTCTTGAGTGTTTTTAAGTCGTAGAAAGGAGAAAATACGGAGGAAGAATGGCCGTTCCAGAGTTTAACAATGAAAAAGTTAAAACAATAAAGATACTGGTTAATATTTGTATTAGGAATTCGGAGAGCACAGGGATGAGCTAAAGTAAAAAGTTATGCCCAGTGGGGCCATGTGAATGGAGGAAGCATGCAGTTAGCAAGTTTAGAAGAGTAGCATGAAGATACTGATATAGGACAGAAAGGAAAGAAGAGGGGCTAATGAATTGTGCTATCAAAGAATAGTAGAAAAGCTTCTGGAAAATTGTGTGAAGTTAAGAAGCAGACTGAAAGATAATTATGAAATTTCAGATTAGGATTTTTTAAAGTATTTAGAAAGGCGAGAATGTAAAGTTATAACTCTATTTTGAAGGATTAGAGTCATCACCCTTCTTGGGCACAGATTACATGTAAGTATACTGCCAGCAGGAAGGACAGATGGATGTGAAATGCAGAAGGAAACAAGGCTCTGAGGGAGCTATAATTGTCTTCCCCATTCACATGGCCAAGAAACCTTTATTACGTACCTGCAGCTTGGCCTTCAAGCAGGGCATGCTTCCTGTGACTGCCACATATCCACCACGCTTTTTAAGAGGCAATTCCAAATTTGAGAGAATTTTCTCTATAATGTTCTCATCAAAGGGGTTGATATTCTTGGGAAACTCACACTTTTTTTCCTGTTGAAATAAATGAAAATGCATATGTAAGTTTGTGCACATTCATACTCATACACAGAGGAATACAAAATCATAATGAAAAGAAGACTTAAAAGAGAGCAAGGTGAAGCTAGGGAAAAGAACATTGTGAGATCAGAGAAGCAAATGTTTTTTGAAGAGTGAGACATGGAATTGAAGAAGCTCTGGAAAGTGTTGCAATGATACCAACCTTTTTCTATGAAGTTTGCCTTAACATTACTTTAATACAAATCAACTCTTTCCCATGAAAAAAAAACTAAACAAATTACCTGTACATGAGATAATTCAATTTTCTTGTCTTCAGCATCTTCGGGTGGTAAAATCATATCCTTGAGATCCCAAACCATCTCAGCTGCTAAACCACTGAATTGTCCTGCATGACCTTTGGACAGGGGTTGCTGTTGTGGGAAATTAGCAATAAAATAATAATCTATAATCTAAATATATATTAGTATATGCTATCATTAATTTTGAAGTTTTAAACAATATTTTTGGGTCACTATCAGTAGGGGATGATTATATCTAAAATCTGGGAATAGCACATAAACCAGCCACAAAGCAATAAATACCTCTTCCCTTACATTTCCTAGAAGTGTCCTTCAGAACTGATCAAGATCAATCTCTCAGTGTGTATATTGCAGGGGTGGGTCAAATACAATTGTATTTGTATTTGAATTGTATTTAAATACAATTTTAATGTATTTGTATCTGTATTTTGGCATCCAGAGAAAAAAGTATTTTGTATTTGTATTTGTATTTTGGCACCCAGAGAAAAAAGTATTTTGTACTTGTATTTGTAATTTGGCACCCAGAAAAAAGGTATTTTGTACTTGTATTTGTATTTTGGCACCAAGAAAAAAAAAAGTATTTTGTATTTGTATTTATATTTAAGAGTCAAAACCATTTGAGGAGGATAATTACTGTTAAGGAAATAGAAAAAGAAGTAATGTTAAGCTGCATTAAGGTGGAGGAGGAAACAGATTAAGGTTGAAGGCGAAGGAGGAAAGGGAAAGATTAACGGTGGGGAGTAAGGAGGAAATTAACATCAGGTCACATGGAGGAGGAGTGTAGGAACTAGGAAGTGATTAAGGTAATAAGATAATTAATGTTGGAGTAGGAGTAGGAGAGGATTTAGGTAGTTACTGAGGGATGGGGCGGCTCAGAAGAAGGATCCGCCCGCAAAAATGTGTGAAGTCATGGAAATGGGAGGCGTATGGGATAAGATGTGAGTGAAGACGACAAGAGAGACAGTAAACCGATCTACTGCTTTAACTTGGCAAGGCATGGATGCCATGTAAGAAAATGCAAAAGGAAAAGGTTTCGAAGATTGTGGACCTAATTACTTCCGAGTCAACTCAGTCGACCTTGAAGAAGAATACATTTCAAGAGAGTGAGACTTTCGTCTTTTCGGCTGGCATGAGTGCAAAACGACCTTGTCTTATTGCCTACATGCCTCCAGCTGGGCAAATGATGGCAAGTGCATCAACAAATGACACTACAGTGGTGAAGGCAGAACTTGAAATGTACCTAGAAGAAGGTGTTCTGCCTTTTGATGTCAATCCACTGAGGTACTGGCGTGATGCAAAAAGCTTCAAAATTTTGAAGCACTGCCAAGAATATTCTAGGGTGCTGTGCAATGTCGGCACCATCTGAGAGGGTGTTTAGTAAGGCCGGCAATTTTTACACTCCTGAGCGAGCAAGACTCAGCCCGGAAACCTTCCGGGCATTAATGATGATAAATTGCAATTATGATATGTAAAGTGTAAACTTGTGAAAAAAATATCTTTATATTTTTTTGCATAATTTCAGGAGTATTTCTATTTGTATCTTTGAAATCTGGAATAGGAGAATTTGTATTTTTATTTGTATTTTTTGAACCAGTACTTGTATTTGTATTTGTATTTTTAGATTCATGAACAAAAGTATTTGTATTTGTATTTTTAAAATCATGAATAAAAGTATTTGTATTTGTATTATTGGAATCCCGAACAAAAGTATTTGTATTTGTATTTGACTTATAAAAAATCAGTATTTGATCCAACCCAGGTATATTGACAAATAATCATAGTAAAAATAAAAATAAAGTAATTTGTTAAATATCAAAGGGGAAGAAAACTGAGTTGAAACTTCCCAGCACATCCCAAAGTTTAGCCTGTCTCTGTGGTGACATGTTGCAATACCACCACACCATACATGACCCAGGTCTAAAATATGGCCAGTTTAGTTTATCCTCTCTCTGTCTCTCTCCCTCAGTGTGTGGTGGTAAAGAAGGCTAATAATGCAATATAGGACAAATATGGCAGTTCAATTTTTCCCTATTCTAGGGGAGTGGCAGAGATGGATGCCAGCCTTCACAAGTAGGTTTATTTGTAACCAAATCCACTCAGCAACAACAATATTTGTGAAAAAAAAAGCAGCTGCATGGTTATGAAAGGAGCATATCAATGTACATTTCATGCTGTTTTGCTAGTCTCTATTTGGTCTACTATTCAGTTACCCTTGTTGGTGGTTAGGGATAGTGTTGCTTCATGGTTTGAAAATTCTAAGCTAGTTAAAACATTCAGTGACAATCATAGAACTTACTGCAGCTCCAGAGGTATATGGCAAAGAATCTGCCAAGCTCTCCCCTCTTGATCTATCAGCTAAGTAGCCAGATTTGGTAAAGTCTCCAGGCTGAATAGGTGGCAGGGGTTCAGCAACAAACTGTAGAAACACATTTAAATTCATCATGAAACTGAAAAAAATATAATTATAATGCAACAGATATGCGTGAGTGTGAGTGTGTGTGTGTGTGTGTGTGAGAGAGAGAGAGAGAGAGAGAGAGAGAGAGAGAGAGAGAGAGAGAGAGAGAGCGAGAGCGAGGGAGAGAGAGAGTAAACACAATAATCAACTGTATAGTTTCTATTTACTGTGTTATTGTACTGTTAAAAAAAATTCTTTACAATATTGTCATTATTTCAGATTAATCTGCAAATACAGATAATCAATAAATCATAACATGAGTCTGACCTGCTAGTTTGGGAATCTGAAGGTTTAACTATAAAATAATAATTATTTTTGTTATACTTATTCAAAAGTAAAAATAAGTATTTTTTTACCTCTGGGTCAGGATGTGAGTGGTGACGAATGCGTGACATGTGAGCAGTACTACTTAAGGAGAAGTTACCAGGTTGGCTGATGCCATGCACCGAGTGGCCACGAGGAGTAGTACAGCACCCAGAGCTGCTTGAAGATGATCTGAAACAACAACCCTACTATCAGTTAACCTACTGTGCTAAAGAAGGCTGGCAAATCATTACCTCCTATTTTAATCCAAAATCTTTTCCTTCTGCCCATCTAAAGGTTCCCAGGCATTGTGGGCAACTTTATCATACGTCATCATCATTTATAGAGTATAATTTTTCACAGCTGCAATCTCTTGCTGACAGTTGGAAGTTGTATATGCAGTAAAACCAATTTAAGTCAGCCTTCTAAGTTAAAATAACAGATAACTCAGCATGATAAAATGTTAATAAAAACTATAATTTTTTAAAAATTTGAGCAAGTGCTGGAGAAATCAGAAAAATTACAATGAAATGCCATATAACTAATGGTCATATAATGGGAGTTTCCTGTATCTGTTTCTGTCAACAGACAAGCAAAAGTTGTAGAAACCATTGACAACTCCAAATTTTCATAGAGAAACCATTTACATCAAATAGGGTGAGGTGGACAAACATGAGGGAATTCATGAGTCGTACAGCTAGTGGACGTTAAATGTTATTGTAGAGCCTGGTTACATTTGATGAGCATAGAAAACCACCTAATAATTACGAGTTAAAACACTGTCATCACTTGCAGAATTGGAAGTCCAAACAATCTAAACTGATACCTCAAAGGAAGCCCACAGCCTAAGGATTACTTTAGGCATTTGGGTTTGAGTCTTGGTGCAAAGCCAGATTTTTAAGAAATTTACTTATTGAATTGTACGGGCCGTGAACATCTCGGGTACGAGCCGTGACCCACTGGTCACAAGCTGTACAGCGATTGAAAAAAATAAATAAAAAATAAATAAATAAATAAATAAATAAATAAATAAATAAATAAATAAATAAATAGATGAAAAATAAAACCTTCCTAAGGAAAAAAACTATTATCTGGGGAAGCTCAACAGATACTCAAAGAGGAAGCCCATTTCCTGAGGAGTATTATGCACTCTTTGTTTTACCTGTTAGGGCAAATAAAGATTTTTAATGAATATTTTCCCACTAGTAATACGGGTTGTGTCCACCTCACCCTAATCATTAAAAAAAAATATTCTGCACCTGAATTCTCGTGATGCTTCCATTATAGGAGAAAGAGCAGCTTCTGGTTCATGAAGATACTGTGAAGTGGCAGAACTGAGGGATGCAGAATGAGCCTTTGTGGTTGATGGAGGCGGCATTAATTCTACATTATTGCCATTTTTCTTTGGTGACTCACTGCTTTTTTCTTCATCTTCTATTAGTGGATAGTGACTGAAAGAAGGAGGATTATATATATTATATTTACTTGTAGAAGGGCAACAGTAATCTGAATCAGAAAAAAAACTTATGGTTCAAGAGCAACACAACATGACAAAGAATGCAAAAAGCTGGAGAGAGAGAGAGAGAGAGAGAGAGAGAGAGAGAGAGAGAGAGAGAGAGAGAGAGAGAGAGAGAGAGAGAGAGAGAGAGAGAGAGAGAGAGAGAGAGAGAGAGAGAGAGAGAGAGAGAGAGAGAGAGAAAAAAAAATAAGGGTTCTTACTTATTTGATGTTCCAGTGGCTATGGAATAATTATCCTTAGTGGATGGTGACTTTGCTACAGGTTCCATGGCCCAAGGGACTGGTGTGGACGCTACTTTGGCCATGTGTGCGAAAGTTTCAATATTGTTGGGCATCTTGATGGTAAAATCTTCTAGATGCCTACCATCTAGAGGCACAAAATCATCCAGGTCTTCATTCTTCAAATCAAAAGCGTTTCACAAATAAGTTTAAGAGCAAAAGATGCAAAATATTTACAATTTCAGGTTTATGTAATCCAGTGAAGGGTTATGGAAAACCTCAAGAAAAAATCAAGTGCTGGTGCAGTGTGATCAAGGTGAGTCACCACCATACAATACTGAATGCAGCTAAAGGGAGGATGTTGCTCACCATATTGAATAACTTTACAAAACCAAGAAAACAATTGTTACATTAACAGACACAGACTACTATCATAATTATTATTATACAATTGGAGCAGAGGAATTGCCAATTTAACTGAATTTCTGATTAAATGATGGTCTCCATCTCTCTCTCTCTCTCTCTCTCTCTCTCTCTCTCTCTCTCTCTCTCTCACACACACACAAAAACAAAAACAAAAAAATCAATAAATAAATATACTAAAAATCAATAAATAAAATAAAATCAATAAATAAAATTTAATAATGAAACAAATAAGAAGTAAATACGGTACATAAAATTTAAAAAAACTACGCATAATTATTTACTTACGTCATTGTCATTCCAATTAATCTCATTTGTTGCTTTGCTAATTTCATGATTCTCATGATCTTTTGGAATCGGAATATCTTTTGCAGGCACAAGGATTCCTGAAATGTGACGGGTTTCACAGGGCTGCTGAACCAGGCCTGAAGGGGGGCAGTTTTCATCTTGATTCTCAGGGTACTTTTCAATGTCATCCACTGTAGATACCTGGGAAAAAAGATTTAATTTAGTAAGCAAACCTTGCACAGAAAAGTTAGCATTCATAAGAAATCTTCATGTATGATTTTACAGTGCACTTTTGTGATGGTATATATAGTGATGACTTTGTGATCCACAATTGGGAAGGTAAAGGAATGCATCAAAAGAGCCAATCAATGAGGGTCTATTAGAAATAAAATAGATAATATTAAGACATTGAAATGCAAAATAACTCACAATTATTTCAGGTCTTGCTGTTGTTGGTGTTGGTTCTGCTTCAGCTGCTGCTGCTTCTGTTACTGCCTTTTCCTTAAGTACTCTAGTTGGCTGTGGTATTCCACGGGTTTCCATTTTCTTCTTTGGACTTGCAGGATCACTAAAAATTGGGAAGGGAGTGGCACTGTTTCCTCCAACAAGTTGTTGTTTTTCATTGCCATCCTGAAATAAGCAAACCTGGTCAATGACGAACGCTCTTGGACCAGCACCAAAAACAGGTTCAGCAAGATTTAAATTTCAGCTACCTATACTTTTGCCACATGAATGCCTAACTTACCTCATGAATGGGAAATGTTGGAGCCCCATTTGATGTTCCTTCTGAGATTCCAACTCTATCTGTCATTGGCTGGGATGCTGACTGTGAGAGACTAGCAGAAAATATATCAATCATGATATTTGTAGCATCCCCAGTGGGGTCAATGAGGCTCAAACCTCTAGAATTTCCACTTGTGCTAAGGTTGCCACCATCTTGAGAGCCAGAACCAAGAGCTGAAATAAAGGCAATTAAACGCTACAACAAAACCTCTTAAACTGGTAACTACTACAACTGCAGTGCTAGACTCTTACCAAGGAAAACATTACCACCTATATTTTTTTTAAAATCTATACAAAATTACCACCTTTAAAGAAGTATGATTTATAGTTTACAACTGATGCTGCATTTTGACTCTTCATTTCTCTATTTATCAAAGAAATTAATAAACATTATAATAAGAACAAGAAGCACAGGATTACTGGCATACTTGGAAGGGAAGAAGTGAGAGGGACTATTAAGGGAAGGCAGAGCTAGGTCAACAGATAGGATCATGAGATGTGGAAATATGAGTAGGCTATGAGGAAAGAAGGGATGAAGAAACAGCATAATTCTTCAAACTAAGACCTATGCTTTAGACTCCGATAGAGAAAGGGGGATGTAAGGAGTCACAAGAGAAACTAGCTATTTGAGATGGGAATAAGGACTAGCAAGACAGGATGGAATGAGTAATGAGAATGAGTGCAAGTGTGACATGGATGACTGATAATAAGCTATTTAACCCCTTCACGACGGCCGGGCCAAAACAGCGCCCCGCGCTGTATCCGAGATCACCACATGCGCCAAATTTCAAATGTCGCTATTGAATACAGTAATCCCTCGCCATATCGTGGTTCACTTATCGCGGTCTCGCGGATTTTTAAATCGTAAATATTTTGTTTCATATCACGGGATTTTGCGGTATAGAGGTATTTTAATATATTTATTATTTTACTTATTTTGCAGTAAAAGAAGCATTTCCTAGCCTAAAAAATTGTAAAAAATTTAAAAAAGTAAAGAAAATATTAATAAGAACATATTAAAAGAATACTGGATTGAAATAAAATAAGTAGTGTACAGCAGATGAGTAGACAAAGACTTGTACGTATGGAAAATGAAGCTACAGCCGCTTACGCTTGAGCTAGTCTGCCCACCTGTGATCGTACACGGCACACTATTGGCTGATGGATGGGAGGCGACCAATCAGAGCACCGTGTTCTGTATCCTGGGCGCTGATTGGCTCAGCGACCGTAGCATTTGTTGGTTCGTGAGTGGTTAGCTCGGAGACAAAGGGAGAGTGTGTTACAGCTTGCTACCGTTAAATGCTCGAGAACTTGGCAGTGAGGACTCAGACAGGATGAGGCAATGACTACACTTGAACAAGACAAGTCCTAAACTTGCTCAACATGATTACTCCAAGCTTATCTAGCTTCGTGGAACTCTTTGCGATGCTGGAATAAACACATGGAGAGCTACTAAACCGAATAGCTGATACACTCTTCTTCTTCTTCTTGTGACCACAACTTACCGACCACACGAGTAACCGACATGTTTTTGACTGAGTTTCTGACTAGAATTTTGATGAGTTTCCTGTGAAATGTAGCCGACTTTGAATCTCTCGAGAAACTAGTGGTTGAGTGACCTTGTTCACATGGGCTGAGGCGAGATTCACAGAGATATGTGTGCTTATATAAATAATATATATAAAATATATAAATAATAAAATAAATATAAGGTCGCTACTTCGCTGATTTTCGCCTATCGCGGGGGGTTCTGGAACCTAACCCCTGCGATAAACGAAGGATTACTGTTTAACAAGTTTTCAGCCATAAACTCAACATAATCATCATGTATTATATATGAAAACACGCAGAATTAAATGGTGCACATAAAGAAACTCACTACGGCCGGGCCAAAACAGTGCCCCGCGCCGTATCCGGGATTGCCGCGCGCGCTAAATTTCAAATATCGCTATTGAATATAATGTTTTCAGCCATAAACTCAACTTAATCATCATGTATTATATATGAAAACATGCAGAATTAAAGGGGGCACATAAAGAAACAAAATAATTGATAATTTTGAGATGTAAGCATAAATATAGATAAAATAACTTGTATAATGGCTAAAGTGAGCCAGGACGCAGTATGCGCGTCCTCGGATATTGTATGGGGCACACAAGGGCGCAGAATACGCATCCTCATGTTGAAGGGGTTAATGACCTGGTGGATTGGGGAAAACTTAGTCTTTTGAGGTGCTTTGAGTACGTGACAACATTACAGAATGGTAGGTTTACGAAGAGGGTGTATGAATGCAATAAAGAAGATTGTGATAACTAATGTGATGCTGGTACGTCTCAATACCAACACTTACAATAAATGATATAATTTCAACAATAATGTAAAAATGAAAAGCAGAATACTAACTGATAGCTGGGGATTTGCTGCTGCTGACGGATGACTCTCTGCTGCACCCAATGTTTGGTGGTTGCTCATTTTCATCAAGAAGCTAAAAATAGAAGCACTGATCAGTTATGATCACATTAATATTTCTTGTAAATACATCTTTTATATATGAAAGGAATTTAAAAATATAAATGCTCCTTATTACAAAATATATAGGTAAGATTCACAAAGGAGCTAGTGTAAAAGCAATGACCAGTTATGTCTACATTCCAATTTCATTTATTTAATTATTTTTCACATATGAAAAATTTGAAATATGTATGCAAAAACACACAGAAAAAATACTCACATGCAATACACTGGTAGATGCATTGACAGATTTGTTGATGGAAAGCCAGCTATCCTGGTATATGACACTGCCAGACTGGAAATAAATAAATAAATAAATAAATAAATAAATCACCGAGAAATTTCTATTCCTAGTGTTAAATGAGGCATATAGTGCTCAAGGGGCGAACAAGTCAATTACCTAGTTTTGAGCTACAGGCCTTCAAAGTCAAGCATAGCAAGAAGGTAAAGGTAAAGTTGGGGGTATACGCTGTAGCAGCGTGTGGCCTTGGTGCTCATCTCCGTAACATTGGCCCTTGAGCCTGTGGTGGGAGGGAGCCCATTACCCCGGGACACAGGGCCAGTGTGACATCTGGGTTAACACAGTTTACCTTCCCAGGTTTCCCCAGGTACCCATTTATTGACCAGCCCGTGAGGGAGGACGAACAGCTGGCTGAGCTGCATGCCGACTGCCTGGGCCGAGATTCGAACCCAGGCATGCTGACCACTAGACCACGGAGGTGTGAAACACACACATAGCAATATCATCATACATCAATAGAAAGTTTTCAGCTAGAGAAATTCAATGGAATCAGTGTTTGTGTGAAATTGTGTTAATCATTAGAAAACACACACGTAATTTTTTTTATTAATGCAGGTTTATCCGATTTAATCCAAATTCGGAAAATTAAAAGCACATGATGTAGCTAACAGCTAGTTTAAATTTCAAAACAAAATATCCATATTTAGGTGTTTTATGAGTGTTTTACTAGTCCTCTTCGCCCTTAGAGCTCTGATACACCCGACTTCATACGCTCTGCAGACAGGCAAAAACACACTACCCTCACCACCCTTCTACTGGGCCATAGAGACCGATTTCCCATTTTCCCATTCACAGAGGGTTGCACAGTGCTTCCATTTAGTGGAAACCGGCGAGAACTCAAAATCCGCCATGTTAACGTGTTCGCCCCTCGAGCTCTAGATGCTTCATATGCTAAAAATGCAATTAAAGAGACAGCATAGTTTGAAAAATGTGATCATCTAATCTGTTTTGTGTACACATCAAGGTGGGGAGACAAAGCCAGGTCAGAATGGAGGAATAAAAATAAAAACAAAATAAAGTAAAATAAAAAAACTCGAAAATAAAAAAATGAACACTTTTTATCACTGAAGTAGTGTTGCAGCAAGCTGGCATGACTAAGATGACATGTGAAATCATGAGTCACCACATACTGGCTACATAGTTAGGCAGTGTATCATTTAATAACATTGCTTGAAGTAAAATAATTGTTTCCCAAGCCTCGATGAAAATTTTACCTACAATGGCATAAAAAAAAGAAGTTGAGAAGGAAAGTTCTTTGAGAGCAACTAAATAACTTAGTACAATGTCTTTTGTGAAGAACAACAACAACAGAAAAAAGAGTATTCATGAAGAGGAAGTAGATATACATAGATGTGAAAAGTTAGCAGATGAAAGACAAAGTTCAGAGAATCTAAAAATAAGAAAAATTCCCTTGCAAAACGAGAAGCCAAAAAATGTTTGAAGATGTGTAAAACTGTGGGATGCTCCTAACACTGAATCAACAAAGACTGGGTTGCATGTGCAGTAGATATGCAAGTAATTGATGATATGCCAAATTCAGATAGTATGCTGAAATTTGAAAACATAGGATTCATGAGACTGATGGGTTAAATGTTCCACAAAACAGGCTGAGCTAACCAATCATGTTACTCATTGATTTGAAAGTATAGCCCCCCCCCCAAAAAAAAAGCCCTCTTAGCAGATTATGATAAGGGTTGTCATGCAATACTTACCTTTAATTCTTTCTTTTGAGATGCTATCTGTAGCTTTGGTGGTGCCTCATCCTGTAATACATTGAACATCATGGGTGCTTCCTTCCTTCTATGAATAATTTCTTTTAAAACCCAGGAAAACATCACACATATGGCCATAAAAAAAATAAAAAAAAAATAAAAATAAAGTATTTGAATTATATATATATATATATATATATATATATATATATATATATATATATATATATATATATATATATATATATATATATATATATAAATAAAAAGCAACAACTAATTAAATTACAAACCCTGGGTGCATGAAGTTGCTTTTCTTCGACTTTATCATGTAACAGTTTTTGAATCAACTCTTCCTGCTTCTTCAGCATCTCTCTCATTTGCTGAAGCTCATCTAGAAAAAGATATAACATTCTAAGGAAAACTGGATTTTTATATATTTTGACAGGAGGTTGATGGTGGAAGGGACAAGGGAGGGGGAAGTGAATAGTGTGAGAAAAGAGAGCTTGGGCAAGAGGGTGGGAGAGAATGAATGATTGTAGATAATGAAATTTAAATAATGTCATGATCAATTGTTATCACAAGAACACACTATCACCTAACACTGTGTACTTCACCACTAGGGCTTACATGAGGACAAGGGTGGGTGGATGGGAAAGGAGAAAATTTTAATGGAAATGGAAAGGGTAAGGAAGAGAGGGATTAGGGTAGTGTGAGGTGGGAGAACTTGGCTCCTGGAAACATATAGCATTCCTCCTCCCTCACCTTTTGTATCACAAAGATGCCAAAACATATGGGGGTTGGAAGCCATTGAGAAGCATCCTACTCAAAAAAACGCAAAACATTGACAGAGGTGGAAAGAAAAAAAAGGTTCTATCTAAGTGTTAATACATGCATTATCCAACAGTGCTATTTTTTATAATCAAACATAAATGGAGCCACTATAAAAACTGCCTGCGCCATGATGGACTTGGGCTGACCACCAGGCCCCTGAAGAAAGCCTACCGGCGCTACAGGCGAAGACGTAAAAAAAAAAAAAAAAAAAAAAAAAAAAAAAAAAACTGGCACAAGTCTAGTCACCTGCAAACCAGGTTAACTTGTACAGCCCCGCATTATTTTGAGTTTTTTTTTCACCTCAATCCCGAGCCCCTATCAAAAAAATTTTATTGCATAGATCATTGAAAATTATCTAAAAGTAAAGGGAAAAGGTATAACAACACTCATATCAGCTTATTTTTGTCTCTATGGGGGATGGTTATGGGGTGCGCTACGGTGCGTCCTCCTGCCCGGCCGCCAACCTCCCTCATCTTGAGCGCCACTCTGACGCTGTATTATTCTTGCTTTAGAGATGTTTGTAAGCAGTGTGATTGTCTCTTTGACTATGTACATGCACAACTGTGTAAAATTTATAGTAATAACTAAATACATACTACTTCTGTGTGTAAATTTATACCATACATTCACTTTTATTGTTGCATCTCTGTCGATCTTACTGTCAATCATTATTTTCTTGGTAAAATGTAAGAAACACAAAATGTTTTTGATATAGCCTAGTTAGCGTCCTTTTTCACTCATTTAGACCTGTACTTGGGTGTGCAGAGTTCACTATGGCTGTGGCTGGGTGTGGCGGGAGTCAGGCGACGCTCTCTCTCTCTCTGAGACAGAGAGAGCTACCACATGTCCAATTTGGAAACCCTTGGCTACCATACAAATTGCGTAAGTAAAGGGAGAAGTTGGTGTCGGCTATAGCCGACAGCGGGGCTGTACGGGTTAACGAACACCTACAGTAATAAGTACTGTGCTAGAATGCAATTACTCTGTTTTCATGGCCAGTCCCTGCACTCATTTCTCAAGTAGAAATAGATACTTACCTTCTTTCTCTTTCTTTTCTCTCTCTTTTTTTGCAAACTGTGCAGCTCTCAGCTCCTCAAAACTGAATTCTTCTGTTCCACAATATACCTGTTCAAAATAAAATCATGGTCAATCATATATCCATTCTCGTATCATTCACATATCGAACTATCTATATCTCCGATGCCCTTCTCCCTCAGGGGAACTTCCCTCCAGGGGGTGCCCTCGGCATGTGTCTCCATTTCTCCCTGTTCTAGCACATACTCTCAGCACACTCAATCCTGCTACTTCCAACTCTCTCACTCCAGTACTCACTCACCCTATTGATCCACTTCACAAGTGCTCTTCCCCTGACACCCCCTCCCTCATACACTCTTCACAAATTCATGCTCACCCATTCTCATCATGTGTCCAAACCACACACACACACACACACACACACACACATATATATATATATATATATATATATATATATATATATATACATACTTTCAAACTTTTGCAGCTTCCACAAATGATACCTACTCAATCTTACCTTGTGCTTACAATACTGTGGCTGAACTTTAGGGTCAAATGGTTCAGGAATAAAGAGCTGAACATCCCAGCTGTCATATTCTTCCTTGTGCACAGATAGTACATTGCTTGCATGGGAAACTCTAACTTGACTTCTCCCCTTCTGAGATGCATTTTCATCTTCATGAACTGAAATATAAAGTAAGTATGATAGATATAACATTATATATATATATATATATATATATATATATATATATATATATATATATATCTATATATATATATATATATATATATATATATATAAATAATTCTTTTTAAACAATTGAATACCTATTGGGGTATGGCCTGGTTTTGAGTTCTTCAACAATTTCCTTTTTCAATAGTACTGCAAACTGAATTTTGTGCTCCTTCATAGTTACATCCAATTCTTCAAAGAACTATACTGCTACATACCCTGTATAGGTTAAAGCTAGAGCATAAGCTTGAATTTCCTAAATTGTAAATCTTATATTTTACTTGAAAATGATAGCTACTACTCTTTCACTGATGCTACACAATACCTATGTTCCATGCTTAATTTTTATTAACCCGTTAACGGTGGCGGGCCAAACTTGTGGCTTTACCGTGTAGCAGCGATGGGCCAAATTTGTGCCATGATATAAACCACCTAAAATAGACGATGCATAAACTGATCACAAATGCTTTGATATAAATTTTGAAATGGCTTGTGAGTGACGACTGTTTCTCATTTTTCTCGCTTAGAGGGACCATCAAGAAACATGATCCCCGCTGCTACCGGGTTAATCAAGAAACTAAGTCCATGTTCCTTCGTATCTTCAAGACCTTTAGGCCCGTACCAAGAGTCATGAAGGTCGAGCCGCGTACCTTCTCTTCAACAATGTAGGCACGGCCTCAGACCGTGCCTTCAATCCTTACCACAAGTCGCTCGGGAAGGTAAATGCACATACACACACTGCAGCCTACTTTTCACCTACCAGATATAATGCATGCACACACATACAAACACACAGTGCTATTCATGGAGATATAATACCTCCATGGTGCTATTACAGCCATAATAATCCGTTTCATTCCGTCTGTCCACTCGTGAACGTAGATGTGGCACCTACGCATTGTGAGTTTGTGATTGCGTGAAGATCATTTGAATGTTTGTGTATCCAAAAAATCCTCAAACTATCGTATATGAACCACAAACAGAAGATTTGCATCGATAACATACCATACAAGGACACGAAGAAACAACTTGTATATCAAACAGTATAGTTTGATCATACTCGAATGATCTATAGTCTTTCAGATACTCATATTTCATCTCATTAAGGGATATAAAGTGACATACGACTCTGCAAGTGTCTATACATAAGGAATTTTGATGTTGCATGTATAAATAACATGGGTAGCCTAATATATTTGAAATAGCCTAGCATCGCATTCAACAGTTATTATTTATTATTTCATGTTTTTATTCCATTATTAATCGTTGTTTGCATGCAGTAAATTATTTAGATGCCCTTTGTTTGCACTTGCAGAGCCAGATGTCTTGACTGAAATGATAAAGAATTTGAAAACCCCTAAATCGTTGGAGAATGTGAGCCACGAAGGTTCCCGCCTGCTGGCTGGTACCTCTGTGCTTTGAAGGCGCGTGCTGTTGTTGTAAACAAGACAACCATATTCGCTGCAACTATAATATATGACTTTCCAATTAGGGAAAATATTTTCTCAGGTTGTTTTAACTGAACTGCAACTATTTGTCACGCCAAATTTGGAAAATAAACATTTTTCCTCGAAGGTCTGAGGGAAGACACGGGGTAGACCTTGCCTACCCTTCGTCTCTCCCGCAGACCTTCGTTCCAAAAATGCTAGTGACTATAGGTACGCACCGTCCTTCCCTTCGATCTTCGTCGCTAAACCTTCGTGACTCTTGGTACAGGCCTTAAGGTCAGATGTGACCATCAGACAATGCTATGAACGCCTAACTCGTCCTTCTGACCTTGCTACGATCTACGGCATAATTTCAATATTCTCTGCTATTCAAGCAAATACGGTCAGGCAAATCCCCACTTGCACATTCACAATTACATTAAAATACAAAAATAAGAGCACATATACATACGCACACATATGCACTCATGAACATGCTCTAAACATGTAATCTCATACCTGAGAATTTTGGTATCTGATACTTGTCAATATCCTCTACAGGAACAATGTCTTTTGTTTTCAGGTGAACTTTGGCTTTGGTCCAATGGCTGGGTTTTCTAGTGTTCTCTCGGTTGCTTGAATGACCAATCCCCAGTGCACCTCTCTGTTTTTCCTCGGAAGGAGCACTGGATATAACTCCTTTTGAAGATGTATCCTAAGTTGAAATAAAAAGTACATGTGTAAATATTCTAAGAAATAAAATACAAATCTACTTGGTTAAAAGATATTTTCCTTATCATAGTTAAAATGACATGAACAAATGGAGAAATATCTTTAAAACCTAATTCTTAATCCTCAAGAGATAAAAGATTATATTGGGCGTGGATTGGTTTATTTTCCTTCTGCAAATGCACAACAATAGTTCACTACTGAGAACAAATTACTAGTACCACTGATGAAGGTGAAACAATGACTATTAAACTTCATACAGAGATGGGAAACGACCCCTCATCGAAAGGATTTTGACAGGGCATACCACACCAATTTTTTTTCAGCAAAGGAGATCTAAGGCAAAAGAAAAATATAAAAAAATCCCACTATGCACTGCTTCCAGAAAGAGGATGCAAGCCAGTCATATACACTGAAAAATACAGTAACTTTCTATCGCACAAGAACACGATATCATTGATACTTGATGTTTGAGGTGGTTACTTCTAACTAACATTTCCAGTATTATTTCATCTTGTTAGTCGTGACAAGACCAACCCTGTGCTGAACTTTGCATTAATAGGACTTGCATGTGCTAGCCTTGCTTCAATAAACTTACTTTCAGTATAGAAAATGCTGGACCACTGTTTTCTTTTGAAGCAAAATCCTGATGAAAACGACCAGCTGGACCAATCAATGTTGGTCCACTCCTGTTAACTGGGATACTTTGACCCTGGGACTTCAGGGTACCAAGTGCCACACGTTCTTGCTCTGCGTTGTTAACCTCTTGGTCCATTAATGTACCCTCTATAGTAGATCGAGCAATTCTAATTTGGAACTTCCTGGATATACAAAAAATAAAGAAAATAATAAGTCATTTCACATACTGAAAGCTTGTATCTCAGAGGACAAATAAATCTATAATAGAATTGTACAAGTACTTACCTATTTAACTTAATTTTTATAAGTGTGAAAGCAGAGACAGAGACACTCAGATTAACTTACTTGTGTGACTCGTGAAGGCTGGAGAGAGGTTTTGCTCCAACTTGGAAACCTTTCTCAAAAATTGCTTCAGTTTTCATGAAATTGCCAGCCTTTTCCATTTCCCAAGCCCAACTGATGTAAAAATCAGCCAGAGATAAACACAGACCCTTTGCCTCCATAGTCTGGTATATCTCAAGTGGATTTGGAGACAAGTTGGCCTGGAAAAGGAAAGAGAAGTGGTAAAGTGGGAACTGGTGCTACCTTCTTTCCAATCATAACACTCTATTATCTCTCTTCTTTCATGTTCTTCCTTTTGCATTGCAACCACATTAACTGATAACTCTATTACCTCTATTGTTTCACAGTTGAACACTACTCGCATGCGGATAGGGAGAATCCGTAATAGATCATAGCCAACACTATTATATACATATAAGCAAGACTTACATGAATCACCCCTTTAAGAAGAAATACCTCTATAAGTATAAGGCATTTTTTTCTTATCAATAACACCTTTAGACTTATCTTACTTCTATTCCTGTAGCCTACAGATTGGATAACCCTGTGGGAAATTGTGCTTTGGGTGACAAACTTTCCTTTGACGACTAAAATTCATTAATAACATCTCAGACAAGCTTTGCTCCCCAATCCTACAACTATCCTATTTCTGGGGGCCTTGCCTTCTCGAATACCCACCCTCCAAGCAACAGGTGAACCCCAATTTTCATACTTACTGACCCTGACTGTTAACGTGAGGAATAGTACCTAGCCCTACTACAAGCAAGTGGACTTTGCTTGATCATAAGAGTGCAGACTTTGCAAGGGGTCTGTGCAGCTCCTTAGGCAATAGCCCTGGTCCAGTCATTGATGAACTTGCATTACAATGAGGTGTTGTCACACGTCTACACAATTATGAATATGGGGTTCGAGAATAAATTCCTTAACATAGCTAAAAATTGTTTGATATAAATTATAAATATTTTAAAGCAACATTCTGTCAACAAGACTAAAGAACATTTAATTTAACTCACATATTTTATCCATATGTCCAGAAACCGTTGGTCATTCACATACTTCTCCCTAAGATCTTCACTGGAATACATGGCAATCAAACACTTTTCAATCAACTTGGTCAGCTTCCCCTCCTTGCCTCCTTTGGGATAATTCTGTTCAACCCAAAGGACATACTCATACCAGACCTCCAGAGGATCATCTCCAGAGTATGTGCGCAGTTTCTCCTCAAACTCACTGAAATTCATGAAAAAAACTCACCATGAGTATTATGAGTACTGGAGACTACAAGAGGCCACTCAGCCTCCACCTGGCAACTCCTGAGAACTAGTTTAAACTTTTCACAAGAACTTATTTGAATTACTCAACTGAAATATTATGGTACTCTGTTTCATGCCTTTTTAGAAAATGAAGTAAAGCTATTGTGCTCATTTGCTTGCTATAAACATAGGAATTGATCCTACAGTGTTGCCCTCACACACAGTTTTAAAATCCCTTCATTAAAGTCATCACCAAATGCAACAAAAAATAATTGAGAAACTAGAATTTTCCTTTTGTAACTTCATGTTGGTATTGAAAAAGTTACAAATTTGCTATCTACATAATTATATGGAAAACTTAACCTATAAGTACTCTACAGCCATGTAGTAAACACATTGTTATAATATAAAAAATTACGACTGATTTCTCAAGAGATCTATTTGTGTACTACTACAACACACTCACTGCCTGATGATGTTCAGTTTCTGTGCAGCATTATCACTAAGCACCACAGACAACACTGTGGCACTTCTGCCTTGTTTCAGTGGCTGAATGTTCTCCTTACTCTGCTCCCACTGACTTGACTCTTTGTCACTTTGCTCCATGACTGTTCACTCTTTCTGAAAAGAAAAGAAATCTGGCAATGAAAATAGATAATATTCTTGTAATATTGTTTTTTGTGAATGCACATGTCAGTATACGCATATTGTATTCTTACTGGTGAATTATTGATAACACTGGCCAACAGCAAATTTATTGCCTATTATTTTTTTAGCTGATTTAGAACAATTTTGATGTGCTAAATCCAAAGATCACATTGGTTTTGCTTAATCAGGTCAACTTTTTTATCTATCGCCACATTTTTTTTTTTTTTACACATACGGGTATTTTCTATTTATGAGGCAAAATTCTTTCTTATTTCTTTAAATAAACAAATTCTGAAAAGTTTACATGAGCCAATTTTTGACTAACTAGTATTTTTTTGTATTTTATTGGGACAACAGTCCAGGTTCACCAAGTATCCATGCTTTGTGCATGTGGGATAGTAGGGACAAAGCTCAGCATTACATGAAGAAGGACTGGCCTATACGGGAGGAACTGGTGCCTTGCAGAGCAAGGAACATCATAAACAACCCTTTGGTGGACAGAGACAGGATACTCTTCCCATCACTGCATATCAAGCTCAGCTTGATCAAACAGTTCATCAAAGCTCTGGACAAGGATGGTGGCTGCTTCACTTACTTATGCCACACTTTTCCAGGATTGACCATGGAGAAGTTGAAAGCTGGCATCTTTGACGATCCTCAACTCTGTCAGCTCATCAGAGATCCAGTTTGAAAACTCAATGAACGAAGTGGAGCTGGAAGCGTGGAAGGCTTTTGTTCTTGTCATGAAGAACTTTATTGGCAACAAGAAGGCCAGGAAATACTCAGAACTTGTCACCAATATGCTGATTGCTTTCAGAAATCTCGGATGCAACATGAGCATCAAAATCCATTACTTATTCTCACACATGGATCAGTTTCCTGAGAATTTGGGATCAATGAGCAACGAGCAGGGGGAGAGATTCCATCAAGACATGAAAGAGATGGAGACCAGGTATCAGGGACGCAGTCATGATGGCTGATTACTGTTGGACTCTGAAGAGACATTCCTACCGCTGAGCATTCAAGGAGTTCAAAGAAATGGAAGTTCATGCCCTGAATTTTGAACAATGATGACCTAATATCCAATTTACATGTACTTACCTTTATCAATGTCTACCTATTCAATGTACACTGATCAATTTTTGTAACATTTAATTAATGAATTGTGTTAGATTTTTTCTTTATCTTAATAACCAATTTCGGATGAAAAATATTAACAAAAATCAACCAAAAATGTCACAAAAATGTAATCAATTTAGTTATAAGATTTGATTTTTTAAAAATCAACTTAGTACAAAAACCTGACTTTATCGAGAGAAACGGGTGTCATTTTGCGGATTTAGTGGTGCAAATTTGTCCTAAATCAGTTGAAAAAACTTAAGATAACTAACAAAATTTTTATTTTTGTAACCCAGTGTAATAAGACCATGTTCTGAGACTAGGTCCATACTGTCAATTTATATATCTTCCCCCACAACTTGGAAACCTTTCTGAATATACAGGGTTAGGTTAATTGCTATTCATTTAGTTACGTTAAGTAGTCAGGATTTTAAAATTTTATAATACTTTATTATCAAGTTGCCCTTACTGAATGGAGTATAAACAGTGTCATATGAGCAAATTTTCTTACTTTCTTCTACCGTTACAACTTGTACTGGCAGATAGAATACCAAAAGATGCCAGTAAATGTCCCCATGTAGCACTGCCGTAAGTCAGAAGCATTTAATCAGAACTGGTTTGAGTGAGCCTGAAGAAAAATACACATAAATGCTGGTAAACATGTTAAAAAAAAAAAATGACCACAACAAAAAGTTACAGCATAGGTAGGTGTCGTGCACGAGAGTAACTGTTCACACATCACAAAGGGGCTCTGGTAAATTACTGAGGAGCTTGGTAAATAGCCCCTCTCTATCAAAAATTGGTAATATGACAAAAATAAAATTTGCTCAACTTTTCCTTTCTATTTTCACATTTATTTTGCCCCTGTGGGTACACTTTCCCCTTGGCTTACCTAGTATCTGTGGAAAGCAAGAAATCTTGTACTGACCCCACCTCGTAGAATGTGCCAACCCTTACAAGCCAGTGTACTTACCATACCTTGCCTGGAAAGTAGCTACTGAAACAACTCTTTGAAAGCATTACAAACGTTTGAAGTTCTTATCCTAAATTGGGAACCCAAGAATTTCTCACTATATTCTTCCGCCACTTTTTTTTTTCTTAAAGGGTTCCATTGCTGGTATCCCATGAGGTTTGGCTCTTAGAATATTGCTGAATATCAGGAATCTTCTGCGATGTTTAAACCTTTCACCGCTGACATTATTATTGTTTGAGGCTGTGTGCACCCCACGGCCACAGCACTGGCAGGCGGGGAGCAGATGACTCCACCCTTGCAGGGCTCTGTTCTAACCACTGTGAATACATGACACAATGCTTACCTATCATGGAACCTTTGATCACTGCGTGGCCAGCCACAACCACCTCGATCAGCACCACCACGACGACCACAACAACACCGCGATTTAAACTTTCGTGCCAAGATGGCGCATGCGCAGCGGCGGCTTGCACTGCTGCCAACCCGCCAGTGTTACCAGGCCCGAGGAAACCTTGCCCTACCCAACCAAGTTTTTCATTGGTACGTATTTTTTTTTAGGGGACCGTTTTTTTTAATATAGTTATTCATGTTTTGTCACTTAAAGAAATGAGCCAGGTTGTTTATATGAAATAAAATACAGAGTGGAGAAGGCCAAGGGGATACCATCACAAAGTTCATGGTTTACGCATTCAGAGCCACGCTACTCGATCCTCGATCGACAGAACGACTTTTTTGGTCAGCGTCAGTCGATAGAGTCGGCCTGTCGGCGGCACCATCTGCATGGGTCGTCACCACAGAGTTATAGCTAGAGTTATAACTCTTGTCACCCGACCTGGGCCGGGTGTTATACCGGTACGTGTCGATCGTAGGGTTTTTCCATAATCATCTCAGTATATATCATAAGTAATGCTGCACTCAATCTCACCCTCTCGATTTGTCTCTATGTGCCATTTGTTTCATCATCTGACCTATCGACCATCATATAATATAATTAATTGTCAGAATACCGACTCGCACAAAAAAGAGCACATCTGGTTCGCGGTGGTTTGGTAACAGTGACACCAGCCTCAAAGCTCCACGCTCAAAGAAAACCTCATCAATACTATGATTTATATATTCTCTCACTTATTTACCGTTACCAGGTTCTGTTGTATATAATACATATATGATGTGTATGAATCCTCTTGTTTCCCATGGTGATTGCATGGTCGTCTTTTGCAGGTATATACCTTATTATCTTAATTATTTTTTCTTTCTATAGCTATATATAGTAAAACGAATTATATAGTAGAATAAGAGTTAAAACAAGGGACACATACTTGCAGCAGACTGAGGATATATATAACATGAAAAGGTGACTGATCCCCATCCTCCCAAACTATATATATGCTTATAATATATATATATAGATCGAGGTACGCGAGTACCTACATATAGGTATATGTGTTGCCTTCAGCTTCGTTTCTCCGTTTTTATTATCTTGCTATCAAGTGTGCTTAATAGTTGTATAATCACACTCTGTATATACGTACTGCCGGGGGGTTGGAATGGCATGTTCCTCGATCCCTTCTCCCTTGTTGTTTACCTGCAACAATAAACTATCAATCATCAATCTATACCTATGTTGTTGGGGTTACGCAACACAAGGTTAAATTATTATGAAATTTATTCACATTCTTTTGGTAATGGTAGCGAGCTTATACTGAAGTTAAGTTTAACAAAGTTAAGTAACAATTATTATTGACAACTTATTATTCTTTTGTAATGGTACGTACATCTAAAAGCGAGTGTTACTGAAGTTACTTACAATACTGATTATCATTTCAATTACCATGCAAGGGCATACTCATCACAGATCATTTATAAAATAAATGTATATAGAGAGCCCTGGCCATAGCTAACAAAACTACCCTAATCAATTTTTTTTTTTAATTTCAACGGTGCATAATTTTACAAGAAAATGTCTCCCTTCAACCACCGATATATAGGTGTTCACAGAGATGATCATGGGGGTAATTGAGGAATCAATAACCTGAAAAAACTGATGCATCAGTCATTTCAGGTTATTGATTTCTCAGTTTTCCCCTCATTATACATATATAGATCGAATACCTATATATAGTCCCTGCAGAAGGATTAATTGTTAAAGGACTGTGCTGATAGTTTAACCTTCCGTTTTTTCCATTTAAAATCTACCAATTCTTTCTAGGCGGCCTTATTTTCTACATCTTTTTTTCTTCTTCTTCTTATGCTGCATGCTCCGTATGAACACAAAAAAATAACGAAAATGCGGAGTGGAGCATTCCGACTATATTATATCCCTGAAACTTTCAGTCAATAGAAACATTTCGTAGCGGTGAAAGCAAAACTGAAAACTGAAAAGTGAAATATACTAAGCTGAAAACTTTGAAAACTGAAAATGAAAACTGAAAACTGAAATCGACTAGTATAATTAAACTGAAAACTGAAAACGAAAACGGCTGATAACTGATTGATTGATTGAACGTTTATTGTTGCAGGGAAGCAATTAATTTTACTGAAAACTGTTAACTGTAGCCTACCTATACGAAAACTGAAAACGGCTGAAAACTGAAAACGAAAACTGACTGAAGATAGCAATATAGAGCGTAATATCTGACTTGTTAAGAAATAAACAGAAACTAAAAAAACGAAAAAATGAAAAAAAAGCTTGAAGGCGACCCTCAAGCCCCAGCGGCTGAAAGAGTAAACAAAAGATGTTCCTCCTCCGCTGAATGTGTTATGTGACATAGACTTTACTTTTGTATGGAATAGTCACACGGAAAATAGTGATAATGGCCGTTGCAACAGTCGAAAGCACAACGCTAGAGAAGATAATAAGGTCAGTATAGCCGTACTTCCCTATTGCTAGATGAAAAACTCGCCGCAAGAAGGCCCGGGAAAGGACGCTACGAGGCGGGCGTTGCATCTTGCTCCCGCTATCACGCTCAAGCCACGTTATTTTCTTGTTAAACCTTTGTACTATGAAGGGTACTATGCAAATGGATATAAATTTGCATCGAGTTGGGGATTTCCTTGATTGATACAAGTGGTTGACTTCCTCAGGCTCAGGAGGGGAAGGCGTTGCATCTTTCTCATACTTTCAAGTTCAGCCCACGTTATTTTCATATTAACCCATTTTAGTATGAAGGGTTGTATGCAAATGGATCGTGTCTAGGATTTCCTTAGTTGATACGAATGGCAAACTTTCTCAGGTTCAGGAGAGGATCCTATTCACCCAGTGGGAAGGACGCAGTGGATATCACGATTTGTACTGACTGCAATTTGTACTGACTTAGGATGGGTAGGGGTGAGGATTGGAATAGGGCTAGAGGGAGTATGGTCTGATTGCCTGTTAGGACATGTTAATAATGTCTTGGCCATTATTTCTTCAGGTGGACAAGTTGTTAGGTTAGGTTAGATCACATTCTTTGCCTGAGATCAGGTTTGGTAAATCCAGTAACTGATATTTTGTAACCTAACCAATCTTATTACCTTCCTACCACAGAAACTGATTTAACAAACTTCAAACCCTGCTGAAATCTCAATAGTTAAATAAAATGTGCTCATAAGAATTTCCATTGAAGATTATGTACAATAATTGTCATGGGCAAGAAGCCACCAATGTATTTTTTTTTTACAGAATTACACCCAACTCCTGAGAGTGACTGTTTTATTCCTGATAGATATGTTATTCACCACTGAGAACTTTCTGTTGCAGATTACTAATTTATGTGATTTAAACAACTAATTAATCACCTATATAGTTTGCAATTTTATTAATTTTGCAGTGGTAGCAAGCAGTTTTATTAATTTCTGAGCTGATGTAATCCAGAATGCATATGACATGGAAAAAGGTCTATTGTTTCTATGTTCTTCAGCAAATATATATAGATACTAGACCTAATTAGAAAATTTTATATGGGGTGTATGCAAAGTTATGTGATGGGATTCAATGGTTTTGTCATCTAGAGACAGAAATGTATTTGATTTGCCTTACTGTCTCTGCAAGATGTTCTGGGAAAAAAGGAGTTTATCATTTATGACCCCAGTGTCCTCAGAGGTGACTTATGTCAATTGCTCTGCTATTCTGTGAGCATTGTTTTCTATATTTGTGATCCTAATTCTCATATTGTGAAATTCCAGAATGTCAGCAAAATATTATTAGTATTGTAAACATGAGTGTAGAAATTAACCATTTGGGGTTTAATATTGTTAGTAAAATTGTTTCAACAAGTTGAAATACTAGTGTAATTTTTTTAGGGAAGCTAGAAGGCTGAGTGTGACATTTTGTTAACTATTGTTTTTAAAGAAAATATGGTCTTGCATGTTTTATTTATCTTTTTCTTTTCAGTTTTATTAATGACACAGGCTACAAGGAGCTAATGCAAAATTCAGCAAGATTTAATGTGAGGATTCGCAAAGACAGAATATATCGGCAACCATACATTGATGGCCAGACAGGTATGTTTTATAGCATGAATGTTTGATTTGATGAACAGTGAATAAAATATTTGATTCAGTAGCCTTTTTATATTTTATGTCTATCTTTGCCAAAGGTGTTGCTCAGAGGCACTGTCACCTGTTTGTGAGTGACAGACACCGAATGCCAGGAATTCTGCAGGGACAAGTGTACACTTATCCAGCGCGCAGATGGAAAGCCCAGAGACGGTCATACCTTGGCTCTCTCATGCAGGTGTGTATTGCTGCTGTATTTCTACCTCTCAAACCAAGTTATTACAGTATCATGAAAATTACTTTGCCCAGATGTGGAAAGATATAACTCTTGTTTATTAATTTTCTTCTAGGCAACTGATGCAGATCCAGATGAGCACACAATTACCACAGTGGAGAACCCCGCGGCAATAGTTACTGCTGTAGAGGAGCCTGTCCCTCCACCAGAGAAAGTAGTTTTGCCAGTAAGAAAACATTAATTTTGGTTGATAATTTAATAATGACGGTGCATATGATTTTAATATGATAAAGATCAAGGTATTATGTTTTGCCAAGTCAGATATTAAATTCCAAAATTGCATATTACTCTGTTCAGCCAAATTACAAATTTATGAAGTGAATAATCAACAATTTTATCTTACAGCCTGACCAGTGGGCAACTTACTTTGATGAAGGTCCCTTTGAAGATGAACTTGAAGATGAGTTTGAATCTGAGGAGGATCTTGATGATGAGACTTACAGTAGAAAGGGAAGCAAGCGAAAGAAAGCACCAGTTGGAAGAAAACCCAAAGTAAGTTTCTTTTGTAACTTATACCACTTTCTCTAAGTGGTTGTAATACATTAAAGTACTTTAAATCTTCCTGATTTATTCTAGTATAAGGGTTACCAGTATATGATTAGTTGTTCATCTTCAATATCAGCATATAGAGAATGTATATCTAACTAAGCCTTAGGTTTGCTGAAAATAATAGTTGGCAAGAGCATCCTATGTATCACATGTAATGTACTTACAGACAACCATAGTGTAACTTATTTCCACTCAACCTGTGTGTTAACCGTTGTCATACCTGCCCCTCAGATTCATATATTCTTTATTCCATATTTCTATTTTTACTTAAAACTGTAAAATAATTTTCTCACCAGTAGTTTCATACTGACAAAATTGTTTATGGTAATGAAAGTTGTTGAATTAGAACAGTACTCATACATCATGCCTATGGCACAAACTCAGCTACTATCCTGTGCATGATATTGATAATTATTACTGTTGAAAGAATCTATGTAAAACATTATTCTAGTTCTTTCATACCCTGTGGTGAATAGGTTGGACTCCCAAGAAACAAAGCACATATCACTATCAAAACTCCACTGAGTTGTGAGAGTTTTATTCAGGAAAGGTAACTTTGTTGAGAACTGATATGGAACTGATGCTGTGCAGGTCACTATGGTAGTTGCACAGATTGCACTCAGTAAGCTTGCCTAGAGAGCAGGTGGGTGATTATGATGAAAATAGCTTAACTTGAGTTTAGTAATGTAGATTACTTTGTCATCATCATTAACTAGTTCCTTGAAAGGTAGAGTGGGGATTGGGTAGATGTGTATGGCCATTTGATTGTGATTTGGCAGCAATAGTGGAGTTTGGGGCCCAGTATTAAAATAGTGCCTCTAATAATACACTGTGGACTGTGGAGAAAGCTAATCCCAATATATTACTGATTAAAAGAATGAAATTATCAGTTTTGGCCCTTTTCTTGTGAGCTTCAGCAAAAATGGCAAGTAGAGCAGAGTACTGTTCTTCACTTTACATGACTGTTGTGGGAATGCAAGAGGCTTTGTAGTGTACCAGCAGCAAGACATGATTTTTCCAGATTCTGTTCACTTCATTGTTGTTAAATTTGGCCACCGAAAAACATCTATTTGTTTTCTACTTGCTGCTTGCTGATTCTGGAGTAATTTACAAACTAACAAAAAATATCTGAATTATAAAATTAATTTTTGTGGTGATCTGAGTTGATTTTATTTTTACCTCAGATGTTTCTAAAGCATTAAGAAGGAGGTATGCTTTCTGTATTTTTACTCCTAATTTGGCCTTCTGGGAAATTAGGTAATCATGTTGATTATGGTGATGACAACATTGTGAGACATTAGAACTGGTAACTTTAAGAGCTGCAGTTTCACTATGGCTTATTATTGTAATAGGACATGACACAAACAAAAAAAAACTATCACCTTCAGGTATGTAGTAAAGTGCTTGCCAACTTCCCCTTCCCACTATAGTGAACTCCTTTGTTTATGCTCACATTGAGGCTGCTGGTGGGTTGCCTAAGAAAGCCAGCAAAAAGAAGACCCCAGAAAATAGTTCTCAGGTATGTATAACTGTTGGCTATAACCTTACCTAAGGTTCCCATTGCTTTCCAGACTCAGTTTTAATGAAGGTAGTATACCTGTGCTATATTAATACTAGTAACTTTTCAATAATAATATAGGAGGGATAGACTTATAGAGATATAATAATTTATTTATTTTAGAATTACCTTACGTCATTGTAGTTTATATTGATGCCTAAGCTTAGATCAGCAAATTGTAAAATCCATCAGTAGGACATTACATATGAATGTACTAGTCAGAGACATTATAAGGTGTTTTAAATTTTAAATGTGCCACATTAGTTGTGATATATTGAAGCATTTGTTTATATGTGTTTTTTCAAATCAACTTTTGATAAAATGGCGAGTGTTTTCAGCGAGGAGGCAAGAAGAAGACAGCCCCCAAAACTCCTTCTAAGGTTCCAAAGAATATCAAGAAGGATGACGAAGACCCCAGCAACAAGCCTTATGGCTGTGAACGTAAGTTATGCTTTCTTCATGTTTGTGGTTTGAATGTTTTCATAATTCATTTCAATTTGATAAGTTACAAAAACTATTTCATATTTGTTTTCATTGGGGAATTTTTTTAGACCCATTCTGGTAAGTCAATAAGTTCTTAGTTCCATGACAATCAACTCTTTATTTGGAAAAGTTAAACAGTGTAGGGGACATTCAACTTTTATTAAAAAAATGAGAAAACTGTGTTAGCTTCCTTGCCTTTTTATGTTTTATTGTTTTATTGTTTATAATTGTTTTTATAGTAATGGATGGCTTTATTAGTTCAGTTAATTAAGCAATCTTTTGCCATTGAGATAGTGATTTGTTACCAGATTAAATTTATTTCAATTTTTAAACATTCATCATATTTAGAGGTTTATAATCTTTTAAAAGTGGTCACACACAACTGAGACTTCCATATTTTCCAATATGATCTTATTGTGGTATTTAGAAACCATAATTTTGTCAAAAGGCACACTAGTGTCATATACATGTCATGAGCTCATCCCATATTTTTATTGTTTTATTTGCATCTCACTTATTGGTATATAAAAGTATAGGTTGAGCATCTTGTATCAGAAGTGCTTGAGGCTTGAAGTGTTCTGGATGTCTAATTTAAAGGGAAAAAAATCATTTACATGTATACAAGAATGGCATGGGTATGAGATAAAAATCTAAACAATTCATTCATGCTTCTTACACATCTAGTGCACATAACTGAAGATATATTTTTACAACTGTATCCATGAAACAAAGTTTGAGCACACTGAACCTTTAGAAATTTAAGCTGTCACCATATCAGTCCATTTATGCCACGTATAACATATAAAGGAACTCTCAAATGTGGTAGAAATGTACTCGACTTTAAAATTATAAGCTTCATTGTAAGCTTGTTTTTGCAGAGTGGACTGTAAGTTGGTCCTTTATTTTTGTGCAGGTCTAACTCAGTTCTTTAAATCTGAAAAGGCTTTCCAAGAATTTTGTAGGCTTTAGTATATGTTGTCCAATCATGTCCATTATCTGAGGTGGTAACTAGTTCACCACACTTGTTACAGTGCTACTGACCCATTGCCCACTACTGTCCCCAAACCTCCCCCCAAAAAACAGTACTCTAGAAATGTGGCGTCAAAGTCGAAATTGACTCAAGTCGAAAAGGTGTAAAGCTGGGTATGAGTGTATATTGCCATATGGTGTTGGTCCAGACCAAATCTTGGTCTTGGTCATCTAGTGTAGGCTACATTGCTGAGTGATGTAAAGTCGGGCATAATGTCATTTGCTGAATTTTTTTTTTTTTAGAAAAGTGGCACAAAGTTGAATTTGATGCAAGTCGAAATGATGTTAAGCACAGTACAGCTGTGCTAAATGAATTTTAAGGTGTGTTATATTTCTATTACCAACAATTCCTAATAACTTTAGTGCAGCTCCTAGTGCTGAGGTAGTAGTTCCCGGATTGAAGATAACAGGTCATCAGAATGCCCAAGTCACATTTGCAGCTGAAATGGCATAGACTGATGTTATCTATAGTCCATTCACTTTAGTTGAATCTCTAGCTCCAAGCTGAGTAAGTATGGACAGTGCTGATTGGCTGTCAGCTTGTGGGGCATCTGACATCTCTGGCACCCAATGCACCAGGGTGGTTTAGAAAATATTAATATTTCTTTACTTAGCTCATCTGTTACACAAGATAGGTAAATTATGTTGACAGCATTGGATTGACCAGTGACTGTACAACATTAGCAGTTTTCAAAACTCAATAGGGTAAAGTAAAGCAACTATGGTGAGTAGAAGTCAGAGAAGAACATTTCATGGTTATGCCACGTTTTCCTTATCATCAATATTTGCAGCAATTGTGGAATCACTTTTAGAACAAAATGTTCGTTCTTGTACATGAAATCCTTCTGAATACAATGGTACTTCAGATTTTAGATAAAGTGTAATATAGAAGAAGACAAGGAAGAATTTTTAAAAAGTGGTGTAAACATTAAATGTTGTTCTCTGAATTATACTCAAGATAATTATTATTTTTTTCTCTTGAGTTTTGAAAATTGTGTCATAGCTATACAGTTACTGCTTAATCCAATGATATCAACAAAATTTACCTGCCTTGTGTAACAGATGAGCTAAATAAAGAAATATTAATATTTTTGAAACCTAGGCTTGTGTGTGGGGCGATGGAGACGTCAGACACCTCACCCACCAACAGACAATCAGCAGTGTCCTTGCTTGTACTTGGCTAGGAATCCAGCTAAAGTGAAAGGACTATGGTAATTTATTATTGAGCAGATTTCTGACAACACAGTGTCTGCATTTTTCAATTTTAAGCTGAATCTGCCATTTATTTGACTACACAAACATCTTTGTTAATTTCCCTTGCAAATGAATACCATGATTCAACTTAATTAGTCTATCTATCTTGGTATTGTCAGAAAACTTACTTGTGTCATAAGTTATACTGCAGGTTATAATAATCATTCCAAAACTATTTATTTGGAGACACCACTTATGATGGAAACCTGATCTGATTGCTCAATATTAACCTAAACTTAATTAATTATATGCTAATCCACACCCTAATCCCTCTTCAAACTATATCCTTAATATCATGGCCTTTTAGCTTACTTAGAAGGATTTGTTGAGGTATTTTGTCAGTTACAACTTTAAGGTATATCATGATTTTTTTTATCCCCATCTATTGCTTCATACATTTTCTTGTAGAATCTCCCCCAAATTAGTGAGATATAATCTGTCTTTAATAAAACCATACTCTGACCGATGAGTAAGAGTTTGTTTCTCAAAATGAATGTTCATGTCAGACTAATAAAGTTGTAATCAGAAATTACGGATCTACTATATCACTTCTTGAATACTGGAACATATTTGCAGGTATGACTGGTGTCAGACTTCATAAAAGTTGTGGCCATTTTTGGAAATTTGACTGCTATTATTTCATTACACTTGAAGGAGAAAAAAATCAACTGCACCTAGTGACTTGGTTTTCTTGATTTTGTCTATCTTGTAAATGACAGTTTCTCCATGTCATTATACAAACAGTACATTTTATTTTGATTTTTCTCACCCATGATAACTTGATGGGGCTTCATTAACATTTATACACACCCTTGAGTAAACACTGACACAAAGTTCTCATTTATTGCTATACTTGTGTGTTTATTATCAAGTGTTTCCCCATCTGCTGGCCACTCCAGTCCCTTGTTTAAGTCCAGTACAGCTGGAAAAAAAACCTCACCAACTGATAAATGACAACACACATTAATCTCCACCTTATTTTAATGCCAGGCTTTAATTTACAGTTTACTGTGCACTGCGTTTCATGATTTTGTAGGCTTAGTTTAAAATAAAGGAACATTGACTTTAATTACATACACTCTAAATGTTATGAAAATTTACTGTAAAAAAATTGAGTCTTCATTTGTGATGATGCTGGAATTTGGAAAGGCTTTGAATTTCTAACCTTTAGAAATACCAGATCTTCAGATACGGGATGCTCAACCTCTTAATTATTTTTTTATTCAAGCACACATAATATCACATGCATGTTCCTGTTTGCAATACTTTCCTGGTGTTTCTGCACCTCACCCTGATACATGATACATTGGAGTTTAGTTGATCATTGTAGGCAGTTCCATTCATCATGAATATCTATTGTATTTCTGCTACACACAGGAAGTGCTGAGTTTACTGTTCAGCTTTAGTATATGGGGCTGTGTACCTAATTTGACATGCTGGCAAGAGTTCAGCCACTGGACAGTATTAGTATCTCATAAATATGAATATAAATTTAGGCTTTGGAGAAAATTCCAGAAAAATGTGGCTGTAATTGAATTTGAATTTACTTGAAGAAAATTTTGCTTTATAATGAATAATATTTTTGTATTATTTTACTTAGTTATACTGACCTAAAGCCCTTAATGCATTACAATTGAAGTAAAAGTTTTTTAGGAATCTTGCATTTAAAATTGTGGCTGTAAAAAGTAATATTTTACATTGAAGGGCATTTCACTCTATATTAGGTAATGATTTGTAAAGATGTAGTTTTTAGGATTTAGCAAATCCCTTAGCTTTGCCATACATGTCAGTTCTTTTGTTTCCCACATATTAAAATACCCTATAATGCATATAAATGCTTCTTGCATGTGGGAGTGTTGTCTTTTGAACTTACTCAGACTACTTTTCTTTCTTCAGTTTTCTTGTTTCATTGGAGTAAACAGTTGGATATATTACAGTGTGATTTGTTGGAAAGAAAGGGATCAATCATTGCCTTTTTTGGTGATCTTGAAGCATGTTAATGCAGAATCTTCCTTGCTTGCCAAAGGGGGTCACACCCAATTGTCAGTGTTTCCACTTTAGTTCCTTTCCTTTGAGAATGCTGCGTGTTTCATATGCTAAGGCTTGGAAAGGTGCAGCTTTTTTCAACAAGGTGAAAGAACACCCTATGATGCATTTAAAAAAGTCATTTGCATGACAGGATTACCTTTTTGAGTATTTTCAAGTTCTTCTGATTTCTTTTTTATATAAATAACAGTGATTGTTACTTGTTAGTGTACTAGTTTTGTACTACATGAGGTGTCCACAGTCTTTGAGCAGCTTAGAAATTTATTAAATATATGTATATGAGAATTTTTTGAAAAAGTTAATATTTTTATCTTAAAATTTAGTACAGGTAACTCTCGATTTACGCGAGTATTGTGTCCTTGAAGAGGTCGCGTAAATCAAAAACAATGTAAATCAAACAAGAGGTAGGTTTCTATCGAAAAATAAATATTCACTTCATTCAGTGGAGAGAGAGAGAGAGAGAGAGAGAGAGAGAGAATATCCATATCACCGAGATATCCACTCAGGCACTCAGCCTCAGCCTTACGTGTGTGAGGAAGAAATGAGGGACACCATGAGCTACTGGCTAGTATTGGTACAGGTACCGAGCAGTCTGGTACCGGTACTGAGCCGTCTGGTACCGGTACCGAGCCGTCTGGTACCGGCACCGTACTGTATAGCTGGTACCATTAGTACCAGTACTAGTACCGGTACCTGCCCACCCCTATTGTTGAGTAGCGTGGCAGCGTGGGTACTGTATTGTTGTTCAAGTGGCAAACGGGAAGAACTGAGCTCAGCTGTGTGGCCGCGGCGCCGTGTGAATTCAGTTGCATAAGACATCTGGTGGCCACTCCATAAAATATCGCGTATAAGTGAAAAAACGTGTAAGTTAAACATTTATTTGGATTTTGGACCCTGCATTATTTAAAAAACGCGTAAACCAAACTCGCGTAAATTGAGAGTTACCTGTATACTTCAATATGTGATTCTTTGCTCACATAAAGCACAGAAAGACAGTGATTATTGATCTCCAACTATATTTGCAGTGACACAGCTTCATTAGGGGTAGCAATGATGTCAGTGATCCTTCCCTTCGGGATGTTGATATCCTAAACCTTTGTGTTATATAGGATATTCTTAGTACAGCCATAAAGGAAGAATTCCATATGAGTGATATGAGGTAGCTAGTAAAGAAAGGGGTAACTGGCCAGAGTTGAGTTTTAAGAAAAATAAGTTTGAAGTTTGCCAATTTTTAAAACATTCTAAAAACATTAAATAGGATTTTTTTTTCATTTGGCCTGTTGCATGGGTAGATTATCTTGGTTGGACCTGCCCATTCGTGGTACAGGCAAATGTTTATAGTGGCGCCATCTTGTTTTGGCTCTTACTGCCCTCCAGAACTCATCTTCGTTCCACTGTAGAGAGGTTTGCTAGGGTTTGAGTTGAAACGTGGTCTTCAGAATCAAGATAGCATGTAGCTAGTTTTAAGCCACTCAGCGATGATTGCAATTTGTCAGCTTGTAGCAGCGGGCGGGACTTGAACCCGTGTCCTCCAGGACACTGCGCCCACATGCTGACCACTCACCCACCACCTCCCATTATCTGTATTATCTTTATTTTTTATCTTTATAATCTTAAATATATCTTGTGCAGTCTTGTTTGTTTGGATTTTTAATGTAGAGTATGATCCATATGGTAAATTAGTTGTTAACCCTTTCATTGCGCGTGGTGCGGGACGCGAGTATCCCCTCAGGCACAGTCGGGCAGCCAAATGGGGGGTCTTTTTTAACTGCTGTATCTCAAAAACTATTCATCACAGCTAAAAACCAAAAACACCATTGGGAAGAGGAGGCCCAGATCTATAAGAGTTGGTTATGTATGCCTCTCCTGTGAACGTACGTGCACGTTCAGGGAGTGTTGAATGTGAACATTTACGTCAGTGTGTGCGTGATGATCAGCCATTTTGAGGCAACTGCGGACATCTCTCCTTGAGGTTCTGGCAAGGTTGTATTGCCAACTGCAATATTTACAACTATTTGGTCAAAGAATCAGTCAGGTGATAGGTGAAGCTATGCAAAAATGCCGCAATAGTGGGCAAGAACATCCACCAGTTACTCGTCTGTAGATTTTCCATGCTGGGCTGATATGATTTTCCACCAAATTTAGTGGAGAACCCACTCAATTGGCAATCCTGTGTTGTGAGAAATAGTGTTGGAACACATACGCGGGAGATTTGAGTGTGGCCGGAGCTCGCAGATAGCATTTAGCACCACCAACAAATGCGCCTTCTGCTCGCTGCAAGCGTTTAGCAATGAATGGGTTAAATGTGAGCGGTAAATACAAACACTTTACCTGCTGAGTATGAAAATATTATGAAGAAACCTTTTTAGTTGTATGTAATATGAGTTACAAGCTTAACATTTAGGGCATCATCTGGTGAAAACAGGTCTCTCTCCATCTCTGCATAGTCTCATGCATAAGGTTGTATAAGTGGATATTAATCAGTAAAAATATCAATACCATAATAATTCACTTCCCAGAGTGGAGTTGTGTAAAAAGAGAGGGAATGGAAGTCTCTCCATCATGTGCAGATTGTTTCAAATTTCCCTTTGTAGATACTTAACAAAAACTTAGGAACATGTGCCCAGAACCTTCAAATAAGGGTGGAAGGCCAAAAGGTTTACTACTGTGTGGGAGTTAAAAAGTGCAATTATAACAACGAATGGATGTGGATGGGTGCCTTAAAGAAGGTTCTGACCTCACACAAGAATGTGGCAAAGTAACATTTTGACTACTGTGCATCAAACAAAGGTTCAGGAAATCAACGACCTGAAGGGAAGGATCATTGACTTCATAGCTACCATTTATAAAGTTGTGTGTTAGAGTATATGGCTGGAAATTGATTACAGTCAGGCTTTAACACAAGGGATATGTAACAAACCAGTGTATATTAAATTTTTGTATATATATATATATATATATATATATATATATATATATATATATATATATATATATATATATATATATATATATATATATATTTATTTATATATATATATCACCCCCATAAAAGTGCCCCAGGACACCCATTTATGGGTACTATACAAGGATGATTAAAAACTCAGAATTAGTGAATATTCTACACAGAAAGAGAGTTTATTTAGCTTAAGCCTTAAAGTGCAGGCTAGTTTTGCCATGCTTGTCCTCCCACACAGGCATATTCAGGCAAAAACATACCTCACTTCAACCTTTTATATCTTCACTCCTACTTAACTCACGTGACTGAATGAAGCATCATTGTAAAATACATACCCTTAAAGTACATACCCTTAACTATCCTTTGACGTTAATTTGAAGACTCTATGACCATTGGTAGAGCGAGTACAGAATATTGAATAGGATCATTGAAAATAAATTATAGAGTTTTCCACCCCTAGTGGACTTCCCTTCTATGATGTAGTAATAAAAAGCATAACTTTTATACAGTTTATGTGCCCCCCCCCCCCCCAAAAAAAAAAGAAAGAAAGAATTAACTTCCAGGCCTTCCTGATGCCCTTGATGTGTGTTGAGGTCAAAGGGCCCCCATCTTGTGGATGAAATTCACTGGAAGGTGAGAGGAGGTGGGATGTTGCGGACATCTTATCAAAGCTAGTGCAAGGTGTACACTGACCAATAATTAGTCAAGGGAGCATGGTTGGGTATTGTTTGAAAGAAAACGACTTGCTTACTCTACTTCAGCACAAACAAATCAAATTTGATGGTGCACTATTTCAAAAAATGCCTTGTTGACACTCGCAGTTTGAGCCCACTCAGCCCAGGCACCAGCTGTCGACTATTGTCAACACCCGAGCTGTAAGGGTTAAAAACTGTCTTCAAAAGGATGAAATTCATCATACTGCGCATGGAAATGTAAACTAAAACAGCACTCACTATGGAGGCACTATCATCAAGAGAAAAAACACATTTACGGGTCCAGTGTGGATATTGAAATATTGCTGAGCTGATACATAGTGCTTAAACATTATAGATTTTTTATAACTTAAGCCTGTAGCACCAGTAGGCTTTCTTGGGGCCTGATGATCAACCCTAGCCCTTAAGTGGTGCAGGCAAGTATTTATAGTGGTGCCATCTTGCTTGGCTCATCCTGCCCCATGGAACTCATCTTTGCTCCACTAGAGAGTTTTTGCTTGAGTCTGGGTTGATATGTGGTCTTCAGGACAGCATGTTAGTAGTTTTAAGCCACTCATTGATGACTGAGATTTGTCATCTTGTAGCAGGTTGGGACTTGAACCTGGGTCCTCCAGGACGTTGCACCTGCATGCTAACCACTCAGCCACCACCTCCCTAAACTGCATATGGAGATTACTGGGACAGAGAGTGCTGTGAAGTGTGAGGAGGGCTTGTCCAGCTTCTTTCTCGTGAATGCGGGAGTGAGGCAGGGCTGTGTCCTTGCCCCATCGCTTTTCAACACTTGTATGGACTGGGTACTGGGCGGAGTTGTGGACCAGAGTCATTGCGGAGCATCCAGTGGCAATACCAGGGTCACTGACCTTGTTTTTGCTGATGATGCAATGATCCTATCGGAGTCGCTGGAGGTTTTGGTGATGGCTCTCGAGGCACTGCACGAGGAGGCGAAGCCCTTGGGACTTCAGGTCTCCTTGGCCAAGACCAAGGTACAGGTGTTTGGAGGCTTGCTGGATGACACAGTACAGTCTGATCAAGTGTGTGGCGAGGACGTTGAGATCTCAGAAAGTTTCACGTATCTTTGTAGCGTAGTTCATATCAACGGTGAGTCTGGCCTGGAAGTCTTACGACGGATTGGTCTGGCCCACGGTGTTATGGACTCGCTCAACACGAGTATATGGCGTTGTCAATACCTGTGCAGTAGGACAAAGATCCGGATCTTCAAGTCCCTTGTGCTCCCTGTCTTACTCTATGGTTGTGAGACATGGACACTAAATGGAGACTTGGAGAGGCGGATTGATGCCTTTGGTAATAAGTGTCTACGCAGAATCATGGGATATCGCTGGAATGACTTTGTGTCAAACCGGTGACTACTCCGTGAGACTGATTCGACATCTATTACCTGCATAGTCCGTCAATTCCAACTCCGGGCACGTGGCATGTTTTCCGGAAGCTGATCCTGCTCATCGGGTTGTCTCTGTAAGAGATAATTCTGAGTGGAGGAGGCCAAGGGGACGCCCACAGAGTTTGTGGCTTGAGCAAGTTGATAGAGCCTACCGGGAGGTACTCAGGTTGGGAAGGGGGCCTGCATGGAGACTGGCCCGGAGAGACCCCCGGGCTTGGCGTCATAGGGTGGGCGAGGCAACGCGCCCCCCAGCGTATGCCCCCATTGATTGATTGATTGATTGAGGCTCACCTTATATATGGGCATTGAGGAAGCCTGCAGTGTGGTTGGGCCCCCCAGGAAAACCATGTCGGGGTTGTGACTGGAGCCTTGACCTTGACGTCTTCTTAATTTGATTTGGTTGGAGATTGTGGTTTTGTGGAGAGAGGTTGCAAATCCCTATCCATCCAATCTAGATTAAGGATTGCTCTGTCTGCTAGCCTTGGGCAGAAACGCCTAGGAGGATAGAACCTCTCTGTCACTGCATTTGGAGTTTATGCTGTTTCGTATACCCTACGTCATCTCCATGCTCACACTTCTTCCTTCTTAACTGTTGTGCACCTTTTGCCTGTCTGCCCTTCACTGCTCTTTCCCTTACCTCTCCTCCATGCTTCCATGCTTTCATAAGTGCTTATGCTTAGTCACATCCTAAATTCTCTCATTTCCCAACCAGATTTGAAACTTGTGTTATCCTCTCCATAACAATTTATTGCTTTGCAAAATGAATAGGCTGCTCTCTTGCCTTCTCAAATTCCATAGCCTTACTCTTGCCAATATCAACAATATATCAATAACATTCAATAGAACATCTGAGAAAGAAGATTAGTAACACAAAATAAAATGTGATGAGATGGGGGTAAAGTCGCCTATGTTTGAAGAATGAGGGTCTGACAGAGCTCATGTTTAAGTCTCAGTGAAGGCCTTGGGGTGGAAGATGAGTTGAGAGGGTAGATGTGATATGGGCAGCCCTTTGTTTTGTTCTTTGATTGTCTTGGATTATAGGCATGGTATATGAGGCCTGCCCTTGAACAGTCAATTTAAGCCAAACTGACTACTGATGTGTGATGGAAGATGCTTACCTACTGTCTATCTCCATCACTCCATATCACCCTGTTTCAGTGCTATTTTCTTCATGAACTTGGCTTAGCCATGAAACTATTTTTCACATCATGTGCCATGTCTGCCTTTCTTAATCCTTTCAGTGCACAACTTGTCATGCCCTCTGATCCCCTTGTGCGTGGTCAGGCAGGGGTGTGTGGGAGTCTCTTTTCACCTCCACATCTCTGTAGCTATGCATTGTAGCAAATATTCAAGCATATCATTGGAAAGACAAAGGCAATTACTATACAACTAGCTTATTATCATTGCCATGTTTCATATGATGACTGAGTAAAAGCCATACAAAATTTTTCATATGTGAGATTATATTTTGCCATTGTATCAATAAAAAAAAAAAAAACAATAACATTATATTTTGTATAGTCTAGTATATTATTCTTGCTAACACTTGGAGGTTGTGACAAATCAAGACGCAATTCACCCTGTTCTGGTGACAGGCGGCATGTAGCTGTTTCATGTTTAAGGGTGTGGTTGTGTAGGAGGTGGGGGTGGGGGCAAGGACAGCCCACTATATGATGTGGACCAATCAGAATAAAGTTACAATGGAGTGCGGAATAGTGTTGGAACATGTATTGTGAGTGGGAGATTAAAAAATGATCAATTGTTGCGGTGACAATTTAGCACCACCAGCATGGACCGTGCGGTATCGCTGCGATGATTTAGCATTGAAAGGGTTAACCCCTATGCTGTGGGTGTCACATATAAGTGATGGCAACTCAATGCTATGTAGGCTGTGGTTGTCACATAGTGATGTTCTGATCTGGGCGGCATAGTTTGAACTGGCCGCACGGGATTCTGGGACATGTTATCTTCCCTGAGTCACGCACAATATATCACCAAAGCCTCTGTGTCTTGGCCCCCATAGTAATAGATACACATGCAGTTATAGTTTCTCCCGTGTCTGATTCATTGGTCGAGGAGTGGCATCGTTTGACTGTCTCCTTATAAGGGACCACTTTGTAAAAGTGCTTTTGAGTGAGAGCTAGATTTTTCTGTATCTAGCCTTGGAAGTGATGTCACTTGAGGAGACAGTGATGATAGCTGTTTGGAGCTAGTGCCTCATGATATAACGGGGTGTATTGACCATGATAATGCGCAACTTTCCTCTAGTGCATACAAAAAGAAATATACTGAAGGCACGTGTGTTAGTCGTACATTGGCAGTGCTTTGCAACAACGTGAAAAGAAATAATTGTTAGTACACAGAGGGAGGGAGAAGAGAGAGAGAATGAAGGAAGGGACTGAAGAGACAGAGGGACACGAGCAATTGAGGGAAGAGAGGGAAGGTAATGAGGAGGGATGGATGGGAGAGAAGGAATGGATAGAGGGAGGGAAGGAAGGTGGGGATGAAGAGAAGAATGGAAGAGAGATAAGGAACTTGAGATAGGGAAACAAGCATAGCTGGGCGTTATCGCGATAAGTTATCGCAATACTTTATCACTGATAACAAAATCGGGTTATCGGCCATCCGCTACTTATTTAAATATATATCGGTATCTTCGTTACTTTTGTAACCAAACTAGCGATAATCGCTACTTTTTTCTGCCTCTCTGAAAAAAACACACGTTGTCTCCTCCCTACTGTGCATGCGTGGCCCGGGCACCCGGTGTTGTATGAAAAAACTTTGGGGCATGAAATATCTTCGGTGAAGAGATTTCATACCTAGATCATCAACATTAAAATACTAGGTTATTTTTATGTTAGACTCAAAAATCAATATATCAAAGAGAAAAGACTCAAAAATCAAAATATCAAAGAGAAAAATCATTTAACTTTGCCCAAAAAATGATTATTCACTGTCTCAAATTTGATATTCCATATTCGTTTGTGAGCATGCCGTGGTATTGAATGCACCCGGTGTTGTGTTACTTGGTGTCCCATCGTCAAAAGCTGCTGCTTTTGTTTACAAACACTGGTCTCTCGTGAACTGCGCATGTTCAGACCAGTAAGCGTAGCCCTGTACAGTCTTACAAAGCTTTTTAACACATTAAGAGTTGCTGGAAGGCTGAATCAGACATACACTACCACCATCCTCGCTGTTTCTAGAATGACACTGTACATATAAATACAACTCGTACAGAGTGTCGTTCTAGAAACAGCGGGGATTGTGGTAGTGGTACTGTATATCTGATTCAGCCTTCCAGCAACTCTTAATTACGGTTAAAAAGCTTTGTGAGACTGTACAGGTCAACGCTTGCTGGTCTGAGCATGCGCAGTTCACGAGAGACCAGTGTTTGTAAACAAAAGTGCCAGGTTTTGATGGTGGGGACGCCAAATAACACAACACAGGTTCAGGCGTTTCTAGTATTACCGTCCATAGGTACATGTCAATGTGTGGTTTTCTGGTTTTGTAAGTTTTTTAAAATACAGATAATGAAAATTTGAATTCATCTATGTTTTTTTATTTGAAATATCAATATAGTATCGTTTTCGCCTATCGGACTTATCGCTAGCTAGTATCGGAATTGTGGATTTATATCAGGCATCGGTTATCGCCTATATTTGTGTCTCCAGTTAACGAATATCGGTTATCACCGATAAGGTTTTCCATTATCAGTTATCGGTTATCGGGAATAAGGTTTTCTGTTATTGTGCCCAGCTATGGAAACAAGTGTTGATAGATTAGGATGGAAAGCAGCAGGGGAGCTACCTCAACCCCCTAAACACTGAGGCAGCCATTGGAACACAACGTGTTCTCATGCTGAAAGTTACATCTCTTCCTCGCTTTGCCACAGATACATCTCTCAACCTAGAGTTCAGGTTTTTTGCATTTTGAAAATGAAGGATGTATGAGTCTATTGCCATTTAGTTTACCATAATAGAGACATGGAGGGCTGCATAATTGCTGGTTGAAAACAAGCTGTTTTCAGCAAAATGTAAAAAACCCTGCGTTTGGGGAGAGGCGTGCCGAACCCCCCCCCCCGTAGCTTTGGGGTTAATGCATGTGTTATTTTGACCTGCTGACTTGACGATGAATGTTTGCGAGTAAACTGAAGGAAGTGGAACCCTCCTGACTACAGCGTGAAAAGTTAATAGGAACTTAGAGAAGAGAAAGTATTGCCATGGCTAAGAAATTTCAGTAGCATTGAAAATGTGAGGTGAGCTATGAATGTCATTTGGTCAAATGAATGATAAATATGGGGCTGACACAAATAAACCTGTTTTATTTGTTTTTGATGTCACTCAAATAATGTTATCGCTAATAGCGCCATTTTTCAGGCACTTATTAGACATTACTGATGAGAGCATACTGTGTCTGTGTGTCATTTCTCATTGTGAAACTGTTTCCTAATAACTTCTTTCTTCACGGTTGTCCAGTAGATATTTTCATTTGTGTTTTCTATTCACTTTCCAACCACACTTCACAACTTTAATTTTCTTTCTGTAATATGTATCATTCATCAAGGGGATTCTTTAATAATAATATTTTCCTTTTTTTCTTTTTTT
>NC_066525.1:8663701-8683701 GCF_024679095.1 Eriocheir sinensis
GTACTCTGGTCCTGATAATCTGAGGATATGCCCATCAGATATTTCAACAGAGATGAAACCATGCTTTTTTTATGTCTTCTTTTGTCCAATAATATATTAAATATCCTATTAAAAATCAACCAAAATACAGCAGGTGGAAGATTTTTTTTTAATAGACCGTTGCTTTTTTATGTTAGAAATTGTCATTATGGAAAACAGGTCTAGCCTTGAAATCCCTGATAAGACTAATATAAGAAGTAGGTAATTTTCTGGAAATTCTAACATGGTTCATAACCAGTCATGCTTCTGAGGTTGTTTAATGAAAAATATATACTTATTGATACTTCTAGATAACAATGTGAACTTGTAAATTATGCCCTCAGTAAAAACACCAAACACACCAGCATCTCAAATTTGGCATTTAGAACTTGGCAACCTGTCTTAGGCTGAACATGTCAATGAACTACTTTTTAACATAGCTGGACAAGAACTCTTCCTTATGCAATCTACAATTCATATGAATAGTAAATCAAACAGTAAGTCCTGGGCCATCTTTATATTTTCTTGCATGAACTACATTTTTAGTGGTTGGACATGACTGATAACCATCAAAGAAGACAGTTGCATCACCATACTTTTTGGATAGATAGTAGGTAAGCAAATTTATTGGATATCTATACCTTTCTGGGTCTGACCAACCTCATACCCACATACATCAATATGGTGTAAGAGGGAACCACCATCTAAAGTATGCTGGTTACTATATATATATTTTTTCCAACCAAAGTCTAATCCTGGAATATTTAAGTGTTGCCGCAAAACACAGTCCTCTAAAGCCCCAGTCACACTGACTTTATGACCTAATGACAACCTCCCGTGACCTGCAGGTCGTGGGAGGTCACACATGGCCATGTATGCGATCGTCATGTGTCTTTTCCCGCCGTAGGACTGAAAAGGTTGGCTGGAGGTTTTTGGTGCTGCACCAGAAACCTCCAGCCAACCTTTCAGGTCTTTGCTGGTCGTAAAAAGGTTGCCGTCCAGTGGCCGAATGGACTGCATCTGGATGGTAAGTTGACTGCCACCAGTGGCTGACATATGACTGTTAACTGATGAATGGCAACCAGATGGCAAGTGGGTGCCATCCAGTTGCTGTCAAGTAGTAGGTGGTCGCTGAAGTTCGTCGTCCACTTTGCATCTGTCATTGGCTGTGGTTGGCGTCCGGCCTCCCACCACATGGTGAGTTGTGCGGTGACTGGTGGTAGGTCTAACCACCATTAACTGGAAATGAGGTACATTCCTGAGCAGTGACGTCCTACGCCCCTCAGCCTGTCCAAGTTCTGTCCCAACTCGACCTGTTCCATGGGTCAAGCACATGGCCAAATGCGTATGGATCATCTCTGCCTAATCAAAATAAAGTATTGCTGGACATGATGTACATGGCAAAATGATGAGAGTCTGTGGAGCTAATGGATTCTATCCATTTCAAAAGCGATTTTTAATTTCATCTGCTTCTCTGCCCAGGTTAAAGGAAATGCTTCAGAACAAGTATAATGTAACATACATTCTAACAAACAGGTTAAATCAAGATTGTTTAGAGCATTTTTTTGTATGTCTATGGCAGATGGGGGGGGGGGTATCACAACCATCCGTCACCAGTTGCAGGGAGGCACAGAATACTTTCGTTACCTTTATATGTAATTATTTTTTTCACAAATAATTTACAGAACTTAGAAAGAGAAATGTGTAATATGACTGGGTGATAATATTTCTGCTGGTCCATCTGCTGATACCAATGTATGGACGTAAAAGTCTCCTAGTATATGGCAATGCAGAGCAGGCGTATGATGTCAGCAGCAGGTCGTCCTGGAAATCGCCGTCCTCATTGCGACAGGGCGTGTATCGGTCCCTACCTGTTGGTCACCAGTGGGCGCTTGGTGGGCGTCTTGACCTGACTCCCAGTGTGAGGTCAAGGTGTAAATCTTACCATGGTTGCCGTCCAGCCATCGACGGACAGACACTGGAAGACCGCTGGTAGCTTTTCGGTTGCCCGGCTGCTCGGCCACCTACGTGGTCAGGAAGCAGTGGGGTGTGAATTGTAGTATTTTGGGGTCGCAGGTGGTCGTTATCAGGCTGCAAAGTCAGTGTGACTGGACCTTAACCTGGTAGCAGCGATGGGCCAAATTTGTGTCTACTGTGTACCAGCGACGGGCCAAATTTTTGCCATGATATAAACCCCCCAAAATAGATGATGCAGAAACTGATCACAAATGTGTTGATATACATTATGAAATAGTTTGCGTGAGTGAGTTTTTTTTTTTTGTATTAATTCGCTTAGAGGGGCCTTTAAGAAACAGGATCCCCGCAGCTACTGGGTTAAATGATGTAATGCCCCGACGAGCTTATTTTCCATCCTTTCTATTTTCCAGCACGTCCTCTGCGTGTATCGAAACACACGAGAAATTAATCAAGACAAAGTGAGGGTATTCCCCGGCTGCCTGGGATTGAACCCGCGACCAGCGTGATGGGAGAGCCACTCCTTACCGAGTCGGCCAAAGAGGTACCCCACTGGCTAAGTGGGTTATGGGAGGCTCGTTCATCAGGCCGTCGCCGCACTACATGGCTTTCCCCCCCATGTAGATTAATTTCTGTGTGTTGACAATGTCCCTTTGAGACATAACTCCACAATGTCCCTTTGAGACATACCTCCAACTCTCCCATTTTCTATCAACCTCGGAGCATGGGCCATCCTACCTGTTACCCCTTCGGGGAAACTCAACAGAACTGCAGGAGAGGATGCCCACCGCTATGCCACCACTGTAATGCCCTGACGAGCTTATTTTCCATCCTTTCTATTTTCCAACACGTCCTCTGCGTGTATCGAAACACACGAGAAATTAATCAAGACAAAGTGAGGGTATTCCCCGGCTGCCTGGGATTGAACCCGCGACCAGCGTGACGGGAGAGCCACTCCTTACCGAGTCGGCCAAAGAGGTACCCCACTGGCTAAGTGGGTTATGGGAGGCTCGTTCAGCAGGCCGTCGCCGCACTACAAATGAGATTGCAAAACTTCGTGCACCACTAATTATGATTTCAGGCCTTTGGAATTTAGGTTGTTTGACTTTATGTTATAACCTGAGTTAAGTTGCAGCTCCAGGGTTTGAACAACAGGAAAGGTTGTGATACTTATCATGCAATTATCTTTTTTTTCCCCTTCAACTAATGATTTCCATTTTTTTTTGCATTCCAGCTCAGAAACAGAGAAATTGAGCCATAGATGGCATTAGATAACATTCTTTGTAAACTGTAACCGTTTTTGCAGGTCATCCCAGCTGCCTTCAGTTTACCTCAAACATGATGAAAAGTGTGGTCAAGTACCGTTGGCAGTGCATTGAGTGCAAGACTTGCACCTTATGTGGTACTTCAGAAAACGATGTGAGTTATAAATGAATAAGCTTGGCTTTTATTTATTTTTATCTATGTAAGTTCTGTATCCAGTTATAAAGCAGACTTGGGAATAGATTTCTATAAATTTGTAATCCTGAACTTATGTTGGAACAGCTGATCACCAAAGGTTATCATTGAAATTATTGGGAACTAGTGATAAGATATAGGAAAAATGCTAAGACTGGCTCATGCTCATATATTAAAAGGTGAAATATACTTGCTAGAGTTACTTCCATCCATCATCAGAGACACAAGTAGATAAATCCAGCTTTTAAAGTGACATTTTTTGGGGGGCTACTACAGGATCAGCTGTTGTTCTGCGATGATTGTGATCGTGGCTACCACCTCTATTGCCTCGATCCCCCTCTCTCCGAGCCTCCAGAAGGGGAGTGGTCCTGTTATCTTTGTATTCAGGAGTTCCATGCCAAGTAAGTGGGGAGTACAAGGAAGGCTCCACAATAAGAAAGCTTAATATGCAGATATTTTTTTTTCTTTTTATTTATTATGGACTTCATTGACAGTTTGGAGAAGAAATGAATTGTAAGAAATTAAATTTAATGATGATTAGGCTAATTGTAAACATTATACAGTGAAGATAGATAAGAATATGTTTTAGTTGTGTAGTTTAAAATTTAGATGTAAACTGTAATTGAATTTCATTGCACAAAATGTAGAATACAAAACATCCTTTCTTTCTTCTTAAGAATAGTTTTCAATGTACTTTTCTCTGACAGCATGATTTTTAAATGATACTGGTTGTATTTCATGCCTAGTTGTCAATTCTCAGGGAGTGTGAGAATTTAGGAAAATAATGATATGCTAATTGCCATAAGAGAGCATTTTGAGTTATTTTAATGTTGTGATGTTAATTTGGCTTATGATTTACATTGCCCTTTTTTTTCACCACGTTGCAGATATATGCTACAGTAAACCCTCGATATAATGGACCAATTGGGGGGAACTTAGTCTGTTAATGCCGAAAGTCCATTATAAGCGGCGGAAAATTAAAAATATGTATAATAATTCTGGCAAACCAAATAAACGTAGGTATATATTTCTTTTTATTGTGAATGTTGTCTGCATAGCTGCACAGCAAACTTGGCGACTCACTGAGGTTGCCAGGTTGGCAGTGGGGTTCTACGGGGGGTGCCGTATTTTTACGGGTATGGGTATAATTTTACAAGTTCGCCTATCTTGCACTGGCAGACAACTTTTTTTTTTTTTTTTTTTTTTTTTTTTAGTTTTCAGTGTTATAAAATAATCTGCTAACTGTTTCTGTTGCAGATCATTAAATCACTAAATGATTGACTTTTAAATGCCTGTTGTGCACACGCTGCCGCATCTGCAAAACAGCTCGCAGAAAGAGGTTCAACTAGCTTACTGTTTCCATATTTCACTCACTGCTAACAAAGATCACAAGTGGACAAACTATAACAAAACCAGGCAAATTAATGTTTTTCCTGGTGTGTATTTCCCCAGTGCGCATGCGTGGTGGACAGCAGAGCAACTTATTTCTGCGAGGAGGTATTTCTCGCAACACTGGCCGGTGTAATGGGCCACCCCCGCTGCCACCCTGTCCCATCTTGTGCTTCATATTTCTGCCGCCCCACATCGCGTGCCGAATAAATTTAAACTAATGAAACCTAACAACCGACCTAACCTAACCTAACCTACGTAACGGGCGACCCCCTAAACTGTGTCAGTACCGACACTCACAGATATTTGGCTAGTTTCCATAACATTTACATCCCCTGGATTGATGCATAAGACTTTCTTGTGGTGTAAATACATTCTTCATTTGAATGGAAACCACAAGGAGAAGAATATTTCATCAGGTGGGCTGAAAAGACTACAGTAACTGAAGGATAGGACAGCAGATAAAGGGAGGAGGGTGAGGTGGCTAGCAGATGCTGTTGTACTTACCAGGCGCGGTTTGGTCAAAAACTTTTCTCAGTCGGTCCGCGTGGATTTGTGACCCTCTGACCTTGTCCGTTATATCCGAAATCCGTTATAAGCTGGTCCGTTATATCGAGGGTTTACTGTATTTAGCAGCTGTATGCATGCATTTCTTTTCTTGGAGGCAAGAAATTTGTGGTTTTTATTTTTGTTAGCTGAATTCATTGGGGGAGGTTCACAGTATATAGGGAATTAACTTTTGTTATTTCACAATTAGCTAGTCACTAGGAGGTGACTTAACTGGCCATCAGCACCATTACAATAGGTTGATCTTGAAAATTAAGTGAACACACACTTGTGAGGCTGATTAAACTCTTAGGAAACAGAGAGTTCAGAATATTTCACTAATATAAAAGGTGATGTGGGTATCTGTCTGGAAAGATTATATTTTCTTATGAAGTAAGGATGTATTTTCATGATCTCTCTTTATTTTAAGACTTTTGTTATCTGGTTTGTATAATCTTATGTATTCCTTTTTAATTCAAAGAATTTTCATCAGTCAAATCAGTCAATTTCATGAATATTCTTTTTTAATTTTATATTAATCCTTCACTCACAGGTATGTAGCTATCGAAGTTATAATCAAAGGGTGTAGGTAATGATTCAACATTTATGGTCATAAGGAATTTATAGGAGAGTTGTAATTTTATGCAAAGAAGCTAATTACTGGCTAAATATGCATTTTTTAAATTTTCAGTTGAAGCAGGTTTTTCATATAGAAACTTTGTAAATCTGATTGGTATATGTAACTTTGAAACTTGAATTAGTATCTTCCTAGAACTGACATATATGTATGGGAAACTTCTAAACTTTCACCTTTCATTGTGGTAAAAAATGATGCTGAAAAATTGTTCTTTGATAAGTTTCCATCTATAGTAGCTAGTTTCAAACACAGGAAAGGAAGCAAGTTAAAGGTTAAATGGGTAACCCAGTGTAAGGGGAAATATTTGTGCTTGTTCACAAAACCTTAGAAATTAAAGTTTACACAAAACTCAGCATATATAATGATTTCAACATAATCATGCAATTATAGAGACAAAAAAATCTCTGATTGCATGCCATTGTTGATACCGAGTTTGATTCTAATTCATGGCAGCTTCTTGGTGAGTGAGGTAGTGCTTTCTGGTAACCTTAGCAGAGCTGTATGGTCATAGTTGTTTAGCCTGGGGAGATTCTTTAATCTCCTTTTTCAATTGAGACATCCCCTATGAGAAGAGCTGCATTTAGAAGTATCCCAGCCATAACCTTGGATCAATAACTATGTATAGCACCATCCATAAAATGTGAATGGATCTTTCCTAATCATGGTATCTTTTGTCTTTTCATTCAGTGTTGTGTGAGGGTTTTTTTTCTCATAAGTTTTGCAGATAATAATTCAAGAGACCTGCAAAACATTCTGGCTAAAATTTACACCATACATTGTGAATAATTCGTAACTTGCTTTTATTATAAATTGAACAGCTATGTGGTATAGTTGAATTGTCATATCTCATCAAAGGTGCACTACTATATTTGAATGAATTTGCTTAGCTGAGTTTTATCAAATTCGCCATCATAAAATATAGTGTGTGCTTTTATTGCAATGTACAGAGCATTTTACATAATTTAATAGGCTTTGGGTATGTATAAAATACATGAGTACAGTAGGATTCAAAATGTCATATTTTAAAGGAAGCAATTTTGGTGTTGGAAGAAATATTAATCAAATAAAAAAAAATATTTGTTTTGTGAAATTAACATCTTATCAACATCACTGTCATTGTGCTAAAGATATGATACAACGTGTGTATATTGAGAGTTTCATCTCATTGCTTGAAGGTTTCTGTTATAACATCAACATGACACACTAAGTAGCATTCCAATGCTCATATGATTTTTTGTTTAACAAGTCTGCAATTTATGTTTATTAGATAATAGGGACAGAGATTTACTATTTCTTACTTTTGTCATATATGGAAGCATATTATATATATTTAATATCTTGAGAGATTTTGAAACCATGATTTGCAATGACTTACTTGTAGTGTGTTAGAAGCATAATGGAAATAGGCATAGACTGTATTCCAACAGGCAAGAATGTTTGTAGTAGAAATGGGTTGCCCTAGGAGAGGAGAGTATGTGGTTTAACAGGGTGGGATGGTGTGAGTAATAAAGAAGTGTACAGATGTTGTAGGGATATGAAAGTAAGAGGCATAGAATGTGGAGTGAGGGTTGGGTAAAGCAAAATTCACTGAGATGGCTTGGATATGTTTTTAGAAGGCAGAGTTGTGGTTTTGCAAGGAGGAGTTATGAGTCAAATAGGAGGGTAGGAACCAGTAGAGAGACCACCAGTAAGGTGGATTGACAATATTGAGAAATAAGTTTAGGAGAGAGGTGATAGGGGTGGTGATTGTTGTGAAAATTGAGTATATGAACAGAATGATTTTGAGATCCCTCTTTCATGACCATCCTCATTAAGGGAGTTTCCTTAGGAAATAGTCAGTGCTGTAGGTAGATAAAAAGAAACTAAATATTCAAGATTTTTCTGCAAGTATCAATCTTAAGAATATACATTTCTCATCAAGATCATTCACATCTCAACAGACAGGCATAGTGACAAATATTTCTTATACAACCTCACTACCACCTATGTTTTGGTACGGAAATCTGACCCACGTATAACTTGACTCAGAGTTGGCCATGGTCTTGGAACTGTCCCATGTTTGGTACGCCTAGACGGGCACACATAGCTGAACAAAGAGCTGAGTGGACTTAATGTTTGGAGTGTGACTTTGTGTGAATGGTGCTTTGGACTGTACACATTTTATTATTTATCATGAATTTAGCCTTCCCACCTTGCCTATGGGAGTTGGAAAATGCTAATAATGATGATACTAAGTCAGACCAATACTGAAATTTAATCATTTGACCCATTCTGTTTATAATCTCATTTTAACAGACTTTAATTCATATGTATACTATTTCTGTTTACTTAATGTAAGTGTAGACATTTCTTTTTCTTTTCAAAGATATGTTAGTAAATCTGGCAATAAAGTTTCTCACAGTGTAGATTAATATTAATTTATTATTATTTTTATTACAACTGGTGCTTTGAAAAATATTAAATAGAATTCTGTGAAAAGAGAATGTCATATTATCATGTAGGGCAGTCTCATATACCTGTCACGCAACCAATGTTTGTGCTTCTGTGCATTTACAAAACATCTTTTACACAATTGTTGTGGTTTCTACGAGCTTGGATTTACAGATGTATTCTACATTTAGTAACAGATTTTTTTTATTATTTTATCACCAGTCACAAATAAGTCATTATGTCTATATATGTGCATTGTCTTCAGGTACCCATGGTGGTTTTCCTCTGATCCTATGACCATGAAGCTCATAATAAAACACCTGATATCATATCCTCAGCTTGATGCTTATGTTTATCTGATAATCCATATAAGCTTCAACATTAGTTGTCAGATCGTGAGGCATATTCCTAATTTAAAAAATACATTTCTCATGTGCAGATTTTTACATGAATATTATAAAGTAATGGAGCTGTTTCTTTAATCATACCATATTTTTCCTAATCAAAATCTGAAATCTGAAAATACATTATGGGGTAAGGTGACACTGGCTGCTAATGCAGTCTGGCTGTATTTAGAGCGTCCAAACATGTTCCTATAACACCAGTATCTTGTTCCTTTAGACAAGATTGAGTCCTTTGTATATTGTAATGTTCTTCCCAGTTTTCTACAGAATAGGCCTTTTAGTTTGGTCAATATTACGAAGCAAGACTTGATGCATGAGTTTATGACTCCTAGAGATACAGTTCTCAACACCGTATTAGAGAGACTTTTATAGTGGTAAAATACTTTTTTATTTATTTTTTTTTTATTTTTTTTTATCTATCTCAGTTTAAAGTCTCAAGAATTGTTTCAAGATCTCGACCTCTTTCTTAGGCTGTGTTTGTAAAGGGTTAATTATAAGGTCCTCTTTGTAGTTGAGATATACATATAAATATATATATATATATAAATAAGTGTAAAACCTACTCATAATTATTTTACAATGTAACATGCCCATTTTGTGAGGGAGTGAATGGTAATGAGCAAGATTTGAGTGTCTGTCTCATTAGTTTCACTCAGCAGGACAAAGATTTATGAAAAGGAGACTAGTGTTAGAAATTATAGTGTCATAGTACAATAGCAAGCTTAAGGATATAGAAGAACACAGAAGACTTTCGGTTTTGACTACAGATGGTCAGTTTTCAATGCATGTGGGAGATGCAGTTAAACTTTTCTTTTAACTTTGTGTTGTTTTCATAACTTTTACTTCATAGCCTGAGTATTTCATCTCAAAAAGGTGTTTGTAGTTCAACATTTTCAGATTGCTCTTAAAAAAACAAAGGGTGATTCCTCCTACAGACAAGTGTATACGAAAACTGTTAGCCATGCTGCAGTTAAAGCTTTCAAATATAATTTTTTTAAAAATAAGTTAACAGTTTATTTCCACACATAAACGTGTCTATAAATTTGTAATTTAGTAAATAGGTCCATGTTGATAACATAAGGAAGTGTCCATATATGTCTGTTGTACTCCATGCAGGTTGGGTGGGTCTAGGATGCACACTTGTATCCAATTGTTGACATACTGCACCATAAATATGGCTTGTGATGTATGATCATCACTTACGTCTCATGTATGTTCTCCAACGAGTGTTTCCTAGATAGCACAAGGTCCTCGGGAGCCTTGCATATGTTAGTAAAATGGGTGTAGGTCTTAGGTTAGAAGTGTGCTTTTTAGGTCCAAACCTACTTCTTTTTTAACATACTATAGATCTCACAAGTGTCATATTGGCCTCCCCATGACTTTCAAGTCATGTATGTGATCCTAGGCCACACACATTTTCATAATCTATCAAGGAAAATCAGGGTCATTTAGATTAAACATTATATTTAGCTCTTCTCAGAGCATGATGAAAACTAGCCAATACTTCACTGTTGTTTTCTATTGCCTCATAATACTTTATAGACTGAAGACCGAATCTCCTCACCCCTCATTATGGACATGATTTCAGGGCATGTACAGTCATATTTACCTTTCCATGGAAGGTTTTCTGTCTTATTGACAGTACCTGTCTGGTCTGGGAAGTTCAACTGGGTGCATTTAAAAATGTAATTATAATAAGGCTTTGACTTAAGCTCAGTATTTTTCATATAATGTTTCAATGGTGAGGAAAAGGCACTCATCAAAAACTGACTGTGGAAATAAATTATGTGAAAAAAGATGAGGCTGCCTTTTCCTTTGACTGAAAAGGAGAGTTTACAATATTCAGGATATACAGTTCCTCAAAATACCATTTAAGGCCTCTACATTTTTACCTCACCTTGAGATGATTTAGACCTCCAAGGTATATAACCCATAATGCAAATGCTATATTACAAGTGGGAATAAGGTTCATGACCAGTATTTATTTGCTTTTAGCTGACACTGCTATTGCACATAGGTCTCATTAGCAATAAGTGAAGCTGCCAAGACAAGTTGTCGGTGTCATCATTGTTATCATCATTTCCATGCTTTATCACCATCATTAAGAACATCATATTTCTCATCCAACCAGGGTTAAAAGGGTTGAATTTAATTAAACAAAGCATTTGCATTGTAGTCAGAAAAGGAAAGCTTGTCTTGTGAATGGGCCTTACTACACATCCACATACCATTCAATACTTTTACCCATGCCCTGATAGTGACTTTAAAGCATAATTTAGAATGGCCATTTTTGTATTTATATTGACTGTGAGCTCAACATCTTGCCTGTTAGCAGAGCAAGTGTAAATGATGGTGAAGTTGATTGTTGGGGTGATGATGGTGATGATGACTAGGTATGCCACTAACTAAAATGTTTTTTTTTCTTCATATATGCATCTCATAACACATGGTAAGACATATTTTGTTACAGAAAAAATCAAACATGTCAAGAAGTCTCAAGCTGTATAAAAACATGAGTACACTTGTACCTATACATAACAAGTTGCTCCCATTTCCTTGCTTATGGTAATGAGGAGTTAAGCCATATAATTTCTCTGTTGACATGGATATTAGAGTACTTTCCTCTTAACTTTTCTTTCTTAAGGTAGGATCAAATTATCTGAGGTAGGATGGGTCTTGACCTTAAGTGACCAATGTGCCAGGGTGACTGAGACACGATAATGAGGTAGCCATGGACAATTCATCCACTCTAGTCTTTTACTTTTACTTTTTGTCTTTATACATCCATGGTCTAGAAGATTATGTTATGTTGCTGTGTCACAATGTGGTAGCTAATCATATTTTTATACCACTCGCACTTTTGCACAAAGGTATTATTAAATAAAAGACTTATAACAAAGATAAAGTAACTAAATGCAACCAGTACCTTAAGGGAAAATTTAAAGAAAACAATAAATGATGCTTTTACACTGACAGATTTTTATTCAGTCACATATCTCAATTTTATGTCATGCCAATCCCAAAAAATTCACAAGCTTTGGTTACCTATTGCAAGTTGCATCTGCTATATTAAATATATACACAAACCTGACGACCTTTCAACTCATTTTAAGTTCTGAGGAAACACTGTACAGTTCTATTGCATTGTGCTAGAATTTTATTTCAGTGAATTCATATCATGATATCTCATTCTCATTGTACCCCTTCACTTTAAGTCACGTAGTCTCATATATGAATGTCATCCTTTGGCTATTAGTTCTTTGAAGTTCAGTGCTTCTTTAAAAAACATCTTTTCATTACTTTTTCTTTTTTTCCTGCTCTATGCATAAGATCACTGAATATATTTTTTCCTCATTCTATCCATAAGCCATTCCAGCACCTTTTGATCAGTTTTTTCAGACATAGCTGCCACAATTTTAATTTTATCTGAGTTTCAGTACTTCTAAAATCCTGTTGTGCAATGCATTGGAAAAGGAGTGCCTTATGTTCTATTGCTGTTGAGATCCATGCCTCAAATTATTATTATGCAACAATATTGAGGCATAAAGTTTTCCATTAGTCATAGTTTTCAGTATGACTGAGGGCAGCCTTTGATTAAATGGAATCCACTTTTTAAAAACTATCTTACTATTTTATTCCATTTTTACTTTTGGTATCTCCACTTCAGTGCATTTTATGTGTTACAGATTCACTGATTTTTCACTATGCAACTTGGAATGTCTTCTATGCCATGAAATAATACATAAATAAATGGATCAAGGACCTTTTGAAAATCTTACGGGAGGTTTCTAATCAAGTATCTCTGGTTATTTGCAATAAAGTAAAAAAATGTGAGACTGTCTTGTCCTGAGTTTGCTGCTACAGGGATAAGTCTGAGATAGCAAAGGTTCTTTGATACATGCAAACACAACTTACAACTTGGAAGGTCACCTATGCACTTAAATGAATGAATCTGGGATCTTTTGAGAATCTTGCAGAAGATTTCTAATTAATAACCTCAGCATGTCTATTACGAATAAAAAAATGGCGCCAACTTACTCTTCTTGTCTTGGATTTGCATGCTACTGGGACAAATGAATCTGAGATAATAAGGGGTTTCTTGTTTATGCTTACAATTTAATTTGAGTTGGTCCACCAAGGAAAATCAGTGAAGAGACCTTGCTCAGCTATACATAATGAAGGTTTTCTGTAATTCATCCTGAAACATTATTTCCTAGGAAGAAAAAGAATTGTGGCTTATTATTTGAAGCTTAATTAGAGTAAGGGAATTTTAATTTTCATTGAAAATATAATTTAATTAAAATTAAGAAAATTATCGAAATTGAATATTTAGGACAGGTCAACATTTTATTTTGGGCTGGTAAGAATATTATATAATAACTGATTATTAAGTGTTCTAAACTTAGGAAATAATGCTGAGCATTAGTCTTTTGGTGTTTGAAGTAAAGAGAAGTGCCCATTTGTGCTTCCCACAGTGCTTGCCATTGTTCTACCTCAGCCATGACATGGCAGCCCTGACCACCACCAGTAGTCATGATACAAGCTTCTCAAGCCACAAACTTTGGATAATAGTAAATATTCATAAGCTTTGAATGTGAATTCAGATAAATAATGATCTAGGGTTTGTAATAGTTAAGGTGGTTAATTTAATTTTACTATTTTGACAATCTATTTTTCTTAGTTCAGTATTGTAAGCTCGGAATGCTTCATATTAAGAAATAACCTGTCTAAGAAAATGCAAATAATAGAATGCAAACTTGGCTATTAAAAGCTCAAACTAGTATTACAAAGAAAAAGATAGTGTTTTAGAAAAGATCACTCATCATATTAAGGGATGAAACAGATATCTATAATTATAACAACATCCCACATATCCATCTGCCCTATGCATGTCCTTATGCAGAATATAATCTGCTATGCCATACTTATTTCTTTAATTTCCTTAGTGTTATCCAAGTTTCTTAAGATTTGCTCTGTTTGAAAACTGAACAAAGAATTGTGTTTGAGAGTCTACCTCACTCACTGCTAGGAAATTTAGTATATAAATACTTGTATATTTTTTATATGTGAATTGTTTTATAGACAGGATGGCTGTACCAACAGACGAAATAATTGTTTTATACTTTTGATGCATTTATTTACTTTGTTGCATTTTATCTGTGAACTTCTTTCATCCACACACTTGTTAGGTCGTATTGAAAATTTCCATATCTTTGCACACACACACACACACACACACACACACACACACACTTTTTTCTAAGGACAGATCTCAAGTAATTTAGCCTCTATAAATATGAACATATTTATAATCATTGTGTACTTGTTGGTTATAGTTTCATTAAGTCTATAAGTTGAATTATCAGTTTGCACTGAGTTGACATGAGTAATGTTTTTTTTGTCAAGTTTGTTACTTTTTGTTTCAATAAATAGGAAATGTTTAAATTCCTTTGCAATACTGATATATAATATGTTCAATAGTGTGTGGATGATAGGATGTTGGATGCACCCAAGGAGCATTGGTAGCTCCGAATGGGACTTGTAGGGTACTATAAAAGCCCCCCAAAAGGAAGCATAGTCATGACAGTTGTAAGGGAGATGAGCACAAGCAATTACAACAGAACTGTAGATGAGGTGTCTTTTACATGTTTTGTAAAATTGAAAACAACTGAAAATAAATTAATATAGCAAACATGTCTGAGTATTTAGCATCCATTCTTTCGAACAGTAGCAAAGCAATAGGACTTTGTTTTCCATAACTTCTCTCCTGCCTCTCCTGATATGAGATCATCTCCGCCAGTGCAGAGTTCATAGGTCAATCTCACGTTGCAATCTTGTCTTCTACTCTCCCTCTAACCTTCTTTCCCACTCCTGCCTCTCCTCCATCCCACAACTACCGCCCCTCTCACTTTTCGCATCACTTTCCCTGCCCCTGCCTCCTCTGCCCCTCTACCACAACATCTGTTCTCAAGTTACCCCATACATCTGGCACCGTTCACGATTCCCTCTTGTCTCACCTCTCACTTTACTCAGGTGTTCCTCCCCCTACTTAACAGCTCTGACTCTTCTGCCCCTTTTGTTCCCGACTCCTCTATTTCCAGCTCTAAATTTCTCTACCCCCTAATGTTTCTGGTTCTTTCATTCCCACCAGTATATTACATTTTCTTTGTCCCCAGCTCTGGTTCTTTTATCCTTTCTGCTTCTAGTTCCTCTCTTTTCACCATCCCACTGATTTTTTTATTTATTTCTTGTAGAATCATCACACTTCCTTAGATGGCATTTCCTTCACACACACACACACACACACACGTGTAGTGCAGTGGATAGCAGAGGTGGGCGCGGTACTGAAAAATCAGTAGTGCGGTTGTGGTAGTGCGGTCCCATTTTTTTCTTTCCCAGTGCGGTACGCGGTGTGCGGTACTGCGGTAGCGGTAGTCAAAATAAAAAAAAAATTCTTCAGTGCCTATCCTGGCTATACACACAAAGGAAACATGCTTAAAATAGTACAATGAAAAATCGGCCTGCACCACGGACGGGTCCGAGCAAGGTTCCTCAAGAAATCAGAGGAACTTTGGGTCCGGGGTTGAAATGGCCTGCACCGCGCGGGTTAAAGAAGACTCGCAGTATAGTAGTTTAGTCTGTCTATTTAGTATTTAATTTTGAACAATAACTGAAAAGTCAGAATGATTGAATCACTGATTCTGATGACTGATACCGATTGACTGGTTGAGTCCGATTCACTAAAAAAAAAAAAAAAAAACATTTATGTGAGCATGCCGCACCGCAAATGTCGTCTTCGATAGTTTTCAAAGTACCGCAAAAAACTACCGCAGGATTTTTTAGTGCGGTCTGCGGTAGTGCGGTATTTTCAGAAATTTTGCGGTAGTGCGGTACTTTTTTTGTGATGCGGTTCTACCGCACTACCGCACTAAGTACCGCACTTGCCGACCTATGGTGGATAATGCGCTCACCTCTTGAGCAAAAAGTCCCCGGCGCAGTGGAGGCGGATGGGCAGTCTCCTCCGTGCCTCCGTCCACCCAGCAGTGAATGGGTATTGGGTGCCAGTCGGGGGTTGTATCCCGCCTCCTGGGTGTGTGTGGGTGTGAAGCAACAGCCGTACCCAGAGATCTGTCACTTGTAAACCCCAAGCTTAGTCGGGGAGGGTACGTACTGGTTGACGGCCGCGAGTCTATCGCTTGGTTAGACCATGGTGGATTACATGCACACTAGCCCGGCTAAGTGTTTGCATATGGGGGTGGGGGTGGGCTCGCGTGTTTGTGTGTTCGCGCTCGAATGAGTGTTGGCCAGTGGCCAGGCTTCTCTCTCTCTCTCTCTCTCTCACTCTCTCTTTCGACGTGGGATTCTTCAACGCTTGGGACAATTTCCACGGCCAGGGTGGACTTAGGCTAATGTCACACATTCACGATCTTGACTCCCGACGTAAAAATGTCGCGCAGCCAGACGTACATTACGACCATCGTAAATAGACCACGTCGAAACGACATTGTTAAGACGGACATCCAACGGTCGTGATTTAATTATTGCCGACGGGTGACATGTCGGGGAGGGCGCCGATTGTTTTGAAATTTCAAAAGCCGTCGGCGTGTGGCCTGACGTCGGGAGTCAAGATCGTGACTGTGTGACCTCGGTCTCTCACATCCGTATTCAATATGTCTGCGACAAGGCATCGTCCCTTCGGATTGGAAAAAGGCTAATGTAACACTGATTTTTAAGAAAGGAGACAAAAAAACCCTGAATAATTACAGTCCCATTAGTCTAACTTCAGTAGTAGGTATGCTACTCGAGAGCCTCATCAGAGAGACAATTGTGAGTTACCGTGAAGGTCACTCATTAATTAAGGATTCACAACATGGCTTCCGTAACAATTAGCGATCCATCTTATCAAAGTTTACGACGTAACCAAATCACTGGACGTAGTATATCTTGATTTCCAGAAAGCGTTTGATAAAGTTCCACACCATAGATTACATTATAAATTAAAGCAACTAGATATTGACGGTAAAGTGTACCAATGGATCGCAAATTGGTTGAGCAAATGACAGCAGAGGGTGTTGATCGACGAATTTCACTCGGAGTGGGCGCCTGTCACTATAGTGGTGCCCCTCAGGGCTCGGTTCTTGGTCTAGTGCTGTTCATTATTTACATCAATGATATGGACGTTGGACTCAATGATCTCATTAGTAAATTTGCAGATGACACAAAGATTGGTAATTCGGTCCTCACTGAAGATGACAGACAAAGCCTCCAAAAAGATTTGCATAAAATATCAGCTTGGTGTGATAGATGGGAGATGCCCTTTAATATAGATAAGTACCAGGTTTTTCAAGTTGGAACAAGGAATAAGAGGTTCGATTACAAAATGTGTGGTGTTAAACTCAAAAGCGTTCAATGCGTCAAGGACCTGGGTGTCAAAATCGCGTCAAACCTCAAATTCTCACAGCAATGCATCGATGCAGCAAATAAAGTGAACAGAATGCTGGGAAATAAAGATGTAGGACTCCCGCTCTATAATAGTTTAGTCAGACTCCACTTGGAATATGCGGTTCAGTTTTGGTCTCCCCGCCATGCAAAGGACATTGCTAAATTAGAATGTGTTTAACGTCGGGCAACAAAAGATTTCTTCCTTGCGCAACAAACTTTACGACGAAAGGCTAATTGGACCGTATCGGCTATACAGGCAGCGCCACATGTGGCCACTCAACTCTAAGCTGTATTTTCCATAGAGATCAAGTTATAGACTAGAATGCGTCTGAGGCTGTCTCAGGCATACACGACCATTATGCCGCCGTCGCCCCAAGCCGATGATTGCACACACTTCACTCCTACCCGATTTCAGTTTTTCTCCATGTCAAATAGTAGAGTCAGGAAATCGGGTAGGAGTAAAGTGTGTGCAGTCGTCGGCTTGGAGCGGTGGCGGCACCAAGGCCTTGTATCCTGGAGGCAGCTTCAGACGCACTCTAGTACATAACTTGAGTTCTCTGGAAAGTACTGCGCCAGTTCACTGAGTGGCCACGTGTGGCGCTGCCTGTATAGCCAATATAGTCCATTAAAAAAACGTCGCCTCCGAGCACAGAGTTATATGTTATATAATTCTGTGCCTCCGAGGAAAACCGATCGAATGTTTTAAAATATTTAATGGCTTTACGAATGTGGACAAATCAAAATTGTTTAAAATCGATGACACTTTGCGAACGAGAAATAATGGCACAAAACTTAACCGTAAAGAAGTAAATTCAGACTGCACCATTTTTTCTTCACCAACGTTGTAATGCGAGAATAGAATAAGCTCCCACCTTCAGTAGTCCAGTGCAATACGACTGATTCATTTAAAACAAGCTCGACCGACACTTCCTTCAACTTGATATCTACTAAAGTAGAAATACAAAGATTTGGAGCCACTTGATTAATACAAAATCACTTCGGTTTAAGGACAAACCGCCTAATCTGGACCATAGGGTCTGTGTGGTCTGAATATCTATGTAAATTCTCTCTCTCTCTCTCTCTCTCTCTCTCTCTCTCTCTCTCTCTCTCTCTCTGACCTTCCAAACCAAGATCAAGAAACGATTAAGACTACTCCTTGGCAGTAGACCGTTGCCAGGGGTGGTCTGTCATTGGTAAGATTCTGTGGGCTCGGTTATTGAGCCGTTTTGGCCACTGGCAATTATTACTTCGTCATTACTTAATTTGAAAAAGAGACATGTGTGTTTGTGTTGTGCTGGTCAAGTACCTGTTCAAGGTGAGCAGGCCCGCGGATGAGAACACTGGTCACTTAGGGACGTGTAGAAAGTTTGTTTCTTGTAAACGGTTTGTGTGGCTCCGTTTGTGGCTGATTTTTATTTCTTTGTTAATTTTTATTTGTTTACTGCGAATAAAAGAAGCCTTCAAACAACAAAGAAAATGTAAAATTTTGTATTAAAAGCACAATTAAGAAGTCGTGCGAACAACTGAAGAGCGAAGCGGCTTCTGTTTAGCGAAAGTAACTGTTACTCCCAGACGCGGCATTTCCTCAGGAATGCGACGGTTGCTTGCAGGTCCATCACATACCCTCATCCCGCTCAAAACAAACCCATTCTGTTATCTCAACTACTCTCTAAGTAAAGGCATTCTATATGACATGTGTGAAGATCACGGAACTTGACCGATGTGAATTCTGTGATGCTGACGAACTATTATACACTTTAATAGCATGATGGGGATACAAGTGTTTATAACAATTGTTTATTTATTAGTTTAACTAAAATTATTGCTTAAACAGCGATATGATCAGGAAGAATGCAAACCAGGAAAATGACCTCACTGGCCTGCCCAGGTAAAATAAAAACGGTGAGGAACAAACTTTTCCTACTTCGCACTTCACACACCCCGCATTGACAACAGGCCACATGATGTCTCACGCCTCGCTCGACACTCAAAATTGATAATAATCTGCAGTCTGTGTAGGTAGTATTTTGCATTTTTTTTGTACGTGTCTTCCAGCGGGGCTAGACTGTGAAGTTTTTACTTGCGAAACGGAACTGCTTTTGTCGCATAAACGCTTTTCATGTGTCGTGAATGTTGTTGTTTAAAGAGATGAATGATGCAGAAGCAGAACGACTTCATTATCTTGTAGGATGTAGGAAAATGTGTCTTTCTGCATCCGAGGAAAAAAAGTTTCGGGATGTAGCCCAGCTATATTATAGTTCTGTGCCTATATTACCACTTCAAAAAAAATATTCTGTTTTTCCTTCCATACGCAGTTGAGGAAGTTCAAGGGTAAACATTTTTATTGTCCTTGGAAGAAGGTCGTCGAGGGAATGGAAGACTGGGGGTGCAGGGGAGAGCCTTGTCTGCGAGGTGTTGCTGGCTGCCAGCAGTGTGCCGTTTTTTGGTACGAACATACCAGATTTGGTACTTTTGGGTGTACAAAGTACGACTTCCACTAGATCTGGTACTATTTTTGTTTTACATAGTGGAAATAAAATGAATAATGTCGTAAATCGTAATATATTTGTCCTGCCATGTAGGCTACTTCGTAAGTGTTCAACACCTTCAGCAACCCAAGAGGAGATAGATTTAAATTTTTAAAGGTATGCAGACCAGTAAATAATGTTATATTTACTCAATCTGGTACTTTTTACTGATGA
>NC_066525.1:8688701-8893701 GCF_024679095.1 Eriocheir sinensis
AGAAGTGGCGACCAGTGACTTATCGAATGAGATCAAGTGTGGGGGGCAGGAAACTTACCGTGACGAACCCTGCTATAATGAGCTATTAAGACGTCGGAATTATTAGCGCAGCACAGTGGCACACGTAGCCCGCCAGCTTGTAGTAACTAACTTGCAAATAAACTCTGATGAAATGAATATCTTGAGCTAGTTTCTGTTTAATTTTTGTATCCTTTTCAAGACGAAGTGGTCTACAAATTATTTATGTCTATTTATTTGTCTATCTATCTATATATCTATCTATTTCTCTCTCTCTCTCTCTCTCTCTCTCTCTCTCTCTCTCTCTCTCTCTCTCTCTCTCTCTCTCTCTCTTTATTTATCGACCTATCTATCTATCTATCTAACTATCTATCTATATATCTATCTACCTATCTATATATCTATTAATCTGTCTATCTATTTTTATATTTTCACTTTCTGTTCCTACGCAGTGACTGGTGTGCCCGAGGGGGTACTGGTTTTTAGTACCACAGCAACCTTTTTTTTTTTTATATTTTTTTTATTTTTTTTTTTATAGTCAGTGAAGGGTGTGGCGCGTGGCCGTGCGGCACACTTCGGCCAGTCCTGCAGGGTGAGGGGGTCTGGACGCTGACTCGGGCTGCACTAAAGCAAGGTACTATTTCGGCAACTATTTATCCATATTTATTACAGTCATCTACCAGTCTTCATCTGTCTGTCTATCTACCTATCTACACATTTGTTTCTTTATATATAACTTCCCCCACCCACCCACCCCTCTCTCTCTCTCTCTCTCTCTCTCTCTCTCTCTCTCTCTCTCTCTCTCTCTCTCTCTCTCTGTTCTCACTGACGAAGACAGGTAAGGCCTCCAAGATGGTTTGCACAAAATTTCAGCTTGGTCTGATAGATGGGAGATGCCCTTTAACGTAGACAAGTGCCAGGTCCTTCAGGTTGGAACAATAAATAAGAAGTTCGTTTACGAAATGCGCGGCGTTAAACTCAAAAGCGTTCAGTGCATTAAGGATCTGGGGGTCAAAATCGCGTTAAACCTCAAATTCTCACAGCAATGCATCGATGCAGCAAATAAAGCGAACAGAATGCTGGGCTTCATGAAAAGAAACTTTTTATTCAAGAATAAAGATGTAATAATTCCGCTCTACAATAGTTTAGCCAGACGCCACTTGGAATATGCGGTACAGTTTTGATCTCCCCCACCATGCAAAGGACATTGCTAAATTAGGTGTTCAGCGTCGGGCAACAAAAATGATCCCTTCCTTGCGCTTTCCACCCTTAACATGTTCTCTCTTGAGAAACGTCGCCTCCGAGGAAAACTGATCGAATGTTTTAAAATACTTAATGGTTTCACGAATGTATACAGATCAACATTGTTTATGATCGATGACACTTTGCGAACGAGAAACAATGGCATAAAACTCATATGTTGACAAGTAAATTCAGACTGCACCAAATTTTTTTCACCAACGCTGTAGTGCGAGAATGGAATAATCTCCCACCTTCAGTGGTCCAGTGTAACACGATTGACTCCTTTAAAAACAAGCTCGACCGTCACTTCCTTGAACTTAATATTAACTAGAGTTGAAGTGCAACGTTTTGGAGCCATCTGATTAATGTAGAATCACTTAGGTTTAAGAACAGACCACCTAGTCTGGACCATGGTGTCTGTGTGGTCTGATTTTCTATGTAAAATCATCTCTCTCTCTCTCTCTCTCTCTCTCTCTCTCTCTCTCTCTCTCTCTCTCTCTCTCTCTCTCTCTCTCTCTCTCTCTCTCTCTCTCTCTCTCTCTCTCTCTCTCTCTCTCTCTAGTATAATATAATTACGTCAAGCTGTACTGCCACCGTGATACCTAAGGAAATTTACACTCTGGTTGTCTGTTTCATTATTCTGAAACATCAGTTCTAAGCAATATCATATATATATATATATATATATATATATATATATATATATATATATATATATATATATATATATATATATATATATATATATATATATATATATATATATATATATATATATATATATATATATCGGATATTGCACAGAGTTGATGTTTCAAAGTTATACAGGAAGCCTCTTGTATCACGGTGGAAGTAGTGTAACGTGTTATGGTGATGTTTCAAGGTGACTCGGCTAATAATTATACTGTTTCCCTCCAAGGTCAAAAACTTCCAGTGTTGGGAAATGCTGGAACTATAACTATTTCATTTAAGTACATCCTTTCTTTCTTAATGTTTTGTTTGACCTTTGAGCGATTGCTTCCTGAGGAATGATGCACAAACCTGCGTGATCATCGTGAACAATGTGGACAATTTTGTGCAACGTCATGGACGAATTAACTAGATCTTGCCGTCCACGTGGAATATCACCTACTGGAGACGGGACAATCCCCGACGCTCACGGCAACAACGAGTGTCTGCCAGGCCAGGTGCTTTTTCGGTGCCTGCCCACGTGTAGGATCCTACGCTTGACCTTTCTCCCTCCACTTTCCCCAAGCCCCGGGGCCTTCCCTCCTCACACACACAAAGAAGTTGCGTGTCCTCACGAAGGTATTCTTGTTAGTTCGAAACACAAGCTGCTAAGTTTCCGGTCAGACTTGGCAGGCACGTGGTGAGTGCCAGTGGGATAGATCTCTTCTAGAAAATGTTAGATAAAGTCATGGACATGAGGATAGGTGGCAATCGGTGGGCTTAGGTTTAGAAGATCTGCTCTTTGTAGGCCTATCGGCCTCTTGACTTGTTTCTTATGTTTTGAAACAGGAGAGAAAATACATCCATAACAAGAAAAAAACAGCAGCCAGGTCATTATCAACAACATTATTATAAACAGTCGAAATAATGGAGAAGAGGAATGAAAAACGGGTGTATTGAGGGGAACAATCCCCTAAAGAGGCCTAATAATAATGGAAATCAATCGCCTTAATAATAATAATCCGCCTCCAACACGTCGAAAATGTCCCAACAGTCTTAATAATGATGATACACATATAATAATATCAAAATGAAAATAATAATGATGATGATGATGGTGATAATAATAATAATAATAATAATAATAATAATAATAATAATAATAACAATAATAATAATAATAATAATAATAATAATAATAATAATAATAATAATAATAATAATAATAATAATAATAATAATAATAATAATAATAATAATAATAATAATAATAATAATAATAATAATAATAATAATAATAATAATAATAATAATAATAATAATAATAATAATAATAATAATAATAATAATAATAATAATAATAATAATAATAATAATAATAATAATAATAATAATAATAATAATAATAATAATAATAATAATAATAATAATAATAATAATAATAATAATAATAATAATAATAATAATAATAATAATAATAATAATAATAATAATAATAATAATAATAATAATAATAATAATAATAATAATAATAATAATAATAATAATAATAATAATAATAATAATAATAATAATAATAATAATAATAATAATAATAATAATAATAATAATAATAATAATAATAATAATAATAATAATAATAATAATAATAATAATAATAATAATAATAATAATAATAATAATAATAATAATAATAATAATAATAATAATAATAATAATAATAATAATAATAATAATAATAATAATAATAATAATAATAATAATAATAATAATAATAATAATAATAATAATAATAATAATAATAATAATAATAATAATAATAATAATAATAATAATAATAATAATAATAATAATAATAATAATAATAATAATAATAATAATAATAATAATAATAATAATAATAATAATAATAATAATAATAATAATAATAATAATAATAATAATAATAATAATAATGATAATAATAATAATAATAATAATAATAATAATAATAATAATAATAATAATAATAATAATAATAATAATAATAATAATAGTAATAATAATAATAATAATTTGTGTACATTATTTCGCAGTTTAAATATTGCGATCACAGAGGCATGGCACCCTAGTATCCTGTCTTCGTTATTCCTGAGTCACGTTCTTCCTGGCCGCAGAAGAATCACTTATACATGTCACACACCTGGAACAACAAAAAAGTCAGAAAAAAGTCCGACGGTATTCATGAGTCTATGAGCTCGTGCAGGAAGACAGCCGCTGGCGTGGGCCCGTCCGGATGTTGTGGTGACTCACCGCCGCATTAAGCGCCTGCTGGACAGTACGCCTAGTGATTTTAACCTGTATATAGACAGGTGTGGGTGACACATCCCTTAGTAACACCATGCACCCAACAGTGCTGGCGGTTGGCTAGGGTCTCGTGGTGCTTCTCGGGGATATTTTCTGTCGCAAGGTTTGGTGGTAGGTAGTTCCTGTGAAACGGTCAGGTGGCCGCCCTTCGGAGATTCCCCACTTGTATAAAATAGACACACGCTGCTCGGTGGACGCACTCAAGGTCTTCAGCTCGTGTTGGTGTGAGGTTCGCTCCTGTTTGCTGCGTCCCTACTCCCGCTGCCTCGAAAGACTGTGTATCAAAGAATCTCGGTAAGTGTCAAAAGAAGGTCTAAGAAACTGGTCAAGTGTTAATTGTGTTGTGTTCCTCTCTTTGTATTTCATATGATTTTTTACTCTACAGACTGTCATCAGTTACCCTTTTTACAGTACGTAATGGCATTTCAAATTGTTTTTTACACTCCTTGGTGCCAAAGATAACATATTATTTTTCGTGCGTGCGTTTTCCGGTTTGCCCGCAGTCGCATGACAGGTTTTTATGCGTCGTAAGATTAAGAAGCCCAAGTCTATATGATTATATTTTCAAAGTTTCTGAAAGTAACGCTGTAAACACTTTTATGGGACAGTGTCTAAATTTTATAAATTTCATAGACTTTTAATATAATAGAATTCAGTTGATTGATTAATGAAAAGAGTTTCAAATAGACTATCACGAAAGTCCTCTCTAAAAATAATATGCATCGATGAGTTTATCATTTGCAAAGAAATGTGTGTGTGTGTGTGTGTGTGTGTGTGTGTGTGTGTGTGTGTGTGTGTGTGTGTGTGTGTGTGTGTGTGTGTGTGTGTAACACACACACACACACACACACACACACACACACACACACACACACACACACACACACACACACACACACACACACACACACACACACACACACACACACACACACACACACACACACACACACACACACGGAAAAATACTACCTACTATTGTTAAATTCCTCTTACATAATTATTTTCCAATGTTTTCTTCATGCTTCTGTTTCAAATACGCATAATTAATGATCTAATTCTGCCACCTCTGCTGTGAACAAGTGAACTAGAGGAGATATGCTCACAGAGTTCTTCCCTACGTAAACAGGCATTAGTGTGCACGCTCCCTTAGCCAGCCCTCCGCACTCAAGCGTTCCTCCCGCCGTCGCCACCATGCAAATAGTCACGATGATCACCGCCCTGCTGCTGCCGCTGCTGCTGCTGGTGCTGCCCTCGACCGCTGCAGTTTTTGGTAGGGTGTTTTATTGTGTGTGCATAATGATAAAATAATGATATTAATAATCCTCCTAATAATAATTATAATAAAGTGAAATAACTTATAATCCCTGAAGAAAATAATCATAACTAACAAAATGTTTATTATAATGAATTATTATTATCATTATTATTATTATTATTATTATTATTATTATTATTATTATTATTATTATTATTATTATTATTATTATTATTATTATTATTATTATTATTATTATTATTATTATTATTATTATTATTATTATTATTATTATTATTATTATTATTATTATGTATGTATTATTATTATTATTATTATTATTATTATTATTATTATTATTATTATTATTATTATTATTATTATTATTATTATTATTATTATTATTATTATTATTATTATTATTATCATCATCATTATTATTATCATTGTTATTAATATTATCACTTAAAACTATCATCATCATCATCGTCATTTCTTTTAACGTCCGTTTTCACTCTTCCTGAGCGGTTGTACGTTTTATGGCTCTCCTTTATTCTACTCCGCCTTCTGCCCGATGGTCATCCAATCCCATCAATGCCAAGTCTTCCTGTATACACCTTCTCCACATTTTCCTTGGTCTAGCAGCTGGTCTCCTTCCTTCTACCTCCAATCTCTCCAAAACCCCCAGCACTGTATCCTCCCTTGCTCTCTTTACAAATCCAAACCATCGGAGTCTTTCCCTTCTGAGCACTATTTCCAGGTCCTCTACTCCACATCTGTTAGCTACATCTGCACTGGACACCCTTGCCACCTGATCTTCGCCATATACCCCAGCATTCTGCGATCACTTGCTCTCAATACCATCATCAATTTTCTAGTTAGAGCCCATGTGTCTGCTCCATACAACATCACTGATCTAATACACGCTTGGTACACCCCTGCTCTGCTCTTTAGAGGGATGCTACGATTCACGAGCAGACTAGCCACCTCCCTCCACTTAAACCACACTGCCGCCACTCTCGCTCTCACTGTCCTCTCCACTCCCGCCTCACAGTCCAGAACATATAAAAAATAACAGAAATGTTCTACCTCATCCAGCTTTCCTCCATTTACCTCTACTTCATCCCTCTCAGTTTCTTGTCCTTGCTGTCTCCTTACACAAGCTGGGGATGTAAAATTCTGCACTCTTACATTTCTGAGGCCTGAGCATCTATGGTGACACCACCGCCTGCAACATGTGCACAAGATTGAATTTACACGTAGCTACTCCCTTCCCACAGCATCCACATGGATATTTTCCTTATTTAATCTTTTCTTTTGCTTCTTTTCCAGTTACCATGTACTTTATTTTTTTCATATTAATTTTCAAACCTCTCTCCTCCATTCCTTCCTTCCATTTATTAAACTTTTCTTTCACTTCTTCTGCTGTCTCTGCATTTACTGCCAAGTCATCTGCATACAGCAGCTCCCATGGTGCCTCTCCTCTTGCTTCCTTTGTTGCCTCCTCCATTATTGTTATAAACAAGAGCGGGCTAAGGGTAAATCCCTGGTGAATCCCCACTCCAATTTCGAACTCATCTGATGTTCCCACCACTGTTTTCATTCTCGATTTTGTACCTTCATATAATCCCATCACCGATTCAACCAATCTTTCTGGTGCTCTTTGCCTTCTCAATGCCCATCTTATAATTTCCCTTGGTACTCTGTCAAATGCCTTCTCTAGATCTACAAAAACATGATACAGTCTCCTCCTCTTCTCCATAAACCTTTCCTGAAGCCCTCTCATAGAATATTTTGCTTCAGTTGTTGATCTCCCATGCAGGGCAAAAGCCAAACTGACATTTATCAATTCTTATTATCCTTCTCAGCCTCTTCTCCAAGATTTTTTAATATACCTTCATGCCATGCTCCAGTAACCTTATCCCCCTATAGTTACCACATTTCAAAGCATCTCCTGTCCCTTTAAAAATGGGTATAGGGTAGTTCCTTTCCAGTCTTCTGGTATCTCTCCCTTTTTTAAGACATCGTTTAACACTCTTGTCAATTCCACCACTCCTTCCTTTCCTGCTGCTTTTATTGTATCTACTGTTTGCCCTGTAGGTCCTGCTGCTTTACCGTTTTTCATTTCCTTTAGTGCTTCTTTTACTTCTTCTTCCGTAATTTTTCTTGTGGGCCTTCTACTTTTTCAGCTTCATTTGTCGTATATTCATTTTTCTCATTTAACAATTCACTGAAATATTTACTCCATCTTTCCAATATCTTTTCTTTTCCCACCATGATGTTCCCTCCTTCATCTTTTACAAACTTTGCCCCGACTACATCTGCTGTCTCTCTTTTCATTTGTTTCGCAATTTTAAACATCTCATTTTTTAAAGTTCTCCCTTCTCTCTCCCTCACCCACTCTTCTGTTGCTTTCTTCTTTGCCTTCGCTGCCTCTTTTCTTGCCTTTTTCTTCTTTTCTTTAATCACTTCTCTATTTTCCTCCTCCTTGTCTTTTGCCATTTCTTGTCTGCCTCCTTCTTTTCCTTGATGGCCTGCTGCGCTATTCCATTCCATCACCATGTCTCTCTTTCGTTTCTTTTAATTCCTTTTATTTCACCACACACTTCTCTCCCTGCTTTCATGATATTTACTTTCAATTGTTCCCATCCTCCATTATTTTCCTCATTTTCCTTTACACTCTGTTGAAACTCTCTTCTGATTTCCTCTTCCCTCAGCTTCCACACTTTTATTTTTTTTCTTCTTTCTTTTTTATATTTTTCTTCCCTACCTTCGTGACTATGTCTGCACAGTCTGTTATTATCAACATCGACCTAACATTACTTCTTCACCCACAGAAAGCAGAGCCGTGAGGGTGGCCCGGCAGACCTCCGGAGTCCCTTCCGCCTTCCCTGACGGCACGAGGATTCCCGTCAAATTCGCCGGTGGACAAAACGCGGTGGTGCCCGGCGTGGTGAGTGTCCGCCTCTCCGGCTGTTCGCCTGTGCTGTGCTGTCACATTCATGCCAAGGATTCTGAATAAATTATTGATATTACTCAGTAATTCCGTTAGTCAGAATATAAGAATGACTTTTTTTTTGGCGATTTTGATCTAAGTAGCTTTTGTTTCTCAACTGTAAACGTAGACGTCATTCTCTTACTATATAACTAATCATTTCATTACATTATCGCCAGTATTTATCAGTATTTATCAATTAGTGAACTTGGAGAAGGCATACAGGTGCGGGAAGACTCGTGTATTTTTATGTATTAAACGTTTCTTCTGTTTCTCTCCTCGCCAGGGCGCCCTCATCGGCCACTCGCCCAACAGCATCAGCAACCGCAACTTTCCACCCATCGTGTTCGGCCCTCGCAGACAGCCGTCCCGCTTCCCCGGGCCATTCAGGCCATTCAGGCCATTCAGGCCCGACCCCTGGTTCAGCGGGCCCTTCTTCTGATCAGCTGTTGTGGTCTTTAGTACATATAATTTATTGAAAAATTTTAAAGTTGGATTTTCTGTATTTTTTTTAATGAACTTTTGAATAAAAAGAGAAAATAAAACCCCAACCCACTTTGATATTCGAATAACACGAGTGTAGGAACACAACGTGTGTGATAATCTGAGTGACCAGTTTAGAAAAAGTGACATGAAACACCTAAGATGACTAGAAATGAAAGGACTCCTGCATCATTAAGAAGCTGCAACACACACACACACACACACACACACACACACACACACACACACACACACACACACACACACACACACACACACACACACACACACACACACACACACACATTTCACCCCCCCCCCCACACACACACACACCATAATATAAAGATATAAACATATATACATATTCATAGACATCTTTTCTTGAAGTTGGGGAAACATGATCTTGGTTTTGAACAAATACATACAATGGCTATAATTACGATAAATCGATATTTGTGTTAAAATATAGACCAATCATTCTTATAAAATTTCTAAGCAACAGCAGAGATTCGGAAAAAAAACCAGTTGACCATATCTGTAGTTTTCGTTCTATGAATTCCTTGGGTGACGTCATTCCATTATTATGTATTGCACAACAGCGTAACATTGTGAGTCCTTCAAGGTGTTATTATCAGGTAGCGTGTACCTTCGAGAGGGAAACATACACCAAAGCAAGCAAGAGAACAAAGACTCTCAAAGTCCACGGTGTGTGTGCAATTCACCACCACCACGGCCTGATCACGTGTTGGACTCGTAATCGCCAGCAGGTACCCTCCGACACGAGCAAGTGCTCTTTATCGTCGATCTCTGGGTACTGCCAGGACCTCACACACCACAGCCACACACCCCATCTCCCTTGCTCAAGGGGGGACAGTCACCACTCCTAGTCAACGGAAAGAATCCGGCCTGAGCGGGCTCAAACCGCCGCCCGGTCAGACATTGAACCCTGGCAGCGCAGCGCCTCTAACCAGTTGCGCCACGGAGTGTGTGTGTGTGTGTGTGTGTGTGTGTGTGTGTAAACTGAGTGTTAAGAAAGAGAACGCAGCCTTGGGAGTCCAGGTAGGGGAACACGCTCGCTTGAACTAAACACAAATTATAACCAACCGACGTAGCCTAGTATAATTTCACGCGCTACAAACACCAAAGACTTGAAAGATAGATAGCTAGTACACAAGGTTATAAATATCGACTTTTACGGTGATCTCTTTAGTCTTACCAGGCTCCATGTCTCTACCCTTGTGGACCATCTACATGTAGTCTTAGATTTTTTTTTTCACAGCTAACGAGATCCTCCTTCTTGTGTAAGTTGTAGTTGGGAAAGTTCTTTGTCCTGCAGTGGATGTTTCTGCCGCAGCTGCTGCTGTTATTGCCCCTGTAGATGATGATGAGGATAATGAAGATAATGATGATGACTTTACTAGTTTTTGTCACCCTTTCTGCCTTCCTATTATTTATGCTACTGTGGACCTTTTATGGCACACCTCACATAAGCTTTATCATGCCATGTTGAACCAATGAAAACTGATATATATATATATATATATATATATATATATATATATATATATATATATATATATATATATATATATATATGTGTGTGTGTGTGTGTGTGTGTGTGTGTGTGTGTGTATATATACACCTGAAGCTGTTACAACCGGTGACGTTCCAAGACTTTCTGAGGTCCTTGGCAAATCCGCAACAGGATACCCCTTCTTAAATCAGTTACCCCCCCACCCCCGCCCCCGGGTAGATTAATCAAAGGGGATTCCCCAGTCAGCGCAAGGCCCTAGGCATTGCACGTAGCCGACCATATAAGAAAAAAATGAAGAAAAAAACCCGGCTACTTATTATCTTTACGACATTGTTATCCACAAATATAGCTTCAGAGATATTAATGGAAGATGACGTTGCCACAGTGGTCCCTTGTCAAAGACTTTTGATTAAAGCCAAGTTCATTTTACCTCTAATAAAAACTGGTAACGTCTGGTTCTGCATAAAGTGAGCTCCCCCACTCCCCCACTGAAGGAAATAACTCATTGCTCTCTCTCTCTCTCTCTCTCTCTCTCTCTCTCTCTCTCTCTCTCTCTCACACACACACACACACACACACACACAAAATATGAATAGAAAACGAGACGACTCGAGCACAGGCTTCATGACACGACTCAGTACATGAAATCATTTACTCATGTATTGATTATGACTTGTAGTGCTTGAAAAAAATAAGAGGGGTACTTGTTTGATACACAGTACAATATCAGCCTAAAATCAAAATCGAACTTCCTTTTGTTGTTTTAGTTCAGAGGTCCAATCACGGATGTCAGATGCTCGATGATTATAGAATTGAAGTTAACATTATAGACGTGCCATTATTGTCGTACTTAGAGCAGCGCATTTCTCGGTTTTCATATCCAAAACTGTCGTAACCACACAGATAGCGACATTCAATTAAAGTTATCATCAAAACTGTTAATTATCGATGTTTTTTTGCAATAGGTATGCGTGAGCTGAGCACGACAATCTGGTAACTGAAGACAACAAGGATCAACAGTAACACGTGGCGCTGGTTGGGATGTGCAGGACAACGTTTGAAGAGGGAAATACTGAGCTCGTGGACAAAGTTAAAGCCCGTAACCTGCAAGGACGTGACAGGAGGATTCTGAGTCCATGGATGAGGCGTTGTGAGAGTGACGATGTGCCAGAGTCAGCAGCGGAGGTAGGAACAGCGAAATGGAGATGAGGGGTGAGTGCTGGCTGGTTGGCTAGCTGAACATCTCCATCTTCGGTGCTTGTATCTTTTTCCTTTCTCTTAGTTTGATAATTTGTGTATGAGAAAGTTGCCGAACAATATACTTTTGAAAATATTGATGTCGCGTTAAACTTTTGATGGGATAAACTGAAAACTCTCTCTCTCTCTCTCTCTCTCTCTCTCTCTCTCTCTCTCTCTCTCTCTCTCTCTCTCTCTCTCTCTCTCTCTCTCTCTCTCTCTCTCTCTCTCTCTCTCTCTCTCTCTCTCTGTATGTATCTGTATGTATGTTTCTTTTTTCTACATAATTGTCATGATTATTATATAAATTTTTATTATTTTTTTTTTAGAGTAATGGGTTGGTTCAAAATTGTCCAACATTAAGACAGTTTGCAAAAAGTTGTTGTGGCTGCCGTGCCTATAGGTGGACAGGTATTAGCCCCAAATAATGTGAAGTGTTTATTATGAACTAGAATATAAATCAAAGACTAGTCAAAGTGCAACAAACACCGATTAGAGGCAATAAACTAAGAAACTTTTTGGCTCGTACCGCCGGGGAAGGGAGGCGGGTTGTTTACATATGGGTGGCGGTGGTTTGAAAGCTGTCGAGGAGAACAGACAACGTATGCTCAGCGTCTAAAGGAAAAGGTAACATTCTTCTGTATCGTTTTCACTGATTTAACTGACACCTTTCTCATCATATTCATCGTTTATTAGTTTCATCTCGGTCTCTTGTGATTGTTCCAGATTTAATTTTCCTTGTTTCTCTGGGATACCTATTGATTTATTCGTGTCTGCAGTTTCTTTGCTTATTTTTTTTTCTAATAATCTTTCTAAATTCCCCTCCAATGTTTACATGTGATGAAGCCTTTAACGCTTGAGTCCAGGATTTTCTAATTTTCTTTAGTATCTATAGCTTTATTTTTACACTTGCTGCCTGAAGTTTGACACTATTATTCTGATAGATCTTACTGTACTATTAATCTTTCTATATAACCATTTCTAGTGAAAATGGATGAATGTGGGGATCGACGGGGGCCTTACCCCCTCTTGACATCCCATTTAGTTACTGTGAGATGGATGAACTTATAGATTAACAAGCCGGGTCACAAACATAAAGGTTAAGTTTAAATGTATAAATAGTATTATTATTATGGTATACTCAAATGTTATCTGCCTAATGGAAACTACACTAACAGCAGTTATGGGAAATGACACCCTAAACACTGAGGAATATAACATTTGGAGAAGCAACAGGAAATTTAGGAATGAAGGCGGCATTACCCATCCAAAATTGACCTCTCTTCAGGCCACTTCTGTTTGCTTAATAAGGAGCAGCACACAGTAGGCTATTTTTTTCTCTATTTATTGCCTATGAACTATTTCCTTTACTGTAAAAAAAAAAAAAAATACAAGTTTAGATAGGTTAAATTAAAATTACCCCAGCAAGTGGAGTTAATAGTAACAAAACTAACCACTTTAGAGGATTGCATAATTGTGGCAACTTTTTATATGCCTCCCAAACCAAATACCTACTGTACAAAAGAATATAAAGACCTGCTGGCTGATGATTCAGTGTTTAAGAATTCTGTTTTTGGAGTCACTCAGGCAAGGAAAACCACCAGACATATGGGAAATGACTTACATTGTTCCCTTCTTCAAAAAAAGTGACAGGCAAAACCCTCTACATTACTGACAAATGTTGTAAGTAGGAATCTAGAGACTAGAACGTGCAACTGGTATGGAATCTCCTAATAGAGCATCTAGAAAAGCATAGTAGATTAACGGAGAGGCAAATGACCTTTATAAATGGTAAATCATGTGTTTTAAATTCCATAAGCGTCTGTGACAAGGTACCGGATGTAACACAGGAGAGAAATGGTCGGCTCAGGGTGAACGGGGCTTTTTCGCACAATAATTCGTGTGTTGAACGAAAATAGCGCGTTTAGTTGAGTATCCCAGAAGTCTATTGGATTTGTTTTCTTCTACTCAACTGTAAAGGGTAAACGCAACTATTTCAAGGGATTCCCTTAAGTGGCTCGTTACAGGTTTCGTGAGTGTGTAATTCACCTCTTGGTCTGCTGCGGGTCTCTCTCGCGACAGCCAGCCGTTCCCCTACGGAAGAGCACAGAGCTAGTACCGATCTTTGGGTAAGACTGAAACCACTCACACACAACGCTCCGCGACAACGAGGTCACAACTCCTTGCCTGACGTCGCGTACCTACTCACTGCTAGTGAACAGGGGCTACACGTGAAAGAAGATAAACACAACTTATCTTCACCCGGCCGGGGAATCGAATCCCGGTCCTTCTGGTTGTGAGGCAGACGCTCTATCCACTGTGTGTGTGTGTGTGTGTGTCCTTCCGTCCGTCCGTCCGTCCCCGATCATCACAATCCCCAGCTCCCCAGCCAGTACCCTCGCCGAATGAGCTTTGGAGACATCCTGTATCCATTCACCGCTGGGTGGACATGAAACACGGGTAATGATATTGCTCATCCGTCTCCACTCCGCCTGAGAATTGAACCTGGGACCTCTGGGTTGCACTGCAGGACAAACGCCTTTCACAAACTTTTCTGTCATGTGTTAGTGTAGCTCCTCCATCCTTCTCCGGCAAAGGTTCTAATTCCATTTCTACCTGGTATACTCCTGTCTCCCCTGATTCCTACCATTCTGGGGGTTACCACTCCATTACCCAGGCCACGTGAGGCAAGCGGAACAGTTTTAAGGTGACTCCGATTTTTTCTTGCTGTTATCTATCCATCCATCTGTCCAACTGTTTATCTATCTATCTATCTATCTCTCTATCTATCTATCTCTCTTCATATATTTATCTCTATCTATTTTTCTTTCTCTCTCTCTCTCTCTCTCTCTCTCTCTCTCTCTCTCTCTCTCTCTCTCTCTCTCTCTCTCTCTCTCTCTCTCTCTCTCTCTCTCTCTCTCTCTCTCTCTCTCTCTCTCTCTCTCTCTCTCTCTCTCTCTCTCTTTCTCTGTGTGTGTGTGTGTGTGTGTGTGTGTGTGTGTGTGTGTGTGTGTGTGTGTGTGTGTGATAATACAACTGAATTCTACATTTGTTCAATGTTATTTTTTATGTAATTATTATTATTATTATTATTATTATTATTATTATTATTATTATTATTATTATTATTATTATTATTATTATTATTATTAGTAGTAGTAGTAGTAGTAGTAGTAGTAGTAGTAGTAGTAGTAGTAGTAGTAGTATATTATTATTATTATTATTATTATTATTATTATTATTATTATTATTATTATTATTATTATTATTATTATTATTATTATTATTATTATTATTATTATTATTATTATCATTGCTTCTTCTTATTGTTCTTCTATTTTCATTATTTTAATTGTTATTATTATTTTCCATTATTTTCATTCTTATGATTGTGATTACTATTACTTATTTTTTATCATTTTCATTATCGTTACTAATATTTTTTAGCAGTATTAATATTTTTTCATTTGAAGTCCCTGATTAATTTTTTTGAGGTCGTCGGTCCGTCTGTCGTGATGCGTAGGAATTTTTCTTCCTAGCGGGTCTCAGGGTGTTGCTGTTTATCATTAACTGTTTTTAAATACATTTGCATGTTATCACTCTGCAGTTCCATTCCTCAAGCTGCAGATAGATAGATAGGTAGATAGATCGATAGATATATAGATAGATAGACAGATAGATAGATAGATAGATAGATGGATAGGTCGATAGAATGATAGATAAATAGTTTTTTTGTGTGTGTTTGGTTCAGATCTGATTGGGTGCTGCACTGGGTTGGTGATGGTGGCTGCTGGCGGGCTGCGTGGATCCGAAACCTGTGTGGTGGCCGTGAGGGTGGTGGCGGCGTGGTGTTGTAGGGATACGTCTTGTAATAGGCGACGTGGCGTGCAATGACACCGTTGGCGAGTCGGTTTTTAGTTCTATCTGAAGAGCGAAAAATGTTCTGTAGGTTAGGTAATTGGGAGGAAGGGAGGGGGACGTCTGCCTAAACCAAATCGCTTCAAACTTTGAGTGTAGTTAGCATTTTTTTTGTTCGTATATTTCTCTTGAGTTAGTTTTGATTGTTATTACTTTGCTATGTTAAAACACTGAGACTGGTTGAGAAGTGTGCATTTCCCTGCATTGATGTTCCTGCAGTCATTCTGTTAACTCGCCCTGAAAACTGGTAATCAGTCGAGCAGGAGTTTAATTTTCTTTGGATAGCTTTCCCGTTGCTTCTTATGCAAGAGCTCCCCAATTTAATCAGGTGAGTGTGGGCGGGTGGACGGGGCCGCCTGGCTGGGTCATTTGCATGTTGTGGTCACCTTTGCGAGTGTCGTGCATGCCTTCCTTGTCCCTGGGAACCGGTGCCTCTTATGGGTTGACGAATAGAGGGAGCGATATACCTAATGGTGGAAACTGATATTTTCGAGTCATCTCTAATTGCATCGTGTTATCTTTTTTTGTGGCCTCACTTTTTTCTCTATTTTGTTACTTATAAGTTTGGCCAAACGAAAGCTCATGTCATTGCTCTTCATCGTCTGCTGAAACGCCAACTGGGGTGTGTGTGTGTGTGTGTGTGTGTGTGTGTGTGTGTGTGTGTGTGTGTGTGTGTGTGTGTGTGTGTGTGTGTGTGTGTGTGTGTGTGTGTGTGTGTGTGTGTGTGTGTGCAAATCTGAAGTCAGGCTCGTATTATTTGATATCTCATTTCATTCTCAGAGGAATATCATTTCATTGGTTTGATGGGCAGTTTTAGATGACATATATCATACACCGGTCGGATAGTGAGACGGTATGAAAATAGAATACATGCTTTCTGTTTTGGTGTGTGGTGGTCAGTGTGAACACCTCACTGCAGTAGCTCCCCGCCCTGCATTGAGTGTGTGGCAGTAGTGGTGGTGGTGAGGGTGAGTACCCAGCAGCTCCCCACCCTGCACTGGGTGTGTGTGTCAGTGGTGTGGGTGAGCTGTGAGTACCCAGCAGCTCCCCGCCCTGCATTGTGTGTGTGTCAGTGGTGTGGGTGAGCTGTGAGTACCCAGCAGCTCCCCGCCCTGCACTGGGTGTGTGTGGCAGTGGTGGGGGTGAGCTATATCCAGCAGTTCCCCGCGTTGTCACTGTGAACAAAAGCTTTATGGTTTCAGTGAAGCAGCGGACTCATAACAGTTACTTTTATTTCCAGTCGTTGCAGTGTTCTTAATTTTCCCAGTGTTTCTGCTGATGTTCGCGGCGAGTATATCCTTGCTGTGTTATGAGGAGGCCGAGCCTGACGGTGCCTCTTACTGGCACCCGGGGGGAGGCGAGGCGGTGCTCCCCGTGAGCTGCAAGGAACCTCTCTTGTGTTTGGGAGGAAAAGAGGCGTGAGGGAGTCTTCCGCTGCATCTGCCGGAGTTGTGGAGGCTGCAGTTTACTCTGTTCAGGGCTCATTCAGAGGAAAAGGATGGGAGGAGGTTCAGTTGAGGCAAGTAGACGTGAAGTGCGTATGCCCCACCAGTGAGAGGGCTTCACTGGCCACGCAGGAGCCGTCACGACCCTCCCCGAGCCGTCGGCCGGGCTACCTATCCTGGCCTTCCTTAATCACAAGCCATCCCGCCCCACTTGCTCGCCGCTTCCCTTTGTCGCATGGTCACGCCCATCCCCGGCTGCTCCCGGGTTTCTGCTACCCTCATTCTACTTGCTTTCCCTAAACATCCTCTGGGTGTCTCCCAGCTGGCACCCCTCTCCTAGTCAACCCCTGGCCACTTTTCTGCTTCCCCCTCCTTTTTCCCTCCCCGTGGCCAGGCACCAGCACCACCGCGGCGCACATCCACCTCTCTCAGAGCAGCCATACACTAGTGTCCCCATCTTGAAATTAACAGTGAGGCCGTTTACATAACATTAAGCGCTATCCTGGAGCATTAAGAGCATGCTAGACAAATGACATTAGCATTTTAAACTCGTGGTTATCCCGCGCCGGCACAACCTAGGTACAGAAACTTTACAGCTCGGGGGGAGATATGATAATGATTTTCCCGCTGTACCCCGGAACATTGTGTTTTAGGTGGCGTTTTCTTGGCCGCCTGGAACTCATTTCGAGGAGGCTCCACGCGCGACAAATATCATCACTCGCCTCCCTGCTTAAGGCGAGGCTTCAGCGGCTGTGTGTGTACCAAGGAACGAATGATGCGATTGATGAAAATAAATGTTAACTGATATGGATGTTGTAAAGGCTAGTAAAGTAAAAACAAAGCGTAAAGCACGTGACACATGAAAGAGGAAAAAAAGAAAAGAAAAATGTTCACATTGAATTTCACCATGGCTGGAGGGAAGGGACTGGCTGGAAGAGGGCGAGAGGAAGAGCGGGAGGGAAGAGGATGCGAGGGAGAGAGGAAGAGAGGGAGGAAAGAGGATGAGAACCAGAAGGGGGCTGGGAGGAAAGAGAGAAGGCATGGATAGAGGAGAGAAGATAGTAGGAGGAGGAGGAGGAGGAAACATGGAAGGAGGAGGAGAACCACCACCACCACCACCACCACCCCACCAGACTTGCTCTTCCTTTTTCAGTTGTTGCGGTTGTGCGAGAGTAACGAGCAGCGTCCCGTTACTTACGACGCGGCCCAAGTTACGAGGCGTGTTTACTTACGACTCACACTTACGATCCTTGCTAACTTACAGCGGCCCGTTATTAACACGAGATACCCACCCTCCATGAAATTTCATCAACGGGAGAAAAAGAACCACGAGAGAGAGGGAGAAAGAAAAAGAGAAATGATAAAAAAATAGTATCGTGGGTGTAATGAACAGATAAATTCTACTCTAAATATTTATTTCTTATCCTTCCTTTGCTCCATTTAGCGTTCTCCAGCTGAATTTGACGCTTTCCTCCTCTCCCTGACTCTCCCTCTCCATTCCCCCTCCCTCCCTCCCTCACTGACTCTCCTCATAACCTCCATACACTCGTTTCCTCCTCTCCCTGACTCTCCCTCTCCTTTCTCTCTCCCTCCCTCCCTCACTGACTCTCCTCATAACCTCCATACACTCGTTTCCTCCTCCCTTGACTCTCCTTAACTCCCATGTTAGCCTCCGTTTTGGTTCTCTTTATTCTTTTCCCCTTCTGGCCTTCTCCTTCCTCCATGGTCGTTCTCCTCCTCTTCCATGGGCATTCATTTCCTCCATGGTTCATTTCTTCCTCCTCTACGTCCTTCCCATCCCTTCTTTCCTTCCTCTTCCATAGTTTTCGTCTTTTTCCTCCTCCTTCCGTGGCCCTTTCCTCCCTCGTCCATGGGCACTAATATCCTCCATGGTTCTTTCCTTCTCCCGCCTTTCTTTTCATCCCTTCATTCCTTCCTTTCCCGTTGTATCTCTCCTCCCCTTCATGTCCCTTTCCTCTCCTTTATAGACATTCAATTTCCCTATGGTCCTTTTCTTCTGCTTTCTTTTTCCTTGCAATCCGCTGTTCTGTATTGCTCTCCTTTCCCTCGTTTGTCTGTCTGTCCGTCACTCTACTCTCCGGCTCCGTTGCTTCGCCGTCTATGGCAAAGAGTGAGTTGTCGCCATTTCCGGACCGATTTGCACTTAGTCGTGTTTTTATAGAATACTCAAATGAATAGTAAACCTGAGAGAGAGAGAGAGAGAGAGAGAGAGAGAGAGAGAGAGAGAGAGAGAGAGAGAGAGAGAGAGAGAGAGAGAGAGAGAGAGAGAGAGAGAGAGAGAGAGAGAGAGAGAGAGAGAGAGAGAGAGAGAGAGAGAGAGAGAGAGAGAGAGAGAGAGAGAGAGAGATCATTGACGAGTGAATAAAACAAAAAAAATCAGAGTAATGGCTTTGGCAAGTGTTTGAAAATGCAGAGGCTAGACAAGTCGCCGACACGCGGGTGACGTGAGCGTGTTAGGGTGGCCAAGGCTTGCTGCCCCTCAAGAGCCAGGGCGAGGCAGCCAATACCGACGGCGACGGGGCACACACACATAGAGGCGGGTCAAAACAGCGCTGAGGGAGGAAAGAGTAGGTCATAAAGAGTGTCGGCCACTGCAGCGACGCGCCAGACGACAATGGAGCCTTCACACGTCCCTCACGCCGGCCACACCCTCGCGCCACACACACAAAAGCATACTCGAGGTCGGACATTTAAAAATATGTATATAAGTTTCTAAAACTTTTTAATTACCATCACATCTCAAGTTGCTAATGGCCGGCTATGAAAATATCTTTACTTCTCTTGGCAGCTGGCGAGTTTTAGCACGTCTGTGTGTGTGTGTGTGTGTGTGTGTGTGTGTGTGTGTGTGTGTGTGTGTGTGTGTGTGTGTGTGTGTGCCAGCCAGACTGCTGCTCCTGGTGGGGTGTCCTCACAATGCAGATCGGAGGAAGTTATTGGTTACTGGCGCACAGTCCCACACAGGCACACACCGGGGCCGAGCTGCTTGAGGGACAACACAGACCTGGCGCCGAAACGCACATAAAAAACACGTTTGTAGCACACACACACACACACACACACACACTACACACACACACACACACACACACACACACACACACACACACACACACACACACACACACACACCTGACTGGCGGTAGTGGTGGTGATGGTGGTGTAAAACAAGCGCGCCTCGTGTTGGGTCATCAAGTCAGTAGTGGCTCGGGTATTGGAGGTTATCCCGCCCTTACTCTCCCCTCGACCTCTCTCCTCGCCGTGGAAAAAAAATCTTTGAACGTTGCAGCTCTAAAATTACGACAAAAATATTCACATTAAGCTTCGCAGGAACTTTCATTAACATCGTATATCGTGGGCTAATCTAGTAACTGTACTTCACTTTGAAAATTTAATCTTCCTTTCGATTCGTTAGTATTCCTGCCAGGGTATGGAGTAGGCACCCCTCGCGGCGTGCTCGAGGGCGAAGGGTCGTCGTAGAGGTCCTCAGGTTCAGGCGTGGATGATAGGGTCGTGCGCTGGCGTGGTGGGCATTGCGACGCGCGTGAAATAAGTAGACATTATCAGCTGTGAAACAAGGGGATGTATGCTGATGCTCCCCCTTGTTTTTATAACCGTCCATCCGCTCCTCAGGCTGTGGCGTAGATGTGGGTCTTGTGCTGGCGTGCTGGACATCGCGGCGCACGTGAAGTAAATGGACATTATCGCCCGAGAAACAAGGGTATATAAGTTAATGTTCTCTTTCGTGTACATCGTCATTTCTTCTTGTCCAGACCACTTTATGCTTGCCTCTTGTCACTCCTTACAAGTCCCCTTTTTTTCTTACACATCTCCAGATATATGGTCTTGATAGTTTTGGTCCGTATCTTTCTGCAATCGCTTAGTTTTTGAAATCGAACCACGACTAATGAAGTACATTTTTTTTTGTCACTGCATCTCCTCAGTGTCACTTTACTACTTGTTGGTCCACATTCTTCCAAGTGCTGCTGCTGCTGCTTCTTCTGCTGCTGATGTTTGTGCTGCTGCCGCCGATGATATTATTTTTTTTCGCATTTCCCTTCTTTTTGATCCAGCATTGTCTCCTTTGCTGCCTCATCGAATTATTAATAAAGAGGCTTGTGATAAAAGTACGACTTCTCTTCCCCCTTCGTAAATTTCAAATCCTAAGCCTTCATACCTGCTGCTCTGACGTGCTGGCACAATAGTTCTTACTTTTTGATGCTCGTTTGCCTCTCGGAACACCTGTAATCATGTTTTCCTTTAATCAAGAACTCTAAAGACTACAAAGATTACTGTTATTATGGAATTATAGAAGCATTTTCTTCGAGGCTCAGCAGGGCACAGGACAGCCTGGTGCTGTAATGGCATTATTGTGTATAGAACCTCGGCGCGTCGTCTGGAGAGTGCCAGGATGTAAACAGCGTTCCAATTATACGGTATTAAGGATAGAGACGACATTTTACAATGCCTCGTGTAGCTGTCACTGAGCCGCTGCGTACACTTTGGGCGCAGCATCATTGTGATCTGCGGTCGCGAGCTGCAACATCCTCTCCTGCCACGCAAGGGTGTGCCGAGCAAGCCGCCGCCGCCGCAGGAGTGGCCAGAAAAATAACGCAACGACGAGTGCACATTGGGGTGCGAGGGAAATGCCTAAGAATGCCGCAAGAAGGAAATAGTAGCGGCGGAAGAGAAGTTGTAGGCGAGGGGAGATAAGGGAGCGAGGAGAAAGAAGCATGTGGAGTAGTGGGGGTGACAGGCGTGGTGGCAGTAAGAGGCGGCGAGGCCCGCCACCCCCGGTATTATGCTGTGTTATTGGAGGCTCCTGTTTAGCATAGAAATGGCGACACTACCTGATGGACTGCCGTCACATTGTCTCATAATTTACGCCTAAATCGGTCAAAGGACGGTCGCCCCTGCCTGAATGTGGCGCTCACGGCTCCGAGCTAAGCCGTTACTGACTTGTGCTCCCAGAATAGCAATATGCCCGCCAGGAATTAATTGTACAATACACGCTTATACATGCAAATGATGGTTTGTTGAAGCACGCGTCTGAAGGCGTTTTCTTAATTGTTATGTGTCCTCGTGTGGCGTGCAGGAGAGGGCAGGGTCGCCGCCGCCACGTAAAGGCTTTCTGAACGCGTTGTTATTTCGTGGTAATTTTACCAGGAAGATGAAGCTCCATGAAGGTGTAATTAAAGTTGGAGACTCTTTGAGGAAGGAAACAGCAGCTCCTCTCTTCTTCACTTTCTATATCTTCCTTCCTCTTTGCTCTCCTGCTCTTTCGAGTCCCTCCGCTCTTATCCCTCCCCCCCTCCTCCCTCCTCGTTTCTTTCCCCTCCGTTCCTCCGGCTGTGGGAAGACGGCCAAGGGAGGGCTTTGGAGGCGACAGGGCGAGCGAGAAGCACTTGATAATAAGCATATTTCGAGGACTGTCTGCCTGCTGTCGGGAATTTAGCAGTAACTCTGATCAGATCCCGGCGTCGGCTTCACCCCGCCGGGATAAGGCCTCTGATGTCCCAATTCGCCCAGACTCCCCAAAATTACAATGTCCCATCCAATTCCAGGGACCGCAGGCGCGGCCCCACTTGAACAACTGTGGGGGCGGGGCGGAGGTTCCCCGAGCGGGCCAGACACTCTGCCTGATAAGTGATAATAAATGTTGCCTCGCATTGTGGCCGCGGTTTTCTCAGACTCTGCTAAAATTAAATGGCAGTGTTATCCCGTTGATCTGCTGAAGGTGACGAGGGCTGGAGGGCTGGGCGTCGCTGCAGTGCCTCTGAAGCCCCGACTTGACGACACTGGAATACAGATTTTGTACATACATCTGACGTGGGTTCTCGACTAACACGAAGACCAAGGAGAATGTTTTTTTTTTAGACTATACCTGGTGAAGTGTAAGGAGTTGCTGTTTTGAAGAGAGAAGTGAAACATACCTAATTATGAACATTTGGGGGCCCTGAGCTTGGAAGTGTTTTGAAGTCACGCCGGATGCAGCTGCGGGTGATAAGGACGTTGAGGAGGAAGGACGGAGTAACGGGGAGAGTTTTGCAGAAAGGTTATGTTAGTGTCGTGAAGCTGTATTTGTCTCGACCCTTGAATAGTTTTTGTCGTCTTCGTTATTATTTTCATCATCACTTTCTTTTTTTTCTTTATCTTGTTCTTGTTCTTCTTCTTCTTCTTCTTGCTCTTCTTGTTCTTGTTCTTCTTGTTCTTGTTCTTCTTGTTCTTCTTGTTCTTCTTGTTCTTGTTCTTGTTCTTTTTCTTTTTCTTCTTCTTCTTCTTCTTCTTCTTCTTCTTCTTCTTCTTCCATCGTTATCATGTAGCTGTTGTTGTTTATGTCTTCTTCCCCCGTACCTCCTCCTCCTCCTCCTCCTCCTACAGTCGCCTGCAGTTCTGCCAAGCGAGGTGCCTCAGGGTCTCTTTCTTCACGCGGCGTCCACCTTCGTGATCGTCATTGTGGCTGCCGGGCGTGGCGGAGTGGCTGCAGCGCTGCGTGGAGGCGATAGAGCGAGTGCTTTGTTTGTGTGAGACCGCGAGTAAGGAGAGGACGGGTGGCGAGGCATGCAAGAACCTTCACCATTACTCAGGAGTTGTAATGCGTATCTATTTCCGAATCTTTCTTTGTCTTTTTAAACTTGGGAGAGATTACAGTGCGTGGTGTCCAAGTTTGAGGAATCGTGTATGTTTCTTTTATGCCAGTGGTGGGAAAGCGATCATTTTAGGTGAGGTTGTCGCCTGAAATGCATCCGTCTCTGAGCTTGCTAACTTGTCGGTGCTGAGGGTCTATCTGGGAGTCCTCAGTATCCTTCCTTTAATTAACCGTGAAGTTCCAGATGATTTTTCTGGATAATTAAATGGATCATAGAAAAAGATTACGTAATGAGGTCTGATTATATTAAAAAGAATTAAAAAAAAGGTGAAATTTTGACTTCGGTAATGATTACCATACAGTGGTGACGTTGGTAGTGGATACTGTTCATGTTTTTTTTTTTATAACTCGCCTGTTGTTTATAATACGTGGCGTTGAGGTGACAAAGATGGTCATTGGAAAAGGCTCTGAAGAGTTCAAAAGGCCACTGGGACGGAAGAACATTTGATGAGATGGAGATGAATCATAGATTATCACCAGGAATGTGACGGGTGGCGCCGGCGTGATCTGAAGGGCTTGGACTAGGCCACCCAACGCTCCTCCCTTCGTCATGCCCCACTGAACCTTTACGGGCGTCATTGTTTTGCGTTGGTGACTTGGTGCATAATGTAAACGAAATTATACGTAAAAAATGATTCACTTGGCTAACAGCGTCATCTACTTACCATGCAGCGCGTCTCCTCCGTGCTCGCACCCCTCACCCGTCCTTGCACAAAGCCTCCCTGCTTCCCGCGCCTCCACGGCAGTCAAGGATTCTACAGATCCTCTAGAGTCCTTGGCAGCAGCCGTGTCAAAAGAGCAAGGCCGCGGCCAGGGTCCGCCTCCCCGTCGCCGTCTCCCCCAGTGGCGTCAAGGCGCAGTAATCTTGCCTCATCCCGAGTATTCTCATGTCGAGATACACTGATGACATTATATGAACCTTAAATTAAATAACTTTTAAAACATAATAAGTGTAACATATCAGGGTGGTAAGGGTCTTCCCCTGGTGACATAACACCCCATCACCTTTTAAGGTGTCGCCCATCCAGCTGTACATAACGCCGCCATCACGCAGGTTAGGGCCCTCATCCACTAGCCTGATGTCCTATTAGGCGGAAGGAACTTTGAATGTGTCCATAATTCTCAACCTTTTACCCCGGAGTTTTACGAAGTAATTATTTGTCTTAATATTAGCGTAAGTTAGGGCGGGTGAGTGAGGCCGGCGCTCACTCAGGTGGGGTCGTTGGCGGTGATGCACGCCGCCGCCGCCTCGGCCCCGCCACCGCCTGGGCGCTCACCCTGTCGCTAAACTTCCCTGCCAAGTACCTGCTACAAACTTTAAAAACTTTTCGCTGTTGCCCTGCCAACTTTAGTATTTGGATTTTTTTTATGCTCTTCATGCTGATCTTATTCATTTATCTATATTTTTTTCACAGCTTACTATACAGCCACGTGGAGCACAGAGTGGCATTACGATTGCTGACGATGACCTCGACTTGGTCCACGGTGACCGCGGCACGCGAGGCACCGTGGCTTGACGGGGGTGGCGGCTGCGCTCCGGTATTCACCAAGAGCCATTTGTCAACGTCCCGGTGACTGGATCACACGCAGCTAATTTATGATGGCAAGGAAACTTTAGAGATGTATCAGAATATTGATACATTCCGTCATTCCCGGCTCATACGCTTTATTTCAGTGCGGCGAGATACGTATTTTAGTGGCGGGCCGTCAGGGCGGAGCGTCAGCCGCCACCCATCCATCAGCCGCGGGCTGGATGGCCGCCCGCCCTGGATGGCGTCAACCGTCTCTGGCCCATAAGTCTCCATAAAAGTGACGCTCGCATTTGATTTACAGGCAACGTCTGGCCATTAAATGTGTCGGAGTGAGGGAGGCAAGCATCCGTCAGAGGGGAAATGGCCCTAGGGAGTGGTACCACACCAGTGCTCCTCCCGCGCCTCTCGCCCCCCTCCTCCTCTTCATCTCTTTCTTTCTTTTTTACCTCTCTCTCTCTCTCTCTCTCTCTCTCTCTCTCTCTCTCTCTCTCTCTCTCTCTCTCTCTCTCTTCCCGAGCACCACAGCCATGGAGGCAGTAATACGTCACAATCCATTAGCGGTGCTTCACGTGTCCCTCTTCGCCACTAAGTCTACCAAGTAGTGGTTGTATACGAGGGTAAGACTTGTTTTGCAGGCATCACTCAGAAATCCATTCATGGTAAACGCACTCAGGCTTACACACGTCTGCATACACACGCGATACTGATGCTATGATCGCCATTACATCACGTAGCCGAAGCCAAAACTCCCTCAAACTGTCACTCTGTATAACGTCTTAGTGAACTGCTAATTAGGTGACAGTGAGTCTTTATAAATGAAAACACAGCAAGGATCTCACAAGAAGTGATGTAAGGTGCAAAGAAAGTGGAATGTTGTACCAGTGGTGGCGGTGGTTTCGGGGGCCACCCTTAACGGCCAGCCTAAGGGAGGAGGAAGAGGGGAAAGGAGGAGACTTAGTGAAGGGAGAGACGGCGTCCTGGAGGGGTGGAGGGGGCCCGGAGGGGAAGCCGCCCCAAGTCGTCCTGTACCACATTATCCGCTTTGTTTATGTAACGCGCCCCCTGATTGGTCGAGTTGCCGGCGAGCCCTCATACCTAACCCATTTTTTCTCCTCATAGTCGGTGTTTAGCTGTGGCGTGGCTGCTGGTGGAAAGGGTCGGGACGTGTGTGTGGGGGGCGTTGGGGGGACATGTCCAGGTCGCGGGGAGAGGAAGGAATGGGATGGAAAGTGCGTGAATGATGCAGTTTTTTCTCTCTCCGTCCAGACTGCGCGGTGTCGAAATCGTCAGCGTGGAAAGGAACAGAGGAAAGTGTACGTAGTTTGTACCGCCGTTGTCTGGCCAGGCGTTCAGGGCTGGGGTGCTTTTCTGTGGCCTAGAGCTCTGGGCCGGCAAGGAACAGCTGCTGAGAGAGAGTTCGATCGAGCGTTCCCTGAAGGCGGCGGGAGGGTCGGCCTGCTGGTGCTTAGGCCTGCTGCCTGCTGGGTGACGCGACTCTCTTAGTCCATCCCCCCTCCTCACTCCGTCCCTTCCCTTCGCTCACCCTCTCCCCGTCTCCCATTCCGTCACCCCAGCTCCCCGCTCCTCCACTCGGCGTCCTCTGCCTCACGTTGTCCTGGGCGGGCATGGCAAGTTTATGAGAAGCCTTGACATCGTCCCGGAGGTTTCTAGTTTTTCTTCAGGCTCGCTTCCCTCACAGAGACGGCCTTCACCCTGCTGCTCTGCCTCCCTGCCGCCCTGCCACTTAGGGTCTGCCTCGCCTCAGCCACGGCTTGTTCTTTCACGTCAAAGTGGACTTAACCATACAAGACTTACTCATACAAGTTGAGAGCGTGGCACTGAGTTTGGGTTACCGAAGGCGTTTGATGTAATGCAATAATGAAGTAATAAACATAGGGAATGAAAAAAAAAAGTCTTAGCCTGGTAAAAAAAACCGCCACTTGTGGTGTTAGTTGCCTTACGGCGATGTTCATTGTCCTCTTGAGTTCCAAAATGCCATTACCAAACTTTCGTAATAATAATGTCGTGAATCCCGGCGAGTGTCCTGCATCTTTGTGGCGCTGTGAGCCGGGCCGTGCTGACAGTGGCGGCGGCAGCGGCGGCGGCGGCGAAACGCTCATAATGACAAGGCTTCCTGTTTTCATAATGACGCCGAAGCTCCCCGTCACGCGCCCGCCGATATTAACACCATTCCTTCCTCGTCCTCGTCGTCGTGCTCCGTCACATGAAGGGGAGGTTTGCCAATTCGTACGCTCGACTCCGAAGACTACTACTCTTTAATAGATAGAAAAACAAACTGCCGAGGAAAACCGAGCTAAAAAAAAAAAAAAATGTGAGCTTTTATTTTGATTTAAGTTATTATATCTTGACTGTAGCCTGTTTTCCTGACGTGAGTACAAGTTAGAAAGATGCGTACAAATTGGTTAATATACGCAAATGTCTCTATATATTCCCTCTGAGAGCATGAAGCATCGGCCGAGACTCATCCAGCGGGGGTTCGAACCATGGGCCGTGCAGGTGCCTCACTACGCTAGCGCTCACGGATGCTTCTTCGGCGAGTTTTCAGCTGTTGTGTTTTGCATCAGGAATGTTGATGAGCAGCGCTTAATTAGCATGGAAATGAATAAGTACAGGCGACGTAAAATGATTCCTTCGCGTGTAACAGCAAGATTACACGTTTTTTTTTCGTTTCCCGATGACGGTCGTTTGCAGTGATGCCGCAATATCTTGTTCGTTTTTCGGAGTGTTCGTATAATGAGGACTTTAACAGTAGCAAGCGCATCTTTAAGTCCGTATTTAATTTTGTTTCACCTCCTTTCTTTCCTCTCGCTCTCTCTCCTCCCAATCCTTACCTGTTTGCACCTCATCTTAGGTTTTGTTTCACCTCCTTTCTTTCCTCTCGCTCTCTCTCCTCCCAATCCTTACCTGTTTGCACCTCATCTTAGGTTTTGTTTCATCTCCTTTCTTTCCTCTTTTTCTTTCCTCCCAATCTGTCCCTGTTTGCAGCCCATCATGGTTTTGTTTCACCTCCTTTCTTTCCTCTCTCCTTCCTCCCAACTCATCCCTGTTTGCAGCCCATCTTAGTTTTGTTTCACCTCCTTCTTTCCTCGTCCTCTTTCCTCCCCACCCTTCCCTGTTTGCAGCCCATCATAGTTTAATCTCCCGCTGACAATTTGCATTATCGTTCCAGGGAGCTGACATCACGCGGAGAGCTAAGTGCGAAAAATATTGGCCTGGACGGGAAGTGTCGGGACGAAGGAGTGACCTGAGGGTGGCGAGCCCGCGACGCCCTCCCAGCCATGCAGGTGAGTTGTGTTGACTCTGGTGTACTGAGCGAACCCGGGATAATAGCGTAGGACAGGTACTTTGGGGTGAACCTAAACTTTTAACCATCGTCTTCAGCCATTACTATATAGTCCCCCTGTTAAGAACTAAACATACGTACTGAATAGTGTCGGAGATTTTTCAGTTCTTGAGTGAATTTACGTTAGGTTGCAGAGGGCTAGTTAAGGTTAGAATGTGTTATGGTAGGTTAGGTTCACGCTAGGTTAGATTTTGATATGCATGTATGTTAGATTTTTGATAGGATAGGTATTGTATGTAGCAAACTTTCCTTGTGAAGGGGGATCCATATATCAGCGTTTCCTCTGAGCGGTGAAAAGTAAATGTCCATATTCTTAACATGCTGCTTGGTTTAGTAATTCATGGTTTTAACAAGTTGTTCACGAGTATCATTTTCAACACATTTTGTTCGTAAGTGTTTGAATGTTTACTGTGTCGATCGTGTTCGCGGCTTTACTTACGGAAATTTTAACCACACACGGCTACACGATGGCCGCTTTAACCGATGTGCGCCGCAGAAAGTATTTTTTGTGTGTTAAGATACAGATAAAAAAAAAAGTACTACAAAGGAAATGTCTTTATGCGTCGAGAGCTGGTGAGTCAGCGGCGGGCGGGGGGCTGCTGGGTTTCATCACGTCTCTGTTCGTTAAGCTTGTTACACACTCGTTCCGTGTAGTAATTGTTATGAATCGCCTATTATCATCCTCTTTCTTTATCACGGGATTTCCGTAAGACCTCGTTAAACCAACATATTCTCTCGCCCGAAATCCTCTCAACCAAATATTTCGCAAAGGGTTCCCAGCATTGCAATTTCGGTCCATCAGTTTTTATTAAGAACTTCTTGATAATGCAAGTTTAGCGGCAGCGAGGCAGGTGTAGTGTTTCTGGGTGTGAGCAGGTTAGCAAGTCTCAAGGCTGAGGGGAAGCGACGGGCCGTCTCCCCCAAGACCCAAGTGAGGGGAGCAGCCTAATGAGCTGGGACCGCCTGAAACCCGACCCGTGTACCTCGAATATTCATCACTAGTCGAGCGCTAATAGCATTTGTTCATTTTAATTCCCGACTCTCACTTTGCCTGCACAAACTCCCGTTTTCTGCCGCGTCCTCTCAGGGTCACCTTCGCCCTTGTGTCACCCACTCACTAAGGTTGTTTTCCAGCGCTGAGGCCGTGTTATGAAGAGCAAGGGGCCGAGGATAACCTACCCTCTGTTTTTCTGGCATAAGGTCGAGTTTAGCGCGCCTTGGTGGCGGTAATCTCTTCTGCAGGAGGGAATGTGGCTGGGTTGATGCGAGGTGGCAGACGCGAGGCGACCTGCCTGTTTGTATCTGGCGGCGGCGACGGCGCCCTTCATGGGTAATGTGGCCCGCTGGGGTAATTGTTCCCAACCCCCTACAAACTTTGTGTCCCCCGCGGGGCCCTTGGTGGGTGGAGGGCGTGAGAAGCCCCTAATGGAGGGAGGGGGGTGGCTGTGGAAGGCGGCTACGTGATAGGTTGACAAAAGGAAGTTTACCTGAAAAGAAGAATATACTCCGTGATACATTCAGGAACCTCTTGCACTAGGACACTTTTTGTTTTTTTGACGTGAAAGAATGAGACAGCGAAGAAAAGAGAGGGGAGTGAGTTCCCCTTCCTGCCTTTCCCAAGCCCCGCGTCGGCCCCCGCCAAGTAATAGGGAATAATTTGTTGGTTTCTATCAGCGCCCAGCCTCTCCTCGCGTCCCCATTCCCTGGGTGTGGACCGCTTGCCTCACACGATAGTACAGGCCGGCGCGAGTGAATAGCCATCTTCGTAACAAATGCTCAAGGTAACATGATTAGGTGTTGCCTCCTCCATGTATATAAATTTGTGGCCTCGTCTCCTGAATAATGTATATGACGTGTTTCGAATGAGGTGGTGGCCGCTCAGGAATATATGTATGTTTTTCTGTCCCGTGTTGGTGTGCGCGCCTTTGATACACTCCTCTCGCCGGGCCTGTGCTGATGTGTTGCGGGGGAATCACTTGTGTTGCCGCCCCTTTGCCAAACACGATGCAGTTATGTCTAAAGAACGAGTCTCTTCATAAAACGTCGGTTAGGCATGGTTAGTAAAGTCATAAATCAACTTTGCCAGATTGTCCCACTCAGAGCCTCTTTATTTACCAGCTTCTGATCCGTAACTCTCACCAAAGGACATCAATCATTAGCCAGTTTAACGATATATACTAATTCATCTAGTTATCGGGGTGGAGAAGGCAGTGTTGGGGGCGGAAATCGGTAAATGTAAATCGGCAAATCGGTAAATCGGTAAATGTAAATCGGTAAATCGGTAAATGTAAATCGGTAAATCGGTAAATGTAAATCGGTAAATCGGTAAATGTCAATCGGTAAATGTAAATCGGAAAAGCGGTAAATGTCAATCGGTATATCGGTAAATGTAAATCGGAAAATCGGTAAATGTCAATCGGTAAATCGGTAAATGTAAATCGGAAAATCGGTAAATGTCAATCGGTAAATGTAAATCGGTAAATCGGTAAATGTAAATCGGTAAATCGATAAATGTAAATCGGTAAATGTAAATCGGAAAATCGGTAAATGTCAATCGGTAAATATTAGAGGCTGAGCGGGAGGATCTGGCATCGCTATCATAAACGGTCCGGTAGATAATTCATTTTTAAGTAGTTAGGAAGAGTTGTGCTTGTAGACTTTCCAATCGCTATGTCAGGATGTACACGAAGTTATCGGATAATTGATCAACATGAAAGGCTTTGCGGTTTGTGTGACTCAGGCAAACTTTTTTTCTTTTAACATTTTTCCCTCGGAGATGTCTTGACCTCCCCTCGCCAAGGTTTTTGCTTTGTTTATATTGATTATTAATTTACTATTATTATTATTATTATTATTATTATTATTATTATTATTATTATTATTATTATTATTATTATTATTATTATTATTATTATTATTATTATTATTATTATTATTATTATTATTATTATTATTACTAACATTATTATTACGTATTATGAACATTATTGATATATCTATTATTATTATCATTAAGGAAAGAGACGGAGAGCTCCTTCAACAACAGGCTTGATGGCCTCTTTGGTCTGGCACCGTCACTTATTAAGTTACAACACGTGTAGTCAGCCAGTCAACCAATAAAGTGTATCGTGCCCCAATTAAGTAATGTGATCATGGTCTGAAAACAAGTCATTTACTGTTAGCTGCGTCAATTGTTTCTAGTGTTCACTTATACTTTATGCTCTATGCTTTATGCTTTCTAGTTTTCATTTATGTTTATATATGTTTAATTTATGTTTCGTCGTTCATAAAATAACATGATTTTAGGGCAACTGTGCTGCTGTTGGTCTTGGTGTCTTGGGTTATGGGAGTGTTTGCTGTGGGGGTGCTGGGGGGCGGGGCGAGGCAGGGGGGGCGGGTGGGTGGCTGCCTCGTGCGACGGCGGTCCCCTCACTGCCAGGTTTTTGTGATGATAATTTTATGCGGTGGCGGAGTGTGTTTTCCTCAGCTGCTCAGTGTTTGATGTTCTTATGTTCGTCTCCACCCCCGGAAGAGTGTTTTTTGGGCCAGTTCGTAATGAGGGTATGGGTGTCATGAAGTGTGTCGTCGTGTACACCAAGTGCTGGGTATCGGTGACTCGAGGAGGTTAATTTCGTTATTTGCTTTCTGTGTTACGATCCTTGCTTTGCCTCGTCTTCTCAGAACGGCGATGAAGATGCCTTTAAGTAGATATAAAGGAAAACAAACGTCTCTTCGGGGAGGTGGTGTGGCGGCTTAAGAGTTCATTAAACTGAGTGTGAATAAATCCAAGCATGGAAGTAACTACCGGCTGATGGAGGGGCCGGGGCTGCGTGCAAGGCGGCGGCAAGGTAGGCCCAGCAGCCGCCTCGCCCTCCTCCGCCATAACCATTAGTAGTCACACGGCATCTGGCGCATCTGGTTTTCTGACTTTTGAGTTTCAAAGCGCACTGGTCGCTATTTTCCGCTACGTAGCTTTTAAGCGGCACTTAGTATTCTCTATGGAATTTTCTCGAGCCCAGTATGTGAAACTCGTAGCGGCCAGGAGGACGAGAGACCCGCACCGACCTCACTTGGCTTTCTTTTCCGGCGAGGGTAATGCCTGAACTTGTCGGCTCAAAAACACTTTGGCTGCAGCGTAAACTGCTCTTGTACATTCAGGACCAGTTTGGTAACGCAGCAATTGTTGAAGCTTTCTGGTTGAAATGATCAGTAAGTGTGAATACTTGTCGCTGACCTTTCTGTTTCGGCATTCATAGAACACCGTTTTGCTTTCAGGGAAGAAAACCTCAGTCTCGCCTAAATTCTTGGACCGACTTTATTTTCACACCGAATGAAAAAAAAAAAATAAAAAGATTGCAGCTGAGTAAGAAGGCAATTTCCCAGGCTTGGCTTAAATGCGATGAACTCCCTGGACTTACTAATGAGTAGATTGATAAATAAATAAGACAAGGACACCATAGCAGGCTTCCCAATCAACACCACCAATCAACACCACCAATCAACACCACCACTCAACACCACCACTCAACACCACCACTCAACACCACCACTCAACACCACCACTCAACATCACCACTCAACACCACCACTCAACATCACCACTCAACATCATCACGAAACACAATACTCAAAACACCACCACTCAACACCACTACTCAACACCACCACTCAACATCATCACGAAACACAATACTCAAAACACCACCACTCATCACCACCACGCACCGCACCACCACTCAATACCACAAGGCAACACTGCCACTCAAAAACACCCCCACCCACTCTGCACCACCACTCAATACCGCACCGCAACGCACCACCATCACCCCTCAAAACACCACTACTCAACACCACCACGTAACACCACCATTCAACACCACTCTACACTCCGTCTCGACCTCACGTAACACTGCCTCTGGAACCACCATAAGCAGGGGGCACCAGGGGGAGGGGAAGGGAGGGGCCGCCGTGCAGGAGCCTTCATCACCCCGGGCGGAGGAGAGGCACTCACGCAGCACGCTCACGCCCCAGGTACACAGGTATGGAGCATTTCCTTCCGTGTGCGTCGAGGCAGGAACAGCCACACTCCTTTAGGGACCGACCCGCCGCCGCCTCACACCTTGCTCGTGATAGGAGAGACCCGAACATTTTTTTTCCCCTTTTTCTTTTTGGCCTCTGAAACAGTAGTTAGCAGTGAACGCGGCCTCAGCCTCGGCTCGCCTGTCAGCCGCCGGCACTCGCGCTGACGGTCCACCTGTCTCGCCAATTGACAGGTAGCGGAAGGAAAAAGGCGATATTGACAGCTGTCACCCCGAACACCGTATTAAATGGCGGAGGAGTGTCACGCCGCACTTCTTCATGCTTCTGGCTCCGCCCCATTATTAGAGGAGCTGCGAAGGGCGCCCGCTCCAGGGGAAGGTCGTGGAGAACCCTGTGACTACGAGTTAAGACGCAGCGTTGAAAGGGGAGCGAAGGGGGCAAGTGAAGTGTTGAAGGGGAAGGAAAGGGACGGGTGAAGTAGTGGTAGGGGAGGAATGGGCAGGGGTGAAGTAATGATGCAGGAAGAAAGGGGACGGGTGAAGTAGGCATGGGGGAAGGAAGAAGACGGGTGAAGAAGTGATGGGGTAGGGAAATGGAACGGGTGAGGTAGTGATGGGGGAGGGAAGGGCACAGGTGAAGTAATAATGGCGAAGGAATGGACTGGGGTGAGATAGTGAGGGGAAGGAATTGGACGTGTGAGAGGGTAGAGAGGAAGGAGGGGGAGGGATTGGTGAGGTAGTGATGGGGAAGAGAAGGGGACGGATGGCATAGTAAGGGGAGAGGGGGAGTAATGGGTAAGGTAGCGAGGGGTGGAAATACCGTAGTGACTGAACGAACTATTGGCATAAAGTGATTGAATGTGGTTGGTGGATTTATCTTGACCCCGAAAAACATCCTTCCAAGTCATCTAAGGTGCATCATACTCTCTCCTCCTTGGCTCTCCCTTCCCTCGCTGTGCTGCCCTCGTATGCAACATGTTTCAACAACCTCCGTGTGACCCGTGACCCCGCGAGCAGCAGTGTTCTCCCTCCCGCCCTGGTCCTGTCAGGTCCTCAAAGTGACCGTCAAGCCTTGGTGAGCCCCTTGTCTTAGTGAAATAATGGACGGCACCACTTGGGCTTGGTTGCATGAAAAAATGCGCCTCCTGTAAGTTTTTGTAAGGTGGCTGCCACACCCTCACGATGTTTTGTATAAGGTTTAACGTGTGAGGCAGAGTCGCCCCTTCCTTCGTCTCCCGAGGTGCAGCACAGAGGTGATGACGCAGGGCGCTTTAATACTGAAGCACCTCGACAAAAGTATAGGTATATTATAAAGGATTTCGTGGCACAGATATATAGATGAACCGGTCGGCAGTTCGATAGATACAGGAACAGGCAGGCTGCCGTGGGTGTGTCGCGAGGGGCGGCGGGCTAGTGGCGGTGAGTGAAGGTGGTGTCAGAGGCGCTGGTCAACACGGCCCCGGGGTGATGGAGCTTCGCTAGCCAATTGTATAAAGTTTAAATACTTTATTGCGAGCGGAATGTTTTATGAGGCGCCTTGGCCATCTGTCACGGGCGAGCCAGAGTGAACACGTCGTTATGTCGGACACGCCGCGCTGGTGATTCTTTCAGTCGAGCTTTTAAGCCTTACATTGGTAATATTTGTGTCAGTTACACCTGTTACGCGGTGGCTGCTCTCATTCTGTTTATTGTATTTCGCTGCGGGGAGTGTGTATATATATATATATATATATATATATATATATATATATATATATATATATATATATATAGAGAGAGAGAGAGAGGGTGCGAGAGAGAGAGAGAGAGAGAGAGAGAGAGAGAGAGAGAGAGAGAGAGTGAGAGAGAGAGCGAGAGAGCGAGAGAGAGAGAGAGAGAGACAGAGTGAGAGAGAGGAGAGAGAGAGAGAGAGAGAGAGAGAGAGAGAGAGAGAGAGAGAGAGAGAGAGAGAGAGGAGAGAGAGAGAGAGAGAGAGAGAGAGAGAGAGAGAGAGAGAGAGAGAGAGAGAGAGAGAGAGAGAGAGAGAGAGAGAGAGAGAGAGAGAGAGAGAGAGAGAGAGAGAGAGAGAGAGAGAGAGAGAGAGAGAGAGAGAGAGAGAGAGAGAGAGAGAGAGACGTACCCCCATATACATATTCAAGTTTTTTCGATCATTTCTTCCCTGCTTTCCAGCCATTTCTGGTGCATCATATTAGTCTTGTGTGCTCGGCTCTGTGGCTCTGTTCTAGGCTGCTCTGCCCTTTAGTAGCCAGGAACACCTCGGCAGCCGGCTGGAGTGAGCACAAAGACAACGTGCAGCCCTTCTCTTGAGCCTTGCATCACTTGCTGCTTTATTTTTCCACCCTTTGCGTGTATTATATTACATCATGTGTGTGTGTGTGTGTGTGTGTGTGTGTGTATGTGTGTGTGTGTGTGTGTGTGTGTGTGTGTGTGTGTGTGTGTGTGTGTGTGTGTGTGTGTGTTTTATTCTCTACTTCACGCGGGTCACCTGGACAGCCTCCGTGGTCATGTATCATGCAGTCTACCGTCACACGCGGGGCGGTGAGTGTCTTTTGTAACATCCCAGCGGGCGGAGACGAATGACTTTATTACTGAGCTGCGAGAAGATCCATTTGAAGAGCTAATAGATACCTGCGTTGATCAGCCGAGTATGTCTGCCCCATGAGGCGGGTCGATGTCAGACCAACAGGACCTAGTTATAGGGCTGCCAGTGTGTTCACCTGTCTAACTCTAGTTTTTGTGTTGTATATGATATTTTTGCATCTTCAGAATGTATGTTGCAATTGTGACAAAATTATTATTGCATTATTTTATGTATTCATTACAACAAGAAAGATTTTGTTAAGGCGAGATAGCAGCATTTGTTTCCATTGGGCATATGTTTTGACTGACTGGCAAACACGCGGCTCTCCCATCACCTTCAGACTAAGAATTTAAATGTTGCTTGGAGGCGTGTGAGTGGACTGCACATGAGAATATGAATATTAACTCATTGAAGAGTGTTTTGAGGAGTTGCTGTGCATGGTGAGTGGCGGTCGGGTGTGGTGGGTCCCCGTCTGCCTGTTCTCGCTTTCGCCCCGTAGACCGCCGAGTCTCAAGAAGCAACAGGGCGTCATGGCCACTAGCTTGTGGAGGTTATTCTTAGCATCGATTCAAACACTTTAAGGTTGGGAAGTATATTTGTATACATGCTTCAGTGCACCACCCTATTGAGTGTTTGAAAGGTTACAATGTAGAGAAAAATCAAGCAAAAATTATTGATACTTGGGGTCGGAGAAGGTCGTTTAAACCCAGGCCGTCTGGCGGTCAAGGGTGGGCTGTCGGCGTGTGTCAGGAAGGACAAGACTCTCCAATCAGTGGCCATTTCTGAGAGGTCGTAGCTTACCCTCACCCCAGCGGCCCCGCGGAGCCTACACGGCTTGTGTTTCATGGTGCAGTTACCGCTGTGGGTAATGGCCAGGGGAGGGCCGCACCACCGAGCCATCTGGAGGAGGAACGAGAGAACGGAAAGCGTGTGAGCCTGAGTGATGGCGGAGCAGTAAGAGTGTGTGGCGGAGACACTTGTCCTGCTGATGGCCTCGGCGATAGAAGTGGCGGTGGCCAGGGCCAGCCGCTCACAGGCAAGGGACCTCTAGCCTCATGCTGTCTGCTTGCCGAGGGAGTGCTGAGACCCCTGCTGTTTCATGGTATGCTCAGTATGTGCTTGTTAAGAGGCAGTGTGTGTGTGTGTGTGTGTGTGTGTGTGTGTGTGTGTGTGTGTGTGTAAATGAAGGGCAGCTAAAAATAAGGCCAATAAGCAGAATGTCATTGGTCTTGTATCACTTGGCGATTTGCAGAGGTTAAGAAATAGACTTCGAAGCGTTAGCAGCTGGTCACTTCAATGTTCCTTAACCAGCCATATTATACAATTCTTCTTCACTCATTATCTATATTAAAAACGCGTTCATGAGTGATACAAATAACATGAAGACGTCTTTGGAACTGAATCTGGTCAGTGTCTCTGTTTCATCCTGTCTCCTTTTCTTTACATACCAGCGTGTTGTGGGCATTCCCTTATGACTTTCTTTTGTCCTTGGAGTGTCTAGTGTAGCGTTCAAAAAATATGATGTGGAAGGGGGGGGAGGGACGCCGCCAACACGGTACGCCAAAGGTCGCCGCCCACGGGGACTTATCGATCCCTGTCGCCGCACTTTGAAGCATATTAGATTCTCATTAAATTCCCCTGACAATAACTAAAGAGATCGCCGAAGTGATGTAATGAGATTCTCCTGCATAAGGCCATCACTGCCACCGCCCACCCCCCCCGTCTCTCCACCTGCCCCCCTCCACCTCCTTCTTCCTCCTCCTGCACGTCGCTATTCCATCCTGCTCCTGCTCCTTAGTCTTGTTCTTGTTCTTGTTCTTTTTGTTCTTCTTGTTTTTGTTCTTGTTCTTATTCTTCCTCTTCTTCCCCTCTGTCCCTTTCTGATTCCTCTCTTCTTTCTCCTCCTCCTTCTCCTCCTCTTCCTCTTCCTCCTCTTTTTTTTTTATCCTTCATACTTTTTAGCCTTTGTTTTCCTCCTCTTCCTCTTCCTCCTCCTCCTCCTTCTCCTCCTCCTCCTCTTCTTCCTCCTCCTCCTCCTCCTCCTCCATTTTATTTTTCTTCTTCAGTCTTTTGTTTTGTTTTCGTCTTTTTGTTTCTCCTCCTCCCTTATCTTTCTTATCTTTTTCCTCTTTTCCTTGCCTCTCATTTTCTTTATTTCAAGGTCCATTCACAGTTTTTTTCCTTTCCATTCTTAAGGGTTGTGAATTGTTACTCTTATTAGTGTCGTTCCTTCACTCCTGCCGAGTCTGAAGTGTGTATTAGGCCTCCTCTTTCCTTTTTTTTTTTTATTCCTCCCTGTCGTGAAGTTTATTCGTGGCTTCGTGTTAATGGTTCGGTTTGAATATTTTACAGCTGTATAATATTTTCTTGGAGCTGCATGGAGGGTGACTATGAATGTGTGTTTCTATCAATACTCCACCACTGTATAGCAGCCTTGTCTTGACAGAGGGGACAAGTTATAAAGTTAACCAATAGATAATTATCAGCCTCGTATTAGACCGAGGGTGTAAACTGGAGACTGAGTGATGCTCATTGTAATTTGCTTGCTGCTGCTGGCCTGTTTCTTGCTTCTTTTCCTAGGTAGGGTTTAGTTAGTCTGTCAGGCGGGGCCAACACTTCTCTTCGGTTTGTCGCCTCAAAGTCGTCTTCCTCTCTCAATTCTTCCAATGTGCCAAGACCATTAGCCTCAAAAATTTCTTCCACTCCAGCCTTCCATCTTTTCCTTGGTCCGTCCTTGGTCTTGGTCTTATGCTGCCCTGCAGTGTTTTGAGGGAGCAGGAAGAATTGCCTTGACACGTACGTTTCATTAGTTCCGGAAATACAGGAAACATCCCGTCCTAAACTCGGTGATCGAAGAGACTGAAATGAGCACCGTGGCTGCGTGCCTCGTGACATACGCTCCCTATTTTTTCATAAGTATAGGAAGTCATCTTTAGTACTGAGGATGGGGATTTTTCCATATTCCTCATCCTCATTTCTTTTTTTTCTCTCACCCTGTTCCACCGTTATCCTTCCCTCCCATTTTCCTTCCATTCCTGCCTCTGCTCTGAGTCGTTCCTCGTGACAAAACAGTCGCTCCATCCGGCGGTGTCATTTACCTCTATTAAGAACATTTACCATGGGAAGGCGGCGGCGCCTTACATTTTCCCGGCGGAGAATAGTTGGTGAGGCGGCGGGGCGAAGGGAGGAAGGAGGGAGGGAGCTTCCAATAAACAAGGTCTCCCCAGATGATGTTTAATGAGGGGCGATAAAAATGATGTACGTCGCCGTGTATGAATGCCGTGCACAAGACAAAATGAAAAGGGATATGACTTATTGTGAATAATTTTCCCAGATAAAGCCAATGGACGCGCTCGTAAATATGATGATATGAGCTCGCCGACGGGAGCCGACTTCATACTCTGATATTACGAGTGCCGGAAAAAACTGCAAGGAGAAATAAATCACGGAGGAGTGAAAACTCTCGCCTCCCAGCCCCTCCCCTCCCTTCCCTTCCCTTCCCTTCCCTTCCCTTCCCTTCCCTCTTCCTCTCCCTTTCCGCGCCCTGCTCCTCCCGCCCCTCCGGATGGAGGCGACGCTTCGGCAAGGCGAGATGTTGATGAGGATAACACTATTGCCACTACCGTCCCTACTATCTACTGTTAACATTGCTGCTCACACTACTAAGAAGACGGCAAAGGCGTCTATAAGAGTACTAAGGATGAAAACAGAAGTATAAGATATTCTGCAACTAGCGTCACTACCTTTGCTGTAGTTAGGTCTATCACCTCTTTTTTATTATTGTTAACTAAACTTCAACAGCACCGCAATCATAACTATCACCACCATCACCACATCCTCAAGTCTCAGGGTGTGGAGAGAGAGAGAGGGGGGGGGGGGGCGTCCCTTTACCATGGACTAGTTTATCAAGCCACCAGCAACGGATGGCCTGTGGAGGACAGAAGTCAACGTCCATATTACTTTCAATTTATTGTTTATGTGTTGTGTTGCTTTATAAGATCAAAGGATAAAACGACTAATGAATGAATATAAAAAAAAACCCCGCAGAGAAAATAGGCCTCAAATGATTAATTGTTTGATATGATTAAACTCTGTACCCCAAACGTCTTTTCTTGGGTATATGATTAGAGTGACGCACCTTTGATATGTGAGTGTGTGTGAGGGGCGGTGGTAACACTCGCACCTCTCGTATAGGCAATGTGTTTAGGCAGCTTATATAGACAGACGCCACAGACAGCCCGCACAGACAGGGTTAATCAAAGGACTTCAATTGACTTTTCCCTGCTATCTTCTACTTCTGTTTTCCTCCTTAGTACTCTTCTAGACGCCGTTGCAGTCTTCTAAGTTTACATTGCTTATTATTCTCATGTGTTTCCTGACTCTAACCTTTCCTCCCCTCCGCGGCCCAGCTGAGTCACTCATTCTTATTTATCGTTCGTCTTATTGAAGCATTATTTTCAGTTCATTCAGGAGCTACCACTGAAATGAATTGTTTATAAATCCCTCTGATACATTTTTTCCTTCTGTCCGTGTTTTGGATCATTTTGCTGTTTGACAAAGAAAAATGTCCACAATGCTTCTCTCAAAGGAAGGACGGTAAGGCATTAAAATAGTCTTGCCCAAATTAAGTTCCGGAGTGTCTCCACGCCTTCCTCTTAAAGTGCTCGGCCCGTTAGCAGGCGGAAAGAATTCTGTTCCTGAATTTACTATTGGAAAGAAAACGTTTAAAAGACGGACGATATTGATTAAGTTTTCCATTTGGTTAAGTAGGATGAGCATTGTAGGCGTGGAGGAGTATGGAAACTATGTTATTATTATTATTTATATTATCATTATTATTGTATTATTATTATTATTATTATTATTATTATTATTATTATTATTATTATTATTATTATTATTATTATTATTATTATTATTATTATTATTATTATTATTATTATTATTATTATTATTATTATTATTATTGTTATCATCATCGTTATCGTCATGGTCATTATCATCATCATCATCATCTTTCTTGTTGAGGTTGCAATTATTGTTATTATTGTTTTTGTTGCTGCTGTTGTTTTTACTTGTGCTGGCGTTGGTGGATGTGCTACTACTATTGCTGCTATATTTCTACTACTGCTATGTTGCTGTTGCTTTTGTTGTTATTGCTTTATTTAGCTACTTTTGCTACACCTATTTCTGCTAATATTGGTGATGCTGGTGCTGTTGTTGCCGTTGCTGCTTCTAATTCGGCTGCTACTGCTGTTCCATTTGATTCATTAACTCTAAGTCTATTTCTATCTTATTGTTGACATTGCTGCTCCACTTAGTATACCGAAACTATTAGTCTGTATTTCATTGCATACACGCCGTCACGCCTGTAAGAACGAGAGTCGCCTGGTTGGCAGTGACCTGGGTGCACCGCGGACTGATGGGGCGAGGAAGGAAGAACGGCAGGCGTCTGGCAGCCTCGTTGATGGCCCTGACGTGTTCTCCAACGTTAAGCTCGTTGTCCAATGTGATGGCGAGCAGTTAAGTGGATTAAAGCATTTGGAAAGGGCTGTGTCTGGCCGGTGATGGAGTGTGTATGGGGCGTCGCTTGCTGTAGGGACGAGATGCACGGCGGTGTGGCTGATGCTGCGGAGGACGCGGTATTGAGATGCTTCCAGGGTGACTTGAGTTGTGAGCATGCTGATGTTGGCGCCTCGTACCTCGTGTGTGTGTGTGTGTGTGTGTGTGTGTGTGTGTGTGTGTGTGTGTGTGTGTGTGTGTGTGTGAATATACAAGTTTGTCAATGTATATGTTTGTCAGCTGTCCGAGGTAACCTGAGGTGGCCCAGTGGGTCGTGGAGGCGAGTATTGCACACCTTTACTCTTTGTAGGACACCGTGACCTCAGAATGTTAGGCACACTACTGGCCCTCTTATGAGCCATGTTACTGATGTTCCTTATAAGCAGCCTCTCAACATGACCCTTTTTGTGAATCAGTGAAGGAATGTCTTAATTCCGTAACCCTCTCTATTTTCTACTCAAGCACCCGTATATCACAACTACCATCACCACCATCATCACCGCTATTAAAACCACCACCACAACCTTCAACCCTATTACTTACTACTGTCATCGTCACCACTACCACCTCACCCTTCAGTACCATTATCACCACCACCACTACCACCACCACCACCACCACCGCCGCCGCCACAGTTCTTGTCTGCGGCACAACAGCGTCAAGACAAGTCTTCATCTGGACGCCGCGGGTGGCCGAGCGTGGCGCCAGCTGGTCCCCGCCATACATCTTCACGAAGACAAAGGTGGTGCAGCTCAGGGGAAACGGAGCTTGAGGGATCCTTAAGGGAAGCGGGAGGGAGCGAGCCGGACGGGAGGGACGTTCTCTTGTGGAAGTGATGTCTCAGCCGATTGCCTGGACGGCAGGGCATTTGGTGGCCGTCAGAGGCATTCGTCATCAGCCGTCTTTGTCAGGTTCATCAGCCCCCACCCGGCCAGCCGCTGCCTTCCTCCTGTTTATGCTGTCAAGTCGATCATTTAGTTTTATTCTCTTCACGCCTTTTGGTGTTGTCATTTTAGTTTTGTGCTTAAACATTAATTTAAAAAAGGCATTTGTTTTGTGACAATGTTTAGTTCTCTCAGCCCAGGACTGGTCTGTTTTTCTTTTTCGACCCATACCGTTGCACCTACTGCCAGCTTAACTTGGCACCGCAACACATCAATTTGACGTCGTCGTTATTTGAGGACTGGGTTGTGCGGGGCGAGGAGAGCCTAGCGAGGAGGACAGTGAGGGTCCATCAGGCGACATATATTATCTGTCTGGGCGCGGACAGTGTTGCTTCGCGGGACGAGAACCTCATCACAGGAGGTGACTGCTGCCGCCGCCTTCAGGCCACCTACCTTCACCCTGTTTTACTTTTTATTTGCTGCCTATATATGTGTGTCTATATATGTATCTCTCTCTCTCTCTCTCTCTCTCTCTCTCTCTCTCTCTCTCTCTCTCTCTCTCTCTCTCTCTCTCTCTCTCTCTCTCTCTCTCTCTCTCTCTCTCTCTCTCTCTGTTTGTGTGCTGGTTGTGTAGGAGCAACAGCTGACTGAATCTGTAGCCTAGTGATAAACATTTGCATTTATTACAACATGGGGCTGCATTATCAACAAATAACACTTACTGAGTGACCAAATAAATTACTGTGCGGGATAATCAAAGAAAAAAATACTCCGAACAGCTAATTCAGCGGATCCAGGAAGTGACACAGGAAATAAAGAACAACAGACCAATGCTGAGGAGGGTGACGACATCGGTCCTGGATCGAGCAAGGAGGTGTATTGAGTGTGAAGGCTCTTACTTTGAACACTTGTTGTAAGGTGAGTTATCACACTGGCGTTTAAACACTACACTGTGTCAACTGTCACAGCCCCACAGTGAGCGCAGTGAGTTGCCATGTCTGCATAAAGCGTTTTTTCTAACTGTTCCATTGTTAATTAAGTTCGGAGTATTTTTTTCTTTGATTATCCCGCACAGTAATTTATTTGGTCACTCAGTAAGTGTTATTTGTTGATAATGCAGCCCCATGTTGTAATAAATGCAAATGTTTATTACTAGGCTACAGATTGGCGGCATCACGCCCGGGCAGTCAGTCAGCTGTTGCTCCCTACACAACATGGCCCCGCAGCCCCCGGCAGCACACAAACCGCCACACCTAAACACTCAATTTCTCGCATAATAAAGCAAAAACGAGCATATGTGTATAGAGTAATTTTCACTTAGAATTACCTGATATATCATCTCTCAAAGTATTTACCATAACTCGTGGGACACCCTGTATTTATTGATCTATCCATATCTATCAATCTACATAGTGAGAGAGAGAGAGAGAGAGAGAGAGAGAGAGAGAGAGAGAGAGAGAGAGAGAGATTAAGCATTTCTTTCACCATTACGAACTTGTGTTGAAGCCTTACATTATTCTGCAGACATAATGAATTATTGAAACAAAATAACTTACTTTTTTTGCCCGGCGTGGATCTGGTGTGTTTGTGTGGAGCGAGGCAGCAAGAGTGACACAAAGGTGGTGATGGAGGAATGTGGTGGTGGTGCTCTGGTGGTAGTGTGGAGGGGGCAAAGAGAAGAAGAGGGTGGTATACGATGTGTGTGTGTGTGTGTGTGTGTGTGTGTGTGTGTGTGTGTGTGTGTGTGTGTGTGTGTGTTTGTGTGTGTATGTGTGTGTGTGTGTGTGTGTGTGTTGGAGTGTGGGTGGTATAGTGTGATGTGGTTTGGTTTGGTAGAGTGTGGTGTGTGTGTGTGTTGTATTTGTGGTGTGTTTGGTGTGGTGTGGTGTGTGTGGTGTGGTGGTGTGGTTGTTTGTTTTGTATTTTGGCGTTGTGTGGTGTGATGGTGTTGGTGTGTGTGTGGTGTCGTGATGTGTATTGTGTTTTGGTGTGGTATTGTGTGGTGTGGTGAGGTGTGGTGATGTGGTATTTGCAGACTATTTGCAAAGAAAGTTTTTATTTTTTTATCTGTTGATGAAAAAGCATTTTCTGTCTTGCTTTAATGCGATCCTTTTTTAGTTTATTTGAGAAGGTTTTACAGAGAACTTCCTTCCAGTGTCTTCGTGTCATTGTTTACCTCACTTATCGAGAAGCAGCTTTAATAATAATGGGTGATTATTCCCACCACCACCACCGTCGCCGCCATCATAAGAAGAGCGTATGGCGTTAGGGGAGCCAGGGCGAGGCAGGGCAGGGTAGGCCGCTGGGGTGGAGGGCCTCGCGGCTTTTAGTTGAAGTGACTCGCGGGCTAATCCGTGGCCCTGAGCCGTGGAGCCGCGCACCGAGACGTGCCCGGAGCAGGTCTGGCGGGAGGCCCCTGCGTGTCGGGGATTATAGACGGGGATTAAAATTTCACGATAGTCTCCCGCGGCGCCCCTCACGAGCCTCCTCGGCCAACTTCTGAGGCATAATCAGTTAAGAAGGTCTCCGGATTAAAAAAATAACCATTTCCGGGCTTTGTGTGGAGGCTGCCTTGTGTCAATTCCGCCCGGGACACCACGCAGCGGTGCCGCCTCGGTGCTGTCTTCTCAGGCCAGGAGAGAATTCTGTAGAGAACATGAGATATGCTGTACGTGCTCTGTTCATTAGGAAGAATGACTGGAAACCTTGATTTGGACGTTCCTGCCAACAGAACAGTATAGTGGGTCAGCAGCCGCCACCACGACGCACCGCACGTTGCTTGGCCGCCTAAAAACTGCTTTCAAGTGCAACTTGTTGTCCTCGACTGACACGGCGAACACTGTGGACTAGATGCACACTAGAAGATGGTGCCACTATAAACACTTGCCTGCGCCATGACGGGCTGGGTCCGACTACCATCCAGGCTCCTCAATCAAGCCTACCGGCGCAATAGGCGTAGACGTAAAAAAAAAAAAAGAAAAAAAAAGAGCTCTTGATTAAACAAATTTGCAAATGTCTGTTCAATTTTAAAAGTGTATTAATCTCTTCCTTTTAAAAGAGTAGGAGTGTGGATTAAAAATCAATGGAGGGAAAGCTGTTCTGTAACTTAGCAATGAAAATGAGAGGTGAAGACATGCAAACTCAGAAAAGAAAACAAGGAAAGTAATATTTCGATGGACATCAAATTAAAGAAGGTTTAGTTTGAGAAAGAAAATAAGGTGACCATCTTTTGACACCTTATATAGAAAAGTTGTATGTGACGTGCACCCATGTAGGGACTGACAAGATACTCATACTTATGAATAGCATTTGAGAAACAGACTCCTGATTTCCATCAATACACCGTAACCTCTTCCTTTTCACCTTCCACGAATTTGTCTAACTCTCTTTCCACATACACAAGTCCTTCTCAGCTGCTGTGCCACACGGTATCAGCTGCTGTACATATACCTTTCACCTCCTCGTCGTCCCTTTCCTTAACCTCATTTACGGAGGATGTGTCTTTGCCATTTTCAACCACGGATCACTAGTCTTGCCTGCATGGTTAAGCCGAAAGTGTTCTCCAAGTCCTTGTTAGTAGCACTAACCTCCTTAACTCAGGCCTTTATAAGCCTGGGCGGGGACACGAGGGACGTCTTAAGGTCATATGTGTCTTTTACGCTGTTGGGGCCATGGTGTTGGTGGCATCTCTGTTCCCTTTCCTTCCTCACCCTCCTCCGGGGCCCATCAACACGCTTGCTTCGTGATTCTCATTTTTAGTTCAGCTCAATAAAATGATGCAAAATTCCTTCCTCGTCCGCCCACAGGAATATCAAAGACCCGTTAATGGAAGATAAAGGCAGCAGAAAAATGCATAGCAATAGTGCAGTGCGGGTTTTCCGTATCACGGGTGTTTGTATAGATGTGTTTTTTGTGACGTTTTGTGGGGACATTTGTGGTGGGCAGATTACGTCTTAATCTCCGGCACCGGGCCGCTGGTGCCGCCACTAACGACTTGCTGGTAAAACTGCGGCAGCAGCTAATACCCTCCGGGCGCGCCGCCGACTACCACGCCCTGCCGCCACGCAGCTGCCGCTCGGGGCCGAGGCCGCCCGTCTTTTGTTTATCAGACAGTGATATATATATATATATATATATATATATATATATATATATATATATATATATATATATATATATATATATATCCCTGTGTGTGTTGTGTTGTGTTGTGTGTGTGTGTGTGTGTGTGTGTGTGTGTGTGTGTGTGTGTGTGTGTGTGTGTGTGTGTGTGTGTGTGTGTATGTGTGTGTGTGTGTGTGTGTGTGTGTGTGTGTGTGTGTGTGTGAAGCCTTACAAAAGTTACCTCACCGAAACACAAGTACCTTTATTTATTTTTTCTCAGGAGTGTATATCGACTCCAGTAAAAGCTGTCATTGAGCCGCGGTGTCCGTGTGCTGGTTCCCCGGCAGGTCCGGATGGGCCCGGGCAGCCTGTGCACCTCATTAATCTCCGTTGCTGCACGTGGCCAGAATCTCCCCATTCTCGCGTCCTTCCTGCCCCTTAGGCCGCCTCGCCCCACTAACTCACTGCCTCTCACTGGGCCCGCACGCGACAGCCGCCTCGTCGTCGTCCTCTACCCCTCCGGCAGCCTCTATGTCCTGCCTGCTGCTCCCTTCCTCTAGGCCTTACCAAACACTCTCCACGCCTGTTTCTCGTCTTACTTGCCATCTCATCCTCCTCATTCACCCCCAACACCATTCTTTTCTTCTGATTTCTGATGAAGTTCTCTCTCTCTCTCTCACTCTCTCTCTCTCTCTCTCTCTCTCTCTCTCTCTCTCTCTCTCTCTCTCTCTCTCTCTCTCTCTCTCTCTCTCTCTCTCTCTCTCTCTCTCTCTCTCTCTCTCTCTCTCTCACATACAAACACAAACGCACACACAAACATTCGCGCCTCCACAAGCTAGGGAGAATGTATCTTTCTTCGTCTCCTCCTCCTCCTCCTCCTCCACCTCCTCCACCTCCTCCTTCCTCGTCCTCCTCCTGCTCCTTGATCCTTCCTCAGATCACACACTGGCACTCCTTCATTCATTCTAATCCCGCCCCTAATCAACATTCCTCTCATCCAGATCTCACGTCGCCACTCCGTCACTCCCGCCAAGCCCCTCCTAATCTCGCCTTCTCCCGGGTCATGCCGCGCAGCGAAGTGTCTCTCTCGGCGTCGTCTTTCACTCCTCTCGTTGGCTCTTTTGCTCCTCTTTCTCCGCTCCCTCGTGTTGCTGTTGTTTGTCGTGTCTTTATATTTTTAGTTTTGTATGTTTTGGAAATCGTTGTATGTCTGTATGTTTGTTTAGTTTCTTTGTGTTTGTGTCATGTCGGCTTCTCTGTATGTGTCTGTATGTGTTTTGTTTGTGGGTATGTATATATCTCGTGTCTCTCTCTCTCTCTCTCTCTCTCTCTCTCTCTCTCTCTCTCTCTCTCTCTCTCTCTCTCTCTCTCTCTCTCTCTCTCTCTCTCTCTCTCTCTCTCTCTCTCTCTCTCGTCTTGTTCTTCTTTGTAGGTTTTTAGAATGTTTTTTTTTTGTTTCGTGACACACACACACACACACACACACACACACACACACACACACACACACACACACACACACACACACACGGCACACTCCCCGCTGGGCTCCACGTTGCTTCATCACAGTTAAGCTCTATCAAGATATACACTTTTCATTTCGTAGCCCCATCTTCATTTTTTTCTAGCCTTTGACGTGAGTAATCTCTCTTTCTCTCCGTCTCTCCTTCCTCGCTTTTACTTTTCGTCGCCTGTTTCTCTCTCTTTGTCTTTTTTTTTTTTTTTTCATTTTACCTTTTTTTCTCCAGTGCATACTAATGTTACGCGCTGCCTAAAAGATGTGGCGTTTCCCGTTTCGTCTTTTTTATACCCGAGTTTTCCTTTGTTTTATTTTTTTTTCTTTATATTGCTTCTCCTTAATGTTTTCTGGCTCCGCATGCTCTGTATCATTGGCACGCCTCGCAGATATATTCAGCATTTCTTGCGTTCTTGCTATTTTTTTTTTTCCAGGCCTCGTGTACATACACACACAGTTTTGCCTCCCTTCCTCTCCCTTTCCTCTGTACTTCTCGACCCTCGTCTGAGTGCTGTCGTCTCCCATTCTCTTCCATCTAGCTTAATTTCTCTTTTGATCCCTTCTCCTCACACTCCCCCTTTCCCTTTCCCTTACTGCTTCCAATCTTCCCCCTTCTGGCTCCCCTTCTTCCCCTCCGCCGCTCCCTCGCGCTCTCCCCTCGCTGGTGTTGGTGCCGGCGCTCCCCTCTGCGGCTCCCCTCTGGTGGCCTGGTCCCGGGAGCTCTGCGCGTCAGGGTGTGATGGACGGACGGCAGTAAAGATGACGAGTGGGCCGCCGGCTTAGGGGAATGGCCCGCGCCCACCCATATATCTCTTTTATTGCACTCATCTTCATTTTCATATTTCATATTTGCATTTACAGGCGTGGGCATAAATCAGGGCCATTAATACTTAATTAGCTTTATGTTGGAGTCCTCTGAGACGCGGCGACGTTGGTGTCACGTCAGAAGATTAGTGGCGTAGATGACGACTGACCCGTCGCCGTATTGCGTGCTGCCACGCCGCCCGCGCCGCGCCTCCATCTCCGCCGCCCTCAGATCTTTGATGCCGCTCATGCCGCTTCACGCGCTGCTCGGCTTCCCCTTCCTTACCTTGCTCCATATTTCGTTTCCCTCTCACTCGATGGCCTCGCTGCTGCGCCGGGTGTTGTGGGGAAGCGGCCGCCTCAGCAGCAGCGAGGAAGGCTCTCACAGGGACTCTGACCACGTCTATTTTTCTTATTCACTTACCCAGTCCTCTCCGTGATATTGAAGCCGTAGCCTCGGGCTCCACTATATGTTATCCTGGGGTGCAGAAACTCCTAGAAAAGAAATGGGGTGGCCTGTGACCTTTGGTATTTGAAAATGAAGGGATTGGTCAACAGCTTTGCCGCTGGGCTGATGACGATGACGAGTGGATGGAGAAGTAAAGGACTTAAGCCTTTTTTGGGTGGCGGCAGTACTGGTATGGTAGCTCAAAACCGAAGCTAAAGAGGCTGCAACAAATGTGAGGGTCACCCAACTAGAAACTCGAGCAGTCCAAGGGCAGAATTTCCCTTGTTAATTATTAAAAACAAGAGAAGATGAAAAAAAAGTTCTGGTAAGATATCAGCCCATCCCGGTTAGCGAGGAAAGATGTGGCCTGCGTGATACAGGGCGCCCCCGCTACACTCGAAAAGGTTCAACCCCTCCGGCAGCAGCAGCAGTAGCAGCAGCAACAGCAACAACAGCAGCAGCAGCCCGGCGGCCCAGCACCAATCCAGCCCGCCGCCATGACCTGCCTGCGTATGTCATTCAGAAATGTAACGAAAAATATCTGATAAACGCACATTTTTATCTGTGTAGGGGGAACAAAGTTGGAATGGAAATTTATTTTTACTGTGCTGCCATGGTGGCTGTGGTGGAAATGGCCGTTGAAGCTGCGGTGGCTCTCCGTGGTAATAGGCCTGGATGGCGGCGACGGCGGGGAGACAAGGTGGTGGCACTGGCGGCGGCTCGCGGCAGTGGCGGTGCTAATGGAGAGAGAAGGCAGTGGTGACGGTGGTGGTGGACGTAAGACGCAATGAGAGAGGGAGCGCCTGGACGGGGCGGCCGGAGGGAGGCTGCAAGGCGGGGGAGGGGGCGCCTCGGGGCCTCCGTGACGGGCAGTGATGTGGGAGGAGCTAAGTTATGTCTGGCGGGGGATTTTTATATTAGAGAACCGAGGGGGAGGCAGAGCGCGGGTTTGACCGAGTATTAAACATATCCAAACATTTGTGTCCAGGGGGGAAAACATAAAAACATATATTCTGGCTTTCCGTGCGCCAGTATTTGTGTGTCTATATGTGCGAGGAGCTTTTTCAATAATATCTTTGTGTTGTCCTCATTCTGTTATTGCCCTCCATTTTAAGTGTCAAGGAAAACTTTTATATTTGTGTGTGTGTGTGTGTGTGTGTGTGTGTGTGTGTGTGTGTGTGTGTGTGTTCTCGTTCTTAAGGCATTCATTGTATCCATTCTATCATATTCTAAATGTTTACACACAAGAACTGGAAACGATTTTTTTTAACTAACAAATGTATATAACATAATGATGTTTTTGTAGCTTTCTCCCGTTCACACACACACACACACACACACACACACACACACACACACACACACACACACACACACACACACCTGATGCACAAAGGCCTTGATTCCCAGGGCGCCCCATCACCTGTCCTTCCTGCGTCGCCTCCATCTCCATTACCCTGCCAAGGTCACGCTCTCCTCCCCGTCTGGCCCCGCCCCTGCTCGGCCCTCCACGCTTTTTGTGTCGCACGGGCCCCCCAAAATGAAAATACTTCGTTGTTGACCGTTAAGGAAAGGAAATTCGTTCTTTTTGGCTGGTGAACAAAGAAAAGAGGATGTCACGTTATGATGATGTTTTACGGACGGAAACACAAAACAATCGTACATTTTGATAGTTTCTTAGAGTTGATTTTGGAGAATGTGTGCTTTGATTGACCGAACGAATACTTACTTGTTAAAGGTCAAATGTAAGTAATGAAAGGTACGTTATGAGGAAGAAGGCAACATTTTCATCGTCACTCGGTGTTGATGCGAAAAAGACTAATTACAAAAAAGTTAGATAGAAAAAAAAAGGAGGAAGAAAAAGGAGAGAAGAAACTGGTGATAACATTATTTTGAAAGTGCATTTATTTTTTGAGAGAGGGAGTTGTATTATTATTATTATTATTATTATTATTATTATTATTATTATTATTATTATTGTTATTATTATTATTGTTGTTGTTGTTGTTGTTGTTGTTGTTGTTGTTGTTGTTGTTGTTGTTGTTGTAGGTGATGATTTTGTTGTTTCTTTCGGGGTGTGTTGTTAATTACTGTTTTTTTTTAATTCTTGTTTCTTGTTAGTGTCTTGTGAGTAGCTTTCTAATGGCGGACACGAAATAATAAAGAATAATAAAGAAGGTTTGAAATTAATGGCAGCATGGGATTATTTACGTAATACTTGATGCTTTGTCGACGTTATGCGAATTACGACCATGTTCAGGAAATAAGGGACTCTTGTGATGTGATGTGTCGGCTATTTAAGCATTTGCGCGATTATACTTACACTTAAGCACGCAAGTTTAAACACACACACACACACACACACACACACACATACACACACACACTTTTAAGGAGACGGTTCCTTCTGATTTGAATCTTTCCGCTGTAAACTTTACTTTTTACTATTATTTTTTCCACCACCGCCACGCTGGCTTCCACCACCACCACCACGACGACCACCACCACCACCACCACCACAACGACGACCACCACCACCACAACGACGACCACCACCACCACCACAACGACGACCACCACCACCACCACCACCATCTCCACCACCACCACCAGTGCCACTCTCCACCACTACCACTGTCTCAACCACCATCACATTTATCACCTGCACCACCACCACCACCACCACCACCACTGTCCTCACTACAAGCACTACACAACCAGTATGATGACCACACCACCATAATCACACCATAGCCATTTTTTTTTGTTGAAGAAGGTGGGGGAGGGGACACAACCTGACGATCATTTTACTGTAATAAAACGTCTACTTTTCACAACCATATTTTGCTTGACCAACGCTCGTATCACTGTAGGTATCACATTCACATTTCAACCTTCCGTCATTTTCACTATCACTATCACTATCACCACCACCACCATCACCACCTTCACCACCACAATCACCACCACCACCAGCCATAGCCAGCTGAGTCGCAGGAATTTACTGGGTCCCGCCGAAACGAAACTATCCACTTCTTTCTGGATAAACAAAAGCTAGCGACGGAGCCTTGACACCCGGCCCTCGTCATAAGTCTCCGCCGCGAGTCTCTTATTATTTTTTTTCGGGTCGCTGGCTTTCTCTCTTTCTCTCTCTCTCCTCTTTGTCTGTCTGTCTGTCTTTCTGTCTGACTGTCTGTCTGTCTGTGAGCGTCTCTCTCTCTCTCTCTCTCTCTCTCTCTCTCTCTCTCTCTCTCTCTCTCTCTCTCTCTCTCTCTCTCTCTCTCTCTCTCTCTCTCTCTCTCTCGCGGCGCCCATTACAAACTGAGCCGCTGCTGTATTATTTATTGTGGTAAAATTTGCATATTTAATTGCCCTGCGCATCACACCCGGAGCAGTTGTGAAAGAAAAATAGAGTGACACACGGGGGAGGCGCCGCTCCTCAAGCCGCGCGCGCGCGCGCGCGCGTGTGTGTGTGTGTGTGTGTGTGTGTGTGTGTGTGTGTGTGTGTGTGTGTGTGTGTGTGTGTGTGTGTGTGTGTGTGTGTGTGTGTGTGTGTGTTTTTCTTCTGATCTGATAAACTGAATATGTGTGTGTGTGTGTGTGTGTGTGTGTGTGTGTCGATCAGTCTGCCATTGTCTGTTTTATTCTGTCTCGTTGATTGTGTGTTTGCGTGTGTTTGTGCTTGTGTGTGTGTGTGTGTGTGTGTGTGTGTGTGTGTGTGTGTGTGTGTGTGTGTGTGTGTGTGTGTGTGTGTGTGTGTGTGTGTGTGTGTGTGTGTGTGTGTGTGTGTGTGTGTGTGTGTGTGTGTGTGTGTGTGTGTGTGTGTGTGTGTGTGTGTGTGAGAGAGAGAGAGAGAGAGAGAGAGAGAGAGAGAGAGAGAGAGAGAGAGAGAGAGAGAGGTGTGTTAAGTTTATGTCCATTGGGGAGAGGGGATGCAGGGGGAGAGCGATGAGATGAAAGAGAGAGAGGAAAAAAAAGCATAAACAAAAACAATTGAGAGATATGAGAGTTAAGAGAAATTAATTACCCCAAATAAATCATGCAAATATGTATGACGTAATTAAAACGTGTAAAAATGTTATATGTACTAGTACGCTGTGCATGGGAGCGTAGGTGCGTGCGTGCGTAGTGTGTGTGCATGTGCGTGTGTGTGTGTGTGTGTGTGTGTGTGTGAGGCAGGGTGGGGTGGGGGTGTCAGTTGTGATCCATTCTTACTCTTTTCGTTCATTTTCATTCTCAGATTCCTTTTTTTATTTCCTTTTTCTTTTAATTTTCTTCCTCCTCATCCTCCTTTTCCCTTTCCTACTCTTCCCTCTATAGGCTGCAGAGAACACATAACACGTTCTCGCACTTATTGATCAGAGCCGAATGAATTAGACGCCTTCCCTTCCCTCCCAAAAAAACAAATGACGGACGGATGTTTAAAAATAAGAAAACTGAAATGACGGAGAGGTGGATAGAAAGAAAACGGGAACTGATGGACGTATTAGGTCATAAAGTTTGATATCGACACTTGCCCTTGAGTTTTCCTTGTCCATAATTATTGATGTTCCTCGTAAGTTTGGATTGTTAGGACTGCTCATAATTTGCTGTATTCATTATTTTATTTATTTTATCACTTCACTTATTACTCTGATATCGACACTCGGTTTCTGTTTCCGTTATCTATAATTTCGGGATGCTGTTCCTTATAACGTGAGATGAATAACATTGTACAGAATTTCCAACACTGTTCTGACTCGTTTTTCCTTCCCTGTTGTTATCTATTATTTGTTTTGGTTTCTTGCTTCTTTAACCCACCAAAGTGACTGGCTGACTAATGACTGGATGAGAGAGTGGCTGAGTCAGATATCGTGGGACAATAAACAGATGTGAGAGCGTGAGTAATTTTCTGAGTGAGTGAGTGGGTGAGTGATTGAGTGCCTAAATGAGCAGAGAGAGAGAGAGAGCGAGAGAGAGAGAGAGAGAGAGAGAGAGAGAGAGAGAGAGAGAGAGAGAGAGAGAGAGAGAGAGAGAGAGAGAGAATCAGTCATTTAAGGCCTATCAGAAAGGAGAAAATATGGAAATTCATGGGAAAGAAAGGATACGTCAACTTAGTGAATGGCTTCGTGACTTCCTTCTCTGTTTATCTGGTGTGACGAGACGCTTTCAGGAGTCACTATGTACAGGGCAAGGAGTGATCTTTGGGTGCGTGTCCTGTTAGAGTGGAGGTACTGCTGGCGGGATTCGAACCAAGACATCTTCCATCTCGCAGCGAATCGTCAAACCGAGCACTGAAAACATGTGTGTGTGTGTGTGTGTGTGTGTGTGTGTGTGTGTGTGTGTGTGTGTGTGTGTGTGTGTGTGTGTGTTTTGCTAAAGATATACAAGCATTATATCTAATCACCCAGGTTCATGTGTGTGTGTGTGTGTGTGTGTGTGTGTGTGTGTGTGTGTGTGTGTGTGCGCGGCGCCCCTCCCCTCAGAGAGTTATGGTGAGGGCGGCGGGTGAGGCTGGTGCTCCATTAACTCCGCGATACTCCGCAATGAGAACTAATGTGGCTCGCACCTTAAATATGGAGATGCTTATTTCCTCAACATATAGCGCTCCCTCACGCCCGTAAAGATGGCTTACTGGCGAGCGCTGCCGCCAACCCACCCTTTCCTCACCCTCCTCAGCATCCCCTTGCATCTCCCTTCCTTTCATCTCCCGTTATCTTCATTTTCATTGCCTTCTTTACCCATCAAATTTTCCCTTCATCCATGCCCCTTCTTGTTATTCTATTTTCACTTCATCTACATCAATCTACTCTTTCCTCACCCTCCTCAGCATCCCTTCACACCTTCCTTCCTTTCATCTCCCGTTATCTTCACTTTCCTTAACTTTCTTACTCCTCGAATTTTCCTTTATCCATGCCCCTTCTTGTTCTTCTCTTTTCACTTCATCTCCACCATTCTACTCTTTCCTCACCCTCTTCAGCATCCCTTCACACCTCCCTTCCTTTCATCTCCCGTTATCTTCACTTTCCTTAGCATCCTTACGCATCAAATTTTCCTTCATTCATGCTCCTTCTTTTTCTCTATTCTCCATCAACCTACTTTTTCCTCACCCTCCCCAGCATCCCTTCACACTTCCCTTCCTTTCATCTCCCGTTATCTTCACATTCTTTAACTTTCTTACCCTTCAAATTTTCCTTCATCCATGCTCTCACTTGTTCATCTCCACTCACTTTCCTTCCACCATCCTACCTTTTCCACACCCTCTCCTTTCTTCCTTTTCATCTCCTTTTCTAATCTCCATTCCTTCTGTCTTCCTCATATTTTCACTTCTCACAATGGCGACCCCTCAAGCCTAACCTAACCTACATTTTCATCATCTTTGCCTTTCTTCGTGTTCAGCCTCCCTCTCACTTTTCTTCCTTCTAACTCTTCTGTATCTTCGCTTCTTACCATACCTATATATACCTCTCAAACCTTTCTTTCTTCATGTGCTAACGTCCTTCTCTCCTCCTTCACCCACTTTCTCCCCCTCTTTACACCAACCAGTCTTTTAATCTCCCTTATACTTGATTTTTTTTTACCATGGCTATCCCTCAAATGTGTCTTTCTCCAGGCGTTCACTCTCTCTGACCTCTCCACCCACTTTTCCGCCGCCCTCCCATGTTTCCTGTACCCTCCACTTTGTTCATTCCTTCTTAACAACCCCTTCGTACCACCTAACCTTGTTCCTCTGTTCATTACCATTTCTACCCTTCGTTTTTGTTTCTTTTCTTCAGGGTTTCATTTGGTATATTCTCTCTCATCGCCTATTCTGCTATCATTATATCCTCTCCTCACTCCTTTCTTCTTTCTCAGTGCAGTCTTTCACCTCTTATACCTCTATTTTTAATCTCCTCTTTATCTTCACTCTCCTTATTGTCCCTACCCCTTAAAATTTCCTCTTAAAAGGCCCTCACGTGCTGTTTCCTCTCCTTAACCTTCTTTTCCTCACCCCTCTCTTCTTTCCCAGGTCACCCCTTCACTCATATACCTTTCTTTTTAATCTCTTTATCTTCACTCTCCTTATTGTCCCTACCCCTTAAAATTTCCTCTTATAAGGCCCTCACGTGCTTTTTCCTCTCCTTAATCTTTTTTTCTTCACCCCTCTCTTCTTTCCCAGGTCACCCCTTCACTCATATACCTTTCTTTTTAATCTCTTTATCTTCACTCTCCTTATTGTCCCTACCCCTTAAAATTTCCTCTTATAAGGCCCTCACGTGCTGTTTCCTCTCCTTAACCTTCTTTTCCTCACCCCTCTCTTCTTTCCCAGGTCACCCCTTCACTCATATACCTTTCTTTCTAATCTCTTTATTTTCACTCTCCTTATTGTCCCTACCCCTTAAAATTTCCTCTTATAAGGCCCTCACGTGCTTTTTCCTCTCCTTAATCTTTTTTTTTTCACCCCTCTCTTCTTTCACCCCTTCATCTATATACCTCTATTTTTATTATCCTCTTATCTTCACTTTATCGTCTCTACCCCTTATTCACTTTCGTTTCCTCAGGCTTTCACGCGCTCTTTCCTCTCCTATATACATTCACTTTTCCACCCTCAGTACGCCTTCCAGCCTCTCTCCAGCCACCGCCTTCAAGACACGACGATTCGGAGCCACAAGGCCAATGGCGGAGGCGTGTTTCTTCTGCCTTGAGACTCATTAACGAGTGCCACAACAATACACGGCGGCGGCACCCTCGAGGCATCCAGGGCCAACACTTACCTCGGGGCTGGCGGTGAAATGAGTCTTCCTTCTCTTGCCGTAGTGACGAGTTGGTGTGGGGGTAGCGGGGGAGGTGGGGTGGGGGGAGGAATGGTGGTGGTGATGGTGGTAGCGAGGGTGGTGGTGGTTGGTGGTATGGTGGTTGGGGATGGCTATGATAGTTTGATGTGGAAATTTTGCGTCATTGGTTAAAAAGAATACACGGTTGCAAGGCTTTAGGTGTAATCAGAATAAAAACATTTGAAACAGCATTGTGTGTGTGTGTGTGTGTGTGTGTGTGTGTGTGTGTGTGTGTGTGTGTGTGTGTGTGTGTGTGTGTGCGCGTGCGTGGGGGTTCACATTCATTAAAATCCTAAGACTTTTTCTCCGGCACCATGCACTTCGTTTCCTACACTGCTCGCAATATATTTAGTCAATGAAAACCGAAGATTCGACTTGCCAACGCTCGGGTGTAGGATGAACCTCGCCGAAAAGATCACATCGTGGCCCGCGGCGTCCGTCCTGGAGCAGCCGGGCGCAAGAAAAATGACCCTCACCTAATGAAGGCCTCGGGGATCTGGCCAAAAACTGTTGCCGCGCAGACTGACTCCTGCCGCCCACAAAGCCCTCGCGCCCGCACATCAAAGTGGCCTTCTTGGGCGGTGTTTTCTTCAGCCTCGAGGCGGTAATTAGCGGCGGAGCAGACGGAGGAGTCCCATAAGACGTTCTCTTTCCAAACGTCTGGCGGTTAAACGTCCATGTGAGTGAACGCTTTGTCTGTGGGTGAGCTTAAGTTATTGGCAAGGTTATGAAGAACTGAGTAACTGTTTAGCGCAGTGTTAGTCTTGTGTCCGTGCCTGGTGCAGCTCAACCAGCGGCACGTCGGCGGAGGAGGAGTCCCAAAAGCCGTTCTCCTTCGAAACGTCTGGCGGCGAAACATCATTGGGAGTGAATGTAATGTCTGCGGGTGAGGTGAAGTTATTGACAAGGTTACGAAGAACTGAGTAAGCATTTAGCGTTGTATTAGTGTTGTGTTCGTGGTCGGTGTAACTCGAGCAGCGTCAAGTCAGCGGTGTTCGTTTCAGCTGCCAGGCGGATCAACAAGACAAACTTAACGCAAAAATCTGACTTCTCCTGATTGTTCCGACTTGCCTCATGCCGTGGTTTCGCGGTTTCGCTTCTTGTTTTGACGGCGGTTTGAGTTGCGTGAGAGAGTGTTTCTGTAGAGTGTAGAATGCTCGGTCACTCTGCTGTTAATTGTGATCAGCTGCAAGACGTCTGAAGGTAAAAATTTTGTTCACCGAAAAAAGTTAAAAAAAAGTTCACACACACACACACACACACACACACACACACACACACACACTGAAATGCTTAATAAACCCTTCGTCTCGGGACGCAAAGATTATGGACTTTTGTTGTCGTTATTTGCGTATTGATTCTGTGGCGACATTAACGAAAACATCAGCCGCTCCCTTCCTCCTCCTCCTCCTCTCCGTGTCGAACTCTTACACCGTCCTCACCAGCGGCTTTTTTTTTTCCTCCTTGTCTTCCTCTTCGTGTCGTCTTCTTGGAAACCTCTTCAACGGCACCTTTCCTCCTCTTGTTCCTCTCCTTTCTCCTCCCTTCCTTTTAGCAGCGAAGCATCTTCCCTCCTCCTCCTCCTCCTCCTCCTCCTCTTCGTCACCTTCATCGTCCTCTTTCTCCAGCACTACCACCACCACCACTACCACGGCCACCACCACTATGACCAACGCAGCCCTGTCCTTCTTTACCTCCTCCTCCTTCTCCTCCCTTCCTCTCCTCCCCTCTCCTCCTCTCCTCTTCCTGGCCGGCAGCGTCGCACGGGAACAACAACAATAACAAAACTCGCCCACCTCTATCAAGTCTACCAAGCCAGATGGACCTATAAACTCTGGACGCATCGGAGAGCTGTATTGTGAGGAGGAGGCGGGAATGCCGGGCGGGATCTAGCGGACTGGTGGGGAGACTGCCGAGCGGGGGAAGGGTCGGGGAGGGAAGTGGTCGAGGAGGTATAGTTGGGAAAGAGAAAGAAAGCAGAGAAGATAAGAGGATAGAGAAGAGGAAGAGCATGAGAGTGAGCGTGGGAGAGGTAAGAGGAATAGACAGAAAGAGGAGAACGTAGTAAGGCAGATAAAGATAGGAAGGGTCGAAAAGGGAAAGGGAAGGAAAAGAGAAAAAAGCAGAGAAAATAAGAGGATAGCGAAGAGGAAGAGCATGAGAGTGAGCATAGGAGAGGTAAGAGGAATGAATAGGAAGAGGAAGAGAACGAGATAGAGAAAGGGAAGGGAAGCAGAAAAGGTGTAGGAAGGTAGATGAGGAGAAAGAAAAGGAAAAGTAAGAGAGAAAGAGAGAGTGAGAGTGAGATTGAGAGTGAAAGAGGTAAAAGGAATGGGTAGGAAGAGAACTAGACGGAAGTAGGGAAAGGAAAGGAAGCAGAGAATGTAAGAGGAGGAGAAAAAGTGAGAAGGGAAGAGTAGAGGAAAAGGTAGATAGAAAGAAAGGAAGAGAAGAGGAAGAGGTGGTGGAAAAAAAAGAGAGAGAGAGAGAGAGAGAGAGAGAGAGAGAGAGAGAGAGAGAGAGAGAGAGAGAGAGAGAGAGAGAGAGAGAGAGAGAGAGAGAGAGAGAGAGAGAGAGAGAGAGAGAGAGAGAAAGACGGAAAAGAAAGGAAAAAGATGGGAAAAAGAGGTGATGGTGGAGGGACATTGATGAGAGAGAGAGAGCGAGAGCGAGAGAAAGAGAGAGCGTCAAAAAGAAAGGAGAGCGAGCTAGGCGGAGCAGTGAGGAAGGCTGGGAGTGGAGGCAGAAGATAGGGAACCCGTGATGGTTTATTGGTAAAAAATGCCCGGATTTGGAGTGTGATGTACGGAAGAGAGAGTGTTGGGAGGCTGGGAATATGGGAATGGCGAGGGGGGACGGACGGGGAAAGTGGGGGGGGCCAACGCGAATTTTAGGAGCAAGTTGGAAGAGTGTTAGGGTGGGAACACAGCAGAGAGAGAGAGAGAGAGAGAGAGAGAGAGAGAGAGAGAGAGAGAGAGAGAGAGAGAGAGAGAGAGAGAGAGAGAGAGAGAGAGAGAGAGAGAGAGAGAGAGAGAGAGAGAGAGAGAGAGAGAGAGAGAGAGAGAGAGAGAGAGAGAGAGAGAGAGAGAGAGAGAGAGAGAGAGAATGAGTTCCAGAGAGAGGCAGAGACGGACAGACACACACATAGACAGACAGACAGAGAGAGGAGGGATCACGGAAAGAGGGAGAGGGGAAAGCCTAAACTATAGAATATTTGATGTAAGCTCATATATAGTGACGCTTTATCTCTCCAGGGCATGTCTGTGTGTGTGGATGACTGCAGGAGTGAGGCACAGAGAAGGTATCATTCACTGGTGTTCTGTATTTCCTGGACACTAAAATAACAAGTAGTATACACGAAGAACAAGAGTAACAAGGTAATGGAGAGTAGTTAGTAGGGAAAGTAGGGAAAGCAGAGGATGTAAGATGAGGAAAAACAGCGGGAAAAAGAGCTTAGAGAAAGGAATATGTAGGCAGACAGGGAGGAAAGAGGAGTAAACACGTAGATCAAAAGAGAGTAAGAAAGTAATGAAGAGTAGTTAGTAGTTAGTATGGAAAGGAGGGAAAGCAGAGGATGTAAGATGAGGAAAAACAGCGGGAAAAAGAGCTTAGAGAAAGGAATATGTAGGCAGACAGGGAGGAAAAAGGAGTAAACACATAAAACAAGAGAGTAACAAGGTAATGAAGAGTAGTTAGTAGTTAGTAGAGAAAGGAAGGAAAGCAAAGGATGAAAAACAGCGGGAAAAAGAGCTTAGAGAAATAAATATGTAGGCAGACAGGGAGGAAAGAGAAGGAGTAAACACGTAGATCAAAAGAGACCAACAAGGTTATGAAGAGTAGTTAGTAGTTAGCAGGGAAAGGAAAGGAGAGGATGTAAGATGAGGAAAAACAGCGGGAAAAAGAGCTTAGAGAAGAGGAATATGAACGCAGACAGGAAGGAAAGAGGAGGAGTAGGAGGAGGAGGAGGTAGTGGAAAATGAGTCGGGGCACACAACAAGTAACATTGACTGGTGTAATGCATTTCTCCTCGACACTGATACAATAAGTAGTAAATTATAAAGGATGAAAGAAAGCAACAAGGTAATGAGGCGTAAGAGTGATAAAGGAGGAAGGGAGGAGATGGTAAAGAGGAGATAAAGACTGGAGGGAGTGAAGTAGATGACCCGAGGGTGAGGCGCTGCGGGAGGAGGGAAGGAAGGACGAGATGAACGCAGTGACGCCGAAGCTGTCTGGGATGGCGGAGGCGATGGACACTGAAAAAATCACACTTACAATGATTAGTGAAGGCATATTACACTTGATGGACACTTAGGATGGTATTACAAGTAACTTTCGCTTCTCACATCAGCTATTTCTAAAGGTCAAAGACGGATTAATCAGGTTATAATGAGTGTTTTTTTTATAGTCTCAGGGTACAGAAGGGTCAAACTACCACCAAGGTCATAAAACTACTCCTGAAAATGCTTACAGCTCCTACGAAAGCCTTATCAAATATGTGTTCTTGGGCAGCGAATTATAATAATAGCCTTAAAAGAGTCACCCTAAGCTTCATTTTGTGCTCCGAAAAAGATAATAATGACGAAAGCCGGGAAGGTGAGTGAAGTTACATTTTTCGCGATAGACACTCCCGTAAAAATCACACCCAGGCGCCTCATTCAATGCCGAGAAAAAAAGATAACAATGATGAAAGTCGTGAAGGCACTTAAAGGCATATTCTTCGCGATGGACACAAAAAAATAACACCTTCAAGCTTAAGTTAATGGTAAAAATAACATTGATTGAAGCCCAGGGACGTCAGTGAAAGCCTGTTCCTTCTTGTGATTTACGATGGGTGTGTTCCTAGTATAGCCTTTGTAGTCTTAACACCTTGCCTGTAGCTTCTGCTTTGACCCAACTCATTTTCCATGGTCTTGTACCAATTGCTCTTCCTTACTGTACTTCCCACCCCTTCCCCAATCCCTTCAGTATCTCTATAACAAGTATTAGCAGCCTCCTCCCTCAACCTTACTGATATTTCCTGTACCTGATTTAATTTCTTTACTGACACTCCTGCTTCCACTAATACTAACACAAAGACTAATACTAACACAACATTCCTTACTTGCTATTGAGAATGTGAGAATGTGGTCAGTATATTATGATTTATTAGGAAGCTTATTTTGAAATGAAATGGACCATGTAAGAGGAACTAGAGAGGGAGGATGCGCACACACACACACACACACACACACACACACACACACACACACACACACACACACACACACACACACACACACACACACACACACACACACACACACACACACACACACACACACACACACACTTCGATCCTTAATGACTGACGGAGCTCATGTCGCAGTGAATAAAAAAAACGTTCTGTAGCAATTTAACATCATAATATTTCACTAGTATCGTTTTTTTTATGAACTAAACTGGGTGCTACAGCGGCGATCCTCTAAACACTCCAGCTTTAGGGAGGCTGATTGTGTGTTATTTATTTATTTATCCTTTCAATTATTTACGTATTATTAATTTTTTGTTGTTTCAGAGAGAACGTGGCGCTGGAGAGGAGAGGACGCGAGGCCAACATAAGGTAAGAACTTTGCGAGAGACACTTTAAATACGTATGAAAGGGAAATCTGTGTGTTGAGAGAGTGAGTGCGTGAGTGAGTGAGTGAGTGTGAGTAAGGACCGTGGAATTGCCAGTGGGAGAAAAGTTAAAAGAGGGAAATGGAAAAGGAGAGGGGTCGGAGAGGCTGAGGAAGGAGGGAGGAGCAGGATGGTATGAGATGAAATAGGGAAGTGTAAATAGGGGGATGGAAGGAGGGGAGGAAGGGAGAAGGTGGATAGAAGATAGGGAAGAAAGGGAGGAGGAGATAAAGATGAGGGGGTGATAGATGGGAGGAGGAGGAGGGAGAGAAGAGGATAGAAAGAGTGATAAAGGAGAGAGGGTAAAGACATCGAGGAAGAAAGAATGGGGATGAAGGGAGAGAAGGGATGATAAGTTAAAATGGTGAAAGGGAAGGGAGAAAGCAGAAGAGGGTTAGATGGAGGAAGGGGGGATGGGAAGGGAGGAAAAGGAGAAATAATAGGTAAAAAGGAGAAAAGGGAGAAAAGGAGCGGAGAGAGGGGACGGAATGGGGTTGGGGGGTAGGAAGGGTGAGGGAGAGAGTGGTAGGGAGAGTAGGGAGGGTGAGGGAGAGAGGGGTGGGGGGAGGAAGGGGGTGGTGAAGGCAGAGGAAGAGCGGTTATCAGCCCTGCCCTGGCCCCTCACCTCCCAGGAAATGAAGGAGTGATTTTTTTAATGTCTTCTTTTATGCGTCTAGATTTTGTCGTTCCTCTGTGTGTGTGTGTGTGTGTGTGTGTGTGTGTGTGTGTGTGTGTGTGTGTGTGTGTGTGTGTGTGTTTGGGGTTGTGCGTATTTTCATATGTAGAAATCGGTGTTTTTTTATTTTTTTTTATTTCTCGTTTATATTTTAAAAGTCAAACTATGAACAAGAAAACTGCAAGAGACGCATACATGCATACTTTTACTACAACTACTACTACTACTACTACTACTACTAACTACTTCTACTACTACTACTACTACTGATGCTGCTGCTGGTGCTGGTGGTGCTTTTGGCTCTGTTGTGCAAACCCGACTCAGCACACACCCTAACAGCCACTCACGCCCTTTGCCCCTCGCCAACGTGTCTCCGGGGGCTGCTCATCCGAAATTCTCCTTCATACAGTGGCTTCATTCCCTCCTCTAGTCCTGTCTTATTCCTCGCCTTCTCCTTCCATTTCTTCCCCTTTCATTTCTACTTTTCATCGCTCGTTTTATTCCTCTCCTTCTCTTCCCGTTTCTTGACCCTTCATCTCTACGTTCTATCTCTGTTTTTTATTCCTCTCCTCTTTCCATTTCTTCCCCTTTTATTTCCACTTTTTATCGCTCTTTTTATTTTCTTCTCCTTCTCTTCCCGTTTCCTGACCCTTCATCTCTACGTTCCATTTCTGTGTTTACTCCTCTTCTCTTTCCATTTCTTCCCTTTTCGCTCTTTCTTATTCTTTTTTACCCTTCCTCATACTTCCGTTCTTCCTTTTCTCCATTCCTCCGTTCTCCGTATGTTTTCGTCTGGTTTCCTTCCCTTTCCTCCCATTCCATTTTCTACGCTTCTTTCTCTTCTTTCCTCTGCTCTTCTCCTCCCATCCCGTCCCTTTTCGTTCCTCCTTCTTCTCATCCGTTTTCTCGCACATCGATGACCCCTTCCGTAACCTGTGCCCTGGTTTATGTTAGATTCTTTGGCATCCTCATCGTTGATTTTATTGGTGTAGTACTTCTCGATTCCATTCTTTTCGCTCTCTTTCTCTTTGTGTTGTGTCTTACTAAACCCTCTTGGATCCTGCGACTTCTCCCTCTGTTCTTGTTTCTGTCCCTGTCGATCTCATTGCCTCGGTACTTATCAATTCCTTTCTCTTGTTCCTCTTATCTCCGTGTCGTGCATTGCTGGTTCCTCCCGTATTCTGTGCATCTTTTTTCCCTCTCTTCGTCGATCTCATTGGTCTGGTACTTCCCAATCCAATTCTTTGCGTCTTCTTTGTCTCAGCGTTCTTTCTTACTCCTGGTTTCCGTCTTCGGCTCCTCGTTGTCGATCTCCTTGGGTTGGTACTTCTCAATTGCTTTCTCTCCGTCCTCTTTGTCGTAACTTGGCCTTCTCATTCTCCTTGACTCGTCCTAATCAATCTTCTCCCTCTACCGTCTCTCTTATATAAGGTTTCTGGCTCCCGTATCATCATATTGCCATTGTCGTCTTTTTCATCCTTCACTTCCTTCTCCCTTTCTCCCTCTTTCTCCTTCTCCTTCTTCTCCAAACACAAACAACCGATACCTCCTAAATTCAATTATCCTCGGCCACGTTTTCTCTGGTGACGCTGGTGATAAGATAAGCAGGTGAGCCATAAAAATTACTCCCCCTCCCCCGTGCGGAGTGTGTCAGGCGGCGTGACGGACGGCTGGGGACGGGCGGCCCCTGACAGACAGACAGCTGCCTTATTGACATTCTCGTCTCGACTTCATCCTGAGGGCGTGCCGGAATTTTTTAGAGGGCTTTGTTTTGTTTGGGTGTTCGTGCCTTTTTTTTTTTTAGTCCTTCTCCCCCTCTTCTTCTACCTCCTCATTCTCTCCTTCCTCCTGTTCTCTCCACTTCCTCCTCTTCTGTCTCCTCTTCCCTCTACTCCTGTTCCTTCTCCTGTTCGTTCTTCATTCTCTTTTCCTTGCTTCTGGTGCTGTTATAGTTGTTCTTCCTCTGTTTCCTCCTATTCCTACTTCTCCTCCATTTCCTTCTTTTCTTTACCCTCCTCTTCCCCCCGTTCCTTCTTGTCCTCGTCACTGTCATCGCCGCCGAAGTCGACTTTGTCCTCGACCTCGTCTTTGTCCTCTTCGACCTCCTCCTCTTCCTCCTCTTTTCCGTTCTATCCGTCCATCCAGGTTCGAGGGGAGCGTGGAGGGAGGAGGAGAAGGTGCACCGAGCGAAGAGAGAGAGGGAGAGCGAGAGGTTGGTAGGGGTTGAGGAAGGGAGAGAGTACAAAAGGGAAAAGGAGGAAGAGAGAGAGAGAGAGAGAGAGAGAGAGAGAGAGAGAGAGAGAGAGAGAGAGAGAGAGAGAGAGAGAGAGAGAGAGAGAGAGAGAGAGAGAGAGAGAGAGAGAGAGAGATTGTAATAAAGAGAATATGGAATGTGATAGAGACGCGAAGGAAAGGAATATTATCATTTTCCGGGAGGCATTGTCGCGTTCACTCACGGCTCGTTGTCAGGTTATTTGCACGCCGCTTTGTATCCAGAACGAGTCACCGTCACACACATATCGTTTACTTCAACAGCATGCCCCCCCCCCTCGCCCCCTTTCCCGCCCTCCCCCCTTCCCTCGGCAACGGGAAGGGTTCATTGGGAAGTCTCTGGGTTCCTCCACCCGCGTTCTAATTACAACGTGCGAGCGGCCACACCTCTCCACCGGGCGACAGGGGAGACGCAGGGCGCTCCTTGGTGCTCACGGCTGAGGGAGTGACGGCGTGAGAGTACCGGCGGTGACCCTCCCCGGGGCGGCACCGTCTGGGACGAGGACGGCTTACTCAGGGCCTGGCGGGGAACGGTTTTGTACTGTGATGAAGTGGAGCGCCTGTACTTGTGTGTGTGTGTATGTGTGTGTGTGTGTGTGTGTGTGTGTGTGTGTGTGTGTGTGTGTGTGTGTGTGTGTTTGTTTGTTTGTTTGTGTGTGTGTGTGTGTGTGTGTGTGTGTGTGTGTGTGTGTGTGTGTATACCTCACGCGCGCACACACACACACACATACACACACACACACACACGCACACACGTGTCTGTGGCAGCAAGAGATAGTCAAAGAAGAGGCAGGTGACAAAGATAATTGTCCAGGTTCCCGGAAGCCCTGACGGCCGCCGGCACCTGGAGTCTGTCCTGAGAGGCTCCGGCGGCCCTCCCGTGCCACATCAAGCCGGGTCGTGCGGAGTCTCAGTGTCTGCCGCCCGAGACGTGAGACAGAAACGTGGACAATTGAAGCTGTAAAACTCTGGATTTACGGAAATAGTTAAGGGGAGGTGTAAACTGACGGCAGGATACTCCGCACTTTACCCCGGCTGGAGACACTGAGTTTACTGTGTGGATCCGCGGCGGAGTGAGGCTGAGTGAAGCAATACCTGGGCCAGCCTGCACCAAACGGCCTGATACGTCGCCAGGCGGGGACGAGGTGGGCGTGATCACACTCCCACCACTCCCGCCTCCCTTTTGTCCGACGCGGCAGTTAATATCTATCCAGACATAGCCAGACTGACGGGGCTCGCACTTCTGTTTTGAATGATTCCGTTTTCTTGTTAAACACGTCAGCGCCGCGCTCCAAGTCTTCTCGAGCCTTTCTGAAACTCCTTCGAGATCCCTGCAGCCTCCTAAGCCGCCGGATGAGCGGAAATCATGAGAGAACACGTGACGTCACCGTTCTTGTGTATTGTGATTGGCCGCCCACGACGGACCTCTCGCCTGAATGGACACACGACGCGGCAACTTTCGCGCTAAAATACATCAGTGCGGATACGATCGCGCCGAATATCTGGCCTGAATGTGTTTTGTTTTTCTGGGCGTTCTTTGCCCGACAACCTGCATGTTTACAGCTTCATGCATACGGAAGAAATGGCCACATAGTTGCCTCCGCCCGAGACATGAACCTTTTTTGGGAACATTTTCTAGCGGGGACACCTCGGCCAACACACCTGCTGGGGCTGTTCGCGGCGCGACGGCCTCCTCTCTCACTCAGGGCTTACGGGAGTTTATGGGAGCAGAACAACTGTGCGTCGGCTTGGACCATTGCCCATACGTAAACATGATATCGCTTTTCAGACGGCGGCGTGGGCCCACAGCGACCCCCCAACCTCGGTTTTTGTTTGTTTGTTTTTATCAGGAGTCTCACAGTGGTGGACGCGGCTCGTTGCTCGCCTCGCCCTCCCCGTGATGCACAGCCCAGGCAGCCCCCACAGATCCCCGGTGGTGTGGTGTGGCGGTCTCTGCTGCGTCTGCGTGGCCTCGGGGCGTCGCTCCTCTACGAGTGCGGTGATTAGCAGCAGCCTCATTGAAGGCCATCCAGAATATCACGTTTGGTGAAGCCGTGACAAGTAGCCGTCACTCCACGTCGGCTCGCGTCACTCTCAATGGGCTCCTGCTCCGGTGCCACTGTTCGTCAATACTCTGCTGCCCTGCCTGCCCTCCGCCTCACCCCCCCCCCCCCCCACCGCCCGGCCCCCCGACTAAGGATGTGTAAAAAGCTTGGGCGACGGTTTAATACTGTGCAATATCGGCATATTTATAAGTTCATTTGACTAGATATTCTGTTCATGCGTGTGGGTTTTATGTAGGCTCGTTGTTGCGCGCTATTGATGAGCTGCACTGATTTGTGGGACGCGGGTAATGCTGCTGTTCCACGGGCGACAGCTGCCGCCTCTGACAGCCCCGCGCTGCAGACGGTTAAGAAACGAATGGAGCTGTCACAGGGAAGGATGCACGAAAAGTATCTCATCGACGTTGTGTCCAGCTGTAGCACACGGACAGAAACTTTTGCCTGGCGCTGTGGCTCAAGGGGGAGGAAGGGGGGGGGGGCTCCGCTCCCTCCTGGCCTCACCTTTTGTCTACCAGGGTTGCTGAGGAACTTTTGTGTAACTACTTCAAGTACACAGGATGTGGGTCAAACCATATATATATATATATATATATATATATATATATATATCTATATATATATATATATATATATATATATATATATATATGTACGTATAAATATAATACACATATGCAGAAAGTGCTTGGTAAGTGTGACGTAAATCTGGATATTAGCTTGTCACGCCACTTGTACATGTTTGATATAAGCGTAACCATATTTATGCTGCCGCATAAATTTTTCGCCAAAGCAATAATCCTATGTATAATAGTTTATATAATTAAGTATTTGATATATTTAATAGAGTTTAAAAGTCATTAACAATGGACGTATTCGCGACATAACAATGTAGCTGTAGATTTAATGCCATTAAATATGGCTTTTGTATAATGCGTTTTAGATTATGAAACAAATAATCATGATGAAGTGACGGCGGCCGGGGACAGGCCTTCTTCCGCGTCACAGGGACCACAGAGGAGGGCTCTGCAGGCGCCTCAGGGCACCGGGGCACCCGGGCCTCGGGGCCGCCCCTGCTTAAATAAGGCTCGTGTAGTTATAGCAGCTCGTATCGGCAAGGTAGTTACTGGACGGTCACAGCGCAGACCACCAGTCAAACTAATCAAAAGGCAGACAGTTCTCTGCAGCCTTTGCCGGCACGTTTTATCGCAGAATCATCAAATGCACCACATGGATTATATATATATATATATATATATATATATATATATATATATATATATATATATATATATATATATATATATATATATATATATATATATATATATGTGTGTGTTTGTGAGTGTGTGTGTGTGTGTGTTTATGTATATATATATATATATATATATATATATATATATATATATATATATATATATATATATATATATATATATATATATATATATATATATATATATATATATATATATATATATATATATATATATATATATATATATATATATATATATATATATATATATATATATATATATATATATATATATATATATATATATATATATATATATATATATATATATATATATATATATATATATATATATATATATATATATATATATATATATATATATATATATATATATATTTACAACAAAGGAGTCAGCCAAGGGGAGAACAAAGCACCACAAAAAAGTTTCAAATCTCTGCTTTCACCAATAGACGACATAAGATGCATTTTCTGAGCAGACTAAACGATAACAAGAAAATGAAAGCAATAAAAATGAGCGCGCCTTCACACACACACACACACACACACACACACACACACACACACACACACACACACACACACACACACACACACACACACACACACACACACACACACACACACACACACACACACACACACACACACACACACACACACACACACACACACACACACACACACACACACACACACACACACACACACACACACACACACACACACACACACACACACACACACACACACATCACCACAAAGCCCCAATCACTCTGCTCCGCCATTCCGGTCAGCGATGCATGAAAAAACAGCAATAATGACACGTGATGCTGAACAATTTATTTTGATGGATGTAACTTAATCATTCACTCTACGGTAACAACACGCGGGAAATGGGAAACGGGATCCCGCGGCGGCCAAGACTTGCGTGTATTTGCCATGTTATGAGTGTGGGAAGGAGGGCGAGGAGGAGGAAGGAGGCGAGGCAAGAAGGGCGGGATGGGTCGGGTCGGGTCGGGTCGGGGCTGGGCGGGGTGGGGCATAGCGAAACGCGGGGTCAGGGTGAGAGAGAGAATGGGAGGAGGAAGATTGAGGGTGCCTTGAACTCTTGGTTACTGAAACGAGAACTCTTTGCGGCAAGGGATTGTGTGTGTGTGTGGTGGGGGGGTGCTTGTGTGTGTGTGTGTGTGTGTGTGTGTGTGTGTGTGTGTCTTGAGGAGGACCGACCAAGTTACCAATACTGCTGGTGGTCGAGTGTACTGCCTCATTGTTGTGTGTGTGTGTGTGTGTGTGTGTGTGTGTGTGTGTGTGTGTGTGTGTGTGTGTGTGTGTGTGTGTGTGTGTGTGTGTGTGTGTGTGTGTGTGTGTGTGTGTGTGTGTGTGTGTGTGTGTGTGTGTGTGTGTGTGTGTGTGTGTGTGTGTGTGTGTGTGTGTGTGTGTGTGTGTGTGTGTGTGTGTGTGTGTGTGTGTGTGTGTGTGTGTGTGTGTGAAATGTATGAACTCACGGCTTGATGTAGTAAAAGGGATGAAGATAGTGCAGGAAAAGTTTTAAATGAAAATATACACTGCTCTTGATAGTGGCTGCCGGCCCCTGGAGTGGTCGTGCAGCGGGGTGGAAGGTGGGGGGGGGGGGCAACACTCCCCTCGCCTCTACATCTATTGACCTGTGTCGCTGACTCTGTTCGTCACCTGCTCCTTGGGCCTCAAAGCCTCATCATGGGGGAGGTGCAGCTTCCCGCCCTTTGAGTATCTATTCATTGTTTTTTTGTTTATTATTTTTGGTAGTTTGTTTCCTGCAGTTCCATCATCTGGCCATGCTTATTTATTTATTTATTCATTTATTTATTTAGGTATTTGTTTTCCTATTTATTTATTAATTACTATGTTTATTTGTTAGTTTAGGTATTCGTTATCGCATTTGTAAATTTATGACGTATATTTATACATATTTTTTCTAGCACTCATTCATCTCCACACAGCAAGTCGTGCATCATCCACTCCCGTGTTGAGGACATCGTAATTTTTAGTACAGCAAAGACTGTCTCAGCAAAACTTGACTTTCACGGCAGAGTATATACGTAAGGGTTGCATTTATTAACCTATTATTCGGTTTGTTGGAAGAAAACGTACTTAGTGTAGCCGAATATCTGTATAATTTAATCCATGAACCAGTTTTTGTATATCTTCTTCCTTAATCTGAGTTGATCAGTTTTTTACAAGAGTCATAAATTTTTTTTTAGTTTAAGTATTTAATCGACATTGCAATTATTAATCCCTTTAACCTATATGAACAATCTAATTAAAACGATCCTCTATTTTGGTGCAGTGGGCGTGGTGGAAGCTGTTCATCACAATCAGCTGATGTTTATTTTTAAGTGAACAAAACGGAAAACAGTAAAGACACAGTAACAATTTCCATTAGGCGGCAAACATGTGATCCGTCAGGAGTGCGGCCGACTGTCAAAGGGTCATAATAAGCTAATTAAGCACCTGTGAACACTGTCATCTCCGGTGATGAATTGTCGGCATGTAAATGTGATTACCGCGTCAACCTTTTGCTGCCTCTGCCCCGCCCGACCTCCCGCCCTCCCCCCCTCCCTCCGTTCCACTCCTCCCGCCCTCCGTTCTATGTACCATACTGCCCTTCCGCTCTTCCTCCCTTCGTCGGCTCTGCCCCGCCCGACCTACCGCCCTCTCGCCATCCGGCCCTCCGTTCCACTCCTCCTCCTGCTCTCCGTTCCATCTACCATACCGCCCTTCCGCTCTCCCGCCCTCCATTCCATCCATCCTTTCTTTCTTTCTGCCCCGCCCGACCTACCGCCCTCTCGCCATCCGGCCCTCCGTTCCACTCCTCCTCCCGCTCTCCGTTCCATCTACCATACCGCCCTTCCGCTCTCCCGCCCTCCATTCCATCCATCCTTTCTTTCTTTCTGCCCCGGCCGCCCTCCCGCCCACTCACCCTCCGTTCCACTCGTCCTTCCACTCTCCGTTCCATCTACCATCCCGCCCTTCCGCTCTCCCGCCCTACATTCCATCCATCCTTTCGTTGGCTCTGCCCCGCCCGACCTCCCGCCCTCTCGCCCTCCCGCTCTCCGTTCCACTCGTCCTTCCCCTCTCCGTTCCATCTACCATACCGCCCTTCCGCTCTCCCGCCCTCCATTCCACCCACCCTTTCTTTTTTTTCTGCCCCGCTCGATCTCCCGTTCCATCCGCCCTTCCCCCTTTATTTCATCTGCCTTTTCTCCTCCCGTTCTATCTGCCCTCCCTCCTTTGTTCCTTCTACCCTCCCGCCCTTCCGCCCTTCGTTTTTCTCTCCCTCCCGTCCACTGTTTTTCCCTCTTCCCTCCCGCCCTTGTTTTTATCTGACCTGCACTTCAGTTCTCTGGATCGCCGTTCCACCCACACTCCCTCTCCGTTCCACACACCCTCCCTCCGTTTCTCCTTTTCACCCGTTCCTCACTTTCCTTGCTCTTACCCATTCCGTTCCTCCATCCCTTAGGCACTCCACTCCACTCCTCCCTCCCTCCTACCCTTCATTCCCTCCTCTCTTCTTTCCTAATCTTCATTCATCCTTCTCTCTCTCCTTTCGTTCCTCCCCTTCGTTCCTCCCGTCCTCACTCTCTCCTCTGTCCATCCTACCCTCTCGTTAACGTCTGTTGTTTTGCCTTCTCTTATATTTCCATCACTTTCCTCTACCTTTACATTTTTTTTCTCTTCCTTAACGCATCCACCAGTTCTCTCTCTCTCTCTCTCTCTCTCTCTCTCTCTCTCTCTCTCTCTCTCTCTCTCTCTCTCTCTCTCTCTCTCTCTCTCTCTCTCCCCCCCCCCCCTCTTCCTTTAATGGCATGAATACACCTTGACTTTTCCTCTTCTTCCCTTGCTTTCACTTCTTTTCATCGTTTCTCTTTTGATGTTTTTTCTTTCTAGTTTTCCTTATTTTTCCTTGTGCTTGACTTTTCCCCGTCTTTTCCTACTCTCCTTCATGTCGAATCTCCTTCTTCTCCTTCCCTTTTTTTTTTTTAACTCTTCCTCTCCTTTCCTTTTGATGGTTTTCCCTTCACATTCCCGATCCTTCATGATTTTTCTACTTTACGAGAGGACTACTTTATTTTTCCACCTTTTTCCTACTCTTCTTCATGTCTATTCTCCTTCCTCTCCCTCTTTTTATAATCTTCCTCGTTTCTTTTTGATGAGTATTTTTTTTACTTTAATAGCGAGTTTCTTTATTTTTCCTTCTTCATGATATTTTCCCGTTTTTTCCTACTCCTCTTCATGTCTGCCCTCCTCCTTCTTCTCCCTCTTTTTTCCTCCCTCGCGCATGACTTTCCTCCTTTTCTTTTAAACTCTTCGGGACTTTCCTCTAACTCCCTCCATTTTCTTCTCTCATATGACTTTCCTCTATTTTGTCTTCTCTATGACTCTCCTAAGTCTCACGTTAGTTTTTCTTGTGTTTTTTTCCCTCTTACCAACTTTTATCCTACAATTTATTATTTTTCTTTCCCTTCCATGAATAACTTCCCCATCTTGCGTTTTTTCCTACGTTCTTAATCGTTTTTCTTCTTCCTTCCTTTTACTGTTCTTTACCTTGTCTCTTCTCTGATAGTCTCTTGCCTCTGTCTGTCTGTCTGTTTACCTGTCTGTCCGTCTGTCTGTCTGTCTCTCTGTTATGCTTTTCTGTGAGTTTTCGTTTTCTTTCCCTCTGCCTTTCTCTTCATGATTTCCAGTCTTTTCTTCCCTCCATGATTTTTCTCTCGTTTCTTTCTCGCCCTCTTGCCACTCTCCTTGATATTCCTCTGTCTTTAGTTCTCTCTCTGATTTCCCTTCACTCTTGTTTCACGGCACTTACACACACACACACACACACACACACACACACACACAAACACAAACACTATATATCTATGTATCCATCTTTTTGTCTACCTATTTCTATGTCTATTTTTATCATCGTTGCCCTCCTTTAGTAATTTTTCTTTCCTTTCTCTTTACTTGCCACAGTCAATTGCGCTCTCTCCAGTCTTCTTCATCCTGTGTTCCCTCCTTCACTCACCCACTCACATCACAAACATTTCCAGTGTGTTGCTTGGAAGTGGTCTTTAAACGAGCGGGGTGCCCTTAGAGTGACTTTCCAGAGTAGTGCAGGACAGGAACGTCTTTGAATAATATGTCTCAAGCTGTATTTCTTTGTAACTGAAATGATGTGTTAAGTGTTTTGCAGGTTGTTTTGTTGATCTACCCTACGCTAATCTAACGTAAGCTAATCTAACGAAGCGTAATCTAACCTCACCTGACCTAACCTGATCTAACCTAACCTTCCCCAAACCAAATTCAACCTTACCTACCTTACCCTAACCCTACCCTAACCCTGCCCTAACTTACCCTAATCTATCCTAACAAGTCCAGTGTGTGTGTGTGTGTGTGTGTGTGTGTGTGTGTGTGTGTGTGTGTGTGTGTGTGTGTGTGTGTGTGTGTGTGTGTGTGTGTGTGTGTGTGTGTGTGTGTGTGTGTGTGTGTGTGTGTGTGTGTGTGTGTGTGTGTGTGTGTGTGTGTCACTTCTGTTGTTTTAGAGTGACTCGATTATTTTTTTTTGTAAGTTTTGCTTATTGATATTTTTAAGGATGAGTGTCTGTTCTTCTTTTGTGAGTGTCTGATAGTGGCCGCAAATGACCTGTTATCGGCTGTTAAGTGAGTGTCATGAAAGCTGAGTCGACTGTACAGTGACCGGCAGCCTCTCTCCTGGTGCCTTCATCTCTGTTCTTTTTCCCAGTTTTGTTCCTTTTCCGTCAATCTCCTGCACCTTGTTTCCTCCCCATTGTCAGTTTTCGGTAGTGCCCTGTTTCTTCTTCCCTCTCTTTTCCCGCGCTGCATTCGTTCCGTCTCTCCTCCCCTTTGTTGCGTTCCTTTCCTCCAATGGCGTCTCTCCCTGGCCCCTTCTGTCTCTCTCGCTCCCCCTGCAATGGAAGTCCTTTCGTTCCGCTACAGACGATTTTCTGTCTATTACCTTCTACATTGCCTCCTTTTCCACTCCCCTCACCCTCTTCCCGCCCCGCACTCTCTCCCTCATCCCCGCACCTCATGCCTCACCCTCCCTCTCCTTCCTCTTTCTCTTTTTTTATTCTATTCTATTCTCTCTCTCTCTCTCTCTCTCTCTCTCTCTCTCTCTCTCTCTCTCTCTCTCTCTCTCTCTCTCTCTCTCTCTCTCTCTCTCTCTCTCTCTCTCTCTCGTCATCACGCTCCATACCTCACTCTGATCCCATATCGCCTTCCTCTTCCTCTCTTACCTTTCTTTCTTTCCTCCCCTACCACGTTCATCCCCAGTTTCATATTTCACCTCCTCCGTCTCAGCCTCTTCTTTCTCCTTCACCTCCTTCTGCCTCTCGTCAACTTACATACACAGACACACACATCACAGCATCACATTGTACTTATATCTGATAACCCACACACCCACACATACAATCTACTCCGCGTCCCAGCCTACCTTACACCCCATCTCCCTTCTCACATACCCTTCACATTGTCCATTACATCTTGCACCCCACCCCACATACCACATCGCGTGCTCCCAAGCCACACCGTACACCTGCACATTCCACCACATCCACCCACCACAGCGCTCGTACGTACCAATCCTACACTGCATCTTCTCTGCCCAATGCCCAGTGCACATCCCTACGACTCCCCCTCCAACACCCTCCCTGTCACTCCTACTAACACACCTTGCACTCAACCCCCCACATACCGCCCACACTTGGCTCCTGAAAACACACTCAACACCACACCCTGTTCACATCACCCCCTTCACAGCACCCCTTCATAGCACCCTCCACACCGTACACCCAAACACCCTACCCTGCGCACCTAAAAACAGACCCTACTCCACACGCCCCCACCACCACACCCAGCACCACCACGAGGCCACGCCCCCACCCCCCTTCCCCCTCCCCCCCTCCCCCTGCTACAGTCACCGGCGCTCTTGGCTTTCCTTTCATAAATCCGATCCACGGGACATGAAGCCCGACCTCCGTCACTTTTTTGGACAGGACGTCACTTTTTCCCCCGCGGGGCTTCAGGAGGGGAGGCTCCTGGACAGTTTTACGATCCACCGATGTTCGGGGGTGAAGGATGGGAGGGGGTCGGGGGGGTGAGCGGGGGCGAGATAGAGGGTGACCGGAAGAGATAAAGAAGAGGAAGGGAAGTGGAGATAAAGGGACGTTAAGGGTGAGACGGAGGTAAGAGGGAAGGGTCAGTAGGGGAAGCGTGAGGCGGGGAAGGAGAATGGAGAGAGAAAAGGAAGGAAAGAAGGAAGGAAGGAAGGAAGGCAGGAGGAGCGAATGTAAGGGAGCTGGAGGGAAGTTGCCATTGGTCTGGGAGAGAAGTGTGTGTGGGCGCTGGACTGACGAGACAAAAGGTGCGAATGGAGAGTGACAGGACGACGTAGCGAGCCCGGCGAGGCGGACGACAGGTGGCGTTGTGACGGGCAGGGCGGCGGGGGGCGAGGGGGACGGGGGACGCGACGTGACTGACGAGAAACGACGCTGAAGAACGACCAAAACGTTCCACTTGCAGTAGTAGCAGTAGCAGTAGCAGCAGCAGCAACAGTAGTAGTAGTAGTAGTAGTAGTAGTAGTAGTAGTAGTAGTAGTAGTAGTAGTCCTTCCGAAATTGACCTCTCTTTCGGCCAGCTCTTTTGATTATTTTTTTTAGGAGCAGCGAGTAGCAGGCTTTTTTTATTATTGTTTCCTTTTTTGTGCCCTTGAGCTGTCTCCTTTGTTGTAAAAAGAAGTAGTAGTAGTAGTTAGTAGTAGTATTAATGGTATTGTTGTTATTGCTACTGTTGCTGTAATGGCAAAAATAACAACGAAATCAATATCTTTGTAACTTCAAACAATACAAACGGTGATACTAGCAATAATCATGGTAATAACAGTGAGCGTAAAGAAGTCAACCAACAAGCAAGCAAGCAAGCAAGCAAGAAGGCAAAGCAGAGCAAAACACGTAAAAAGAGGAACCACACTCCGAGCCAACTGAGCTAAACGGACGAACAAATACGGGAGGGTCATTACAGTCCGTCTCCCAGCATCTAAATATCCCAGACAAACACTCGGCGCGGGACTCACACGAGGAGGAGAACCTTACGAGGACGCAGGTGGAGGGGAACTAATTGATTGGGATGGAAAGAAGAGGCAAGAAAGACACGGTAAAAGAAAGAGAGAAGAAAGAGAGAGGGAGAGCGGGCAGACAAATGGGTCGAGAAGAGAGGGAAGAGAGGCAGACTGATTGATGGCGAGGAGAAGGAGGAAGTGAAGGTGGAGCAGGAGGAGGAGGAGGAGTAGGAGGAGGAGGGGGCCGAAGATGAAGATAAGAAGGAAGGAGGAGAAGAGGAGGAGGAGGTGAAGGAGGACGAGGGCCAGGAAAAGAATCTGTATAACGAGAAGAACAAGAACAAGAAGGGGAAAAAGTCAAGGAGAACGGGAAGAACGAGAACTATATTGATGATGATGATGATGATGATGATTATGGTGATAGAAAGGATGGGCGGGAACGGACACCCACACACCCCTTCCCCGTCCCTCTCTCCACCCATCATAGCACGTCGCCACCATTCAGGTCACCGTGACACTGAGTCGCTTGTGTAATTATGAGCCTAATGCTTCCCCTCCCCTCCCTCTCTTCGCCCTGGCAGCCACCCTCACCCCCTCCCCTGATGTCCCCTCCAGATCTCTCTTCGTACATTAGTCACCAGTGGGCAATGTAAAATAACTGAAAGGAAAACCACATACACAAACACACACACGCCCACGCACACGCACACACACACACACACACACACACACCTTTTCTCTACCTGCCGCCGCCGCCTCCGCTCGGGCAACGTGCCGTCACAACGAAATTAGTGAGTTGAAAACATTTCCTCTCGGTGAAAAAGCTAATGTGGTAATGAGCACCGCAAATGTAAAACAGTGTGTCCATTATTCAGTGACACCCGAGAATATGTATATTTTTATGTGTATGAAGTATTTTTAATGGTGTTTGTGGCTCTGTCTTATTTTTGTGTTATTTTTCTTTGATTCACGGCTATCATCGCCTTCCCTGTTACGTCTTCATAGTCGTCTACGTTTGATTTATTTGTTTATGATTTTCTTTATCGCTGGCAACGTTGGTCCTGGCGGGCGTGGCGCCCCACTAGCGTAATGAGGTACAGTGTCCTGTGTCGCACCGCGTGTGTCCCTCTGGAGGGCCGCGGCCTTCACTCCACCGCATGTAGCAGGGAGGCACACCAGACAATGCGAGCCACGGAAAGAACTTTAAACCTTGTGGTAACACCGTCATGTTTTTTTCTAGAGTAAATGTGCATATTTGCATTTATGATATGTGTATACATCTCTGAGACACAGTGATGAAGAATACATGTCCCTATTTCATTGTGTGTTGTAAGAGGCGCCGGAAAGGGTAATGTCTCCTACGATAATGTAGGTGGAAGTTAAGGCTGGATTGACACTAAGCTGATTTTGCCGAGAGCACTCGTAATTAGGGTTATGTGGGATTTTAACGCCACACTCTATCATTTCGGGAAACGGGGTCACTGGTGGTCATGATGATGACGTAAACTTTGCATGTAATATCAGTTGATTTTTCCAAGCTTGTACACATGAGAACTCTGAGTGACCAAGGGGGTCAGTGTGTTTTATAGACAGAAGTCACGAATGAGTTCTTCCTTGCCTTGTGTTGTGACTGGAGTGATGGGGCGTGACGTGGACTGCAAGAACCTTGCTGGTGCTGTTTTTATTCTTACATTTTTGTTTACAGCAAAGGAAGCAGCTCGAGGGCAAAGAAAAGTAATAATGAGAGAAAAAAGCCCGCTAATTACTGCCCCAATAAAAAAAAAGAGTTCAGAAGAGTGGCCAAAAGACAGGTCAAATTCTGGAGGAGAGGAGCCTCGATACTCTCCTCTTGGAATAGTTCAAGATGTAGGCAGGAGAAAACATTGGCGAAGGAAGATTGTTCCAGAGTTTACCAGTGCAAGGGATGAAAGAATGAACATACTCGTTAACTCTTGCATAAGGAATATGGACAGTATAGGGATGAACGAGAGTAGAAAGTCGAGTGCAACGGGGCCGCAGGAGGAGGGGAGGCATGTAGTTAGCAAGTTTAGAAGAGCAGTCAGCGTGAAAATATCGATAGAAGATAGAAAGAGATGCAACATGGCGGCGGATTCAAGGGTAGAAGACTCTCAGTAAGAGGACGGGAGGGGATGGGACGAAGAGCCTTAGACTCTACCTTGTCTAAGAGAGCTGTGCGTGTGGAGCCCCCCACACATGAGATGCTTACTCCATACGAGGACGGACAAGGCCCCTGTATATGGATAACATCTGGAGGGGGGAAAAGAACTAGCGGAGACCATACAGAACGCCCAGCCTCGAGGAAGCTGATTTAGTGAGAGAGGAGATAAGAAGTTTTCAGTTAAGATTTTGAGTTAAGGATAGACCGAAGATGTTTAATGTAGACAAAGGTGACAGCTGAGTGTTATCGAAGAATAGGTGATAGGTGTTTGAAAGATTGTGTCGAATTGACAGATGGAGAAATTTAGTTTTTGAGGCGTTGAAGGACGCCAAGCTCTTCTTGCCCCAATTGGAAATGATAGTAAGGTCTGAGGTTAAAGGTATGGTGAAAGGGATGTTTATCATTGTGTCTAGGAAATAAATGATTAACGTCACGCTAATGGTTGGCGCAGGAACTCAAGACTGGTTGTTTAAGACCTCGTCAAGTTGCTGGAGCCTTCGGCGGCAGAAAGGGACAGGACGTTCTAAGAAACGGAAAGAAGTAACCAACAAAGTGGGAGCATGAACAAAGAAACATTGTTGCGAGAGGAAGAAGCAGCACCAAGGATAAAAATATACGCATACAGTACACAGTCTTTCCAACTAAAAGATTCGCCGGGGACATCGCTGTGGATAGCAGGGAGGCAGGCAGACGGGAAGCACCAGTTAAGTAAAGGCCACATACAAAAGTAAGCAGGAATAAGAAACAACAGGCGAGCAGTGGCGAGGCTGACCGTGAATAGCGGAGGCGGGCAGACAGCAGGCTTCAGAAAGGAGGCTACAAACAAGGGTCAGCAGGAATAAGAAGCAGCAGCCCAGCAGGTGGCAGGGCTGCTGAACAGGAGTAGCGGAGTGGAGCATGACTGGTGGCGTGCTCCGTGCCTCGTCTCCCCCCACCGGGTCCTCAGCACGCCTCCCACGCCCCCAGGACCCCACGTCAGACCTGACAAGGCGGATTACACCACACCGTCCAGCCCCGCCTCCCCCACGCCTCCTGGGACTCGCGTTACCATTATCACGCCCGCAACATCCACCGCCACTTTTATGGCCGGAACGCCGCCCCAGGAACCGAGCCCTTACGTCATGGTGCCGCCGCCGCCTCCGCCTTCCTCGTCGCCGCCCCCCCTGCCACTACCACCGCCACCTAAGCCACCAAAACAACCGTCATATTCAATACCACTGTCACTGTTATCCTTTCTACTATCAACACCACTGCCACCAAAGCTACCACCACCCCTCTCATCAAGATCACTGCCACCTTCACTTCCATCAAGAGGTAGAAAAATAAGAAGAAAAAGAAGAAGAAGAAGAAGAAGAAGAAGAAGAAGAAGAAGAAGAAGAAGGAGAAGAAGAAGAAGAAGCAGAAGAAAAAGGAGAAAAAGAAGAAGGAGAAGGAGGAGAAGGGGAAAAAGAAGGAGAAGAAGAAGGAGAAGAAGAAGAAAAAACAATATGAAATGACAAGAATGGAAACATCACTAACAAAGTAATGATGATAATGATAATAATAATAATAATAATAATAATAATAATAATAATAATAATAATAATAATAATAATAATAATAATAATAATAATAATAATAATAATAATAATAATAATAATAATAATAACAATAACAATAATAATAATAATAATAATAATAATAATAATAATAATAATAATAATAATAATAATAATAATAATAATAATAATAATAATAATAATAATAATAATAATAATAATAATAATAATAATAATAATAATAATAATAATAATAATAATAATAATAATAATAATAATAATAATAATAATAATAATAGTAATAATAATAATAATAATAATAATAATAATAATAATAATAATAATAATAATAATAATAATAATAATAATAATAATAATAGTAATAATAATAATAATAATAATAATAATAATAATAATAATAATAATAATAATAATAATAATAATAATAATAATGATAATAATAATAATAATAATAATAATAATAATAATAATAATAATAATAATAATAATAATAATAATAATAATAATAATAATAATAATAATAATAATAATAATAATAATAATAATAATAATAATAATAATAATAATAATAATAATAATAATAATAATAATAATAATAATAATAATAATAATAATAATAATAATAATAATGATAACAATAATGATAATAATAATAATAGTAATGATAATAACGATAATGATAAAAGAGGAAAGAGGAGAACGAAAACAACCGGAAAAGCTGCAGCAGCAGCAACAACAAAAACAAACAACAACAACAATAATGATAACAAAAGAGGAAAATTAACGACAACAGCCATACCACCACCACCACCACCACCACCACCGCCGTCACGTCACAATCATTCCAAGTCATCGCCAGACTGGTGTCCAATTTTTAGTGTTGACAACGAAGATCTTTCATGGTTGTCACTCATTATTTGAAGCTGAGACAGAACACACGACAAATTAAAGCCTCCGTCAGTCCCCACCACCACCACCACCACCACCACGTCGCCTGCCGTGCTTCCCGCCTCCTGCTCCTCCCGTCGCCTCCCCGTCGGCCGTGCGGCAAAATGACAGCAGAATTGAGTTACAGCCCGAATCCGTGACGCCTGACAGATTTTACTGTGGAACAATCTGCTCTAAATACTGCCACCAGTTGCTCGTGCAGGCAGGCCGAGGGTCGCCTCAGGTGAGTGGCAGCATCGCGAGGTTTTCCCTACAAGGGCCGCTGAGTACTTGTGCCGGGCAGCGGCTCTTGAGGCGGCGGAAGGCAGGACTTGTAAGCTCCTCAGGAATTGTGACTGCGTGTATTTTCAGAAAGGAAAAATTGCTGAATTGAGAGATTCGGAGAACAGATAGTAGAAATAATTGATTTTAAGAATAGTTTCAGTAGGATCGGCGCGGCGTGGCCGGCGGGACACAGCTGGTGCCCAGGGGAGACTGGTGGCTGTGTCTCAGCTGTGACACGTCGGATTGCTGCCGGGATGAGCAGTAATCTCAGACTGTCAGTTTGTTTGTCACTGCGTTTATCAATTTCTGGTGGTGGGCGGGCGGCGCCGCGGTTGGATCAGATGGCCGTCCCGCCTATTCCCTTGCGGTGCCTGGTCCTCCTCCTCCCCCTGTCTGCTAGGCCCCTCAGTCATCTACCTCATTTACAACATTACTTGTAGCTCAGGGCATGAAATGTGTATTTGTTGTCTGACTAACAAACTGTTACTTAGGGATATCTTTTAATGACCGACTACGAATCATACTTTATTCTGAATAGATTTACTCCCACACAAGAGCGGGAATCAACATTACCCTGTGCTATACGTTTTTGGGATGTTTCTTTTTGCCATCTATGGGTATATAAGAGACCATTGAATCATGCATATGGAATGGCCTATGACCAAGCACAGATTAGCACCGCACCGAACGTCCTCCACCACACACCCTCTGCGGCTGCTCGCTCTCTGCCAAGTGAGCCTCTGCTCGTCGCACCGGAATCGGACTGACGCCGGGAAATCGTGTTGCAAATCCCGTGAATGGGCGGCGGTGATTTAGGCCACTAATGCAAAGCCTGAGTGTCAGGTGACTGTTGGCGAGCGGCGGCGAGGCTCGGGCCCGGTGTCCCGCCGCCCCGCCAGCCTCATTACCATCACAAAGCACAACTTGTCCAGAATTACTGCTTACATACGGATCTGTTTACCTCGTTTGTAAGGAACAGTTTGCCTCAAAATGATTTTGGGGAAACTAAAAGGTACTTTTGTTGATAGGAATGGAAGTGAGAAGGGCTTTATTTTTGCTCCTGATTAAGAACAGTAGCTCATTAGTGTAAATTTTCCTGGAGAAGTGTTGGAGAGTAAAAGAATAATGGTAATACTGTCCCCCCCCACCCCCCCCACACACGCACACACACACACACACACACACACGTACACGCACTCTTGCACGCACGAACGCACGCATGTGTGCTCGCTCGCACACACACACACACACACACACACACACACATAAACACACACGCGCACACGTCCACAAGGTGACGGCGGCGTGGTCAGCCCTGCCAGGCTGCACGGACGAGGCTGCCGGTCACCAGCAGACCTGCCACGGCGGCCCGCAAGGCATGATTGCTTTCGTGAGGACCGACCCCCAGCGAGGGCTAGTGTTGTGTGTGTATGTGTGTGTGTGTGTGTGTGTGTGTGTGTGTGTGTGTGTTGAAGGGGGGGGGCATAATCTCCCTTGGCCAGCATCCGGATCTTCAGCATTGCTCTTCACACGGTACCCGCCGCTGTCATAGGAACAATGTCATGGGATGTGACGATGAAGATAATTTTCTCAGAACGTTTCCTCGAGAAGATAAAATTATCAATCCGCTAGACGGATTCACATTTTAAGTTTTGATAAATCAATAGCTAAGGAAATTATGATACTGTACAAAGAAAATCTTCGATCTGTAATTTAGTTATCATGTGAAGGCAATATTTGGTCCCAAACACTTTTTTTTTATCAAATAATGTATGAAATAATGCCCTTCTACCGTATTAGATATCATTTTTCTTCATATCAGAGGCATTCGTCTTAATGGATGACTTCGTGACGGACGAGCGCGCGCGCGCGCGTGCGTGTGTGTGTGTGTGTGTGTGTGTGTGTGTGTGTGTGTGTGTGTGTGTGTGTGTGTGTGTGTGTATATGCGTCCGTGAATGCGCGCGCGCGCCCGCCCTGCTCGTGGCGGCGCCGGGCAGAATGTTTGCGTCTCATTCGCGTGACGCTTCAACACGCGACACAACCTTCGCGACCAACTGTTGAATCAGTATAAGAAGTTTGATTAATTTCAAATGCAAAAATTGGACGATTTAAGTCGCATTAAACTAGTAGTTAGACAGGACGATGTCGTACTACTTAAACTATCTACAGTGACTTTCATAGAGAAAAAGCTTGAAAAATTTTGGATTTTGTGTTGGAAACGAATACCTTAGTAATCTACTTGTATACATTGTTTTCTTAAACGAATCAGGTGACGAACTGGAACGATCTTCGTTATTTGAAAGCCTGCTTTATATGCTATGTGTAAGTTCCATGATGCACACCTTTACCCTCAGGAGGGAGGTGTGCGGCGTGTCGCCTGTCGTGGGGAAGGACACGAGTTTTCTCCCCAGCGCCGCCTCCTGCAGCGCGGCGGTACCCGAGTTATTGATGGTCGGGGCTTGTTCGCTGCCCCCGTCCCATTATCCGTCGCGACATGCATTTTTTCGTCCTGTGCATACAGCCTTGGCCATCGGCTCCCTTCTGTCTTTACCTGCCTGAGGGTAACTATTTCATCAACAGGGTGTGCTGAGTCAGGGATATAGAGCCAATTCTGGGGCACGTGGAGCCACGAGTTCAGTCACCATACTGTTCGGTAGAATGCTGATGGTGACCGACAAAGAAAATACCTCTGAAACTTAGTTGTCATTGTTACTTGAATTTCATCTCAGTATTATAGGATAAGCAAAGTCAAGTTTTTCCTGCATGAAGCATCACTCTCCTTCCTTGGCTGGTCACTGGCCTCGTCCTCACCATAGGCAGGCAGCCCCGAGTGGCTTGTGATGCACGGATGCCTCCTGGGAACTGTTGCTGCGTGGCTCATTCTCGGAAGACCAACATTGCCTCGTAGACACATTGAAGTATTGTTGTTGTTAGTTTCAGTTCAGGTGGTGTCAAGCAGGGCACATGGGAAGGAACCTTCTCTACTTGCTCGACGTACGGGTGGATCACTTCAGAGTCCACAGAACCAGCTGGGGTTGAACGATGACTTATTACTTTCTTGCGGGGCGGCGACCTATGTGGAGCGAGCGAGTTCGAATGCCATGGCGGCGGCGGCGGAGGCGTCCAGATGGGATCGGCGGGAGACACTTCCTCTCACTGTTGGTATTCCGGCGCGGCAGTGAATGCATGACGTATGGCTCGCCCGCAAAGTTGACTACTGCCTGATAGTGTGAAGCCGTGACAGTGTGTGTGATTTACAGGCGGCGCTATCTGGATATACGGGGCGTGGGTGCGGGGTTGGTGGGGGGGCGGCTGAGGCGAGAGAGAGAGAGAGAGAGAGAGAGAGAGAGAGAGAGAGAGAGAGAGAGAGAGAGAGATGGGAAAGATGACACTAACAAAGAACAGTCTAACGAAACCAGAGACGAAAGACAACGAAAATGGAGAAGCCTGACTCACCGAAAAGGGAGCGTCCATGTTTCTCTCTCTCTCTCTCTCTCAGTTGAACTGCTTTTCTTTTTATTTATTATGGCAAACCATTCCTTCTCGTTGCGTCTCAGTCCCATACACACGTAAACAACCGTGTGGGTACATGTGTTTGTGTCTACGTCTGTTTTTTGTAGTAATTAACCCCCTTGGAGACGACGGTAATCGGCCAATTAACTGAAATTAGAGTATTGGTTATCCGGCGCGGTGCTCTATTGAAATACATTACGCAGGAGTCGTTATCTTCATTACGTGAAGTTGCCGTTAAGTGAAGTTCGATTCAGTGAGTTCTTCCATACGGCAATTAATCCCCATTAGCAGAGGCGGCGAAGCGAACCAAAGGATGGATGCTGGGGCCGCGGAGGGACAAGGGGGGTAGGTAGTGGAGAGGGGCAGAGCTGGTAGTGGATCTCTGAGGAGGATAGAGCGCTGAAGGGGTGTGGATGTTATCTTGAGTTTTTTGTAAGGAAAGGAGAATGATGTCTCTCGAATAGACTTTGCCTACAAGATGAAACTTTGTATCATGGCTATTTACTTTTAGTTGATGTGCTGATTTATTGCCTGAGTCAGTTGGTGTTGTTTTTATTCGTGATAAGGTTTATCTGACACTTACTGTTTTTATAACTGGTTAACTTACTATTTAGCATTGGACTCTACTCAGACGCCAACTTCAGGTGATTTACGCTAAGAATTTGAACTTCCCAGAAGCTTTGTTGACTTGGAAACCCTAACTACATATTACTTAATAAATTCAGCTATTGATCGACACGCTCACCCACGCGTCGCATAACTTCACTGCTGTTCCGCGGAGCCCTTCCTATTCACTGAAGTTTTCAGTAGTTCTCTCCGTCTTAGAGGAAAACTTCCGTCATGGATGTAGGATCACAACTTTATCGTTTAACTCACTACCTTATTCAGCACAGCTGATCTGTCTTGGTACATTGCTTCTTTCCCTCGTGTTTGAGCCTGGTGCCTGCTGTCTTATTCTTTTTTACGCTCATATCAAGATTTTCGTTTCAAACAAAACTCATTTTTTGTTTAAATCTTTTGAGTTGTTAACATTTTTTTTTTTTGCGGATACTACATGTGCGGTCACTATAAGCAGCGTTTCCCCGTCCCTGGAGTTAACCTCGGCACCAACATGCCCTCCGCGCCTCCCTTGAATTATCTGTGCTGCTGCTAAGTGCACGGCTTTGTCGGGACGTCCATTATGAATTATGCAGCGACAAACTGAAACATCGGCATTTATTGGTTTGAAGTTTTTACTTAGCTGGTAAAAGATAAATATTAGAATAAGATATGTTTACTTTAAGCTGCAGTAATCAGCCACTATCCTCGCATTGATACACACACACACACACACACACACACACACACACACACACACACACACACACACACACACACACACACACACACACACACACACACACACACACACACACACACACACACACACACACACACACACACACACACACACACACACACACACACACACACACACACACACACAGATATAGATGATTTTAATTCATGATGTAATCGACTAGTAAATAAAGTAAACAAGTAAATAGATACTAAATACATATATCAGCGTTAATAAATTACAACTGTGAAATGAATAACCCACTTTTTCCGCGGCTGAGCATATGAATTGTTATAACTTTCCGGCAGAATCCCCGAACTTGAAACGCGAGCATTTGGTTCTTTGTTTTGTCATTATTTCTCTATTTTGTTCTTTGTTTCGTTCTTTGTTTTGTCATAATTTCTCTATTTTGTTCTTTGTTTTGTTCTTTGTTTTGTCATTATTTCTCTATTTTGTTCTTTGTTTTGTTCTTTGTTTTGTCATTATTTCTCTATTTTGTTCTTTGTTTTGTCATTATTTCTCTATTTTGTTCTTTGTTTTGTTCTTTGTTTTGTCATTATTTCTCTATTTTGTTCTTTGTTTTGTTCTTTGTTTTGTCATTATTTCTCTATTTTGTTCTTTGTTTTGTCATTATTTCTCTATTTTGTTCTTTGTTTCGTTCTTTGTTTTGTCATAATTTCTCTATTTTGTTCTTTGTTTTGTTCTTTGTTTTGTCATTATTTCTCTATTTTGTTCTTTGTTTTGTTCTTTGTTTTGTTATTATTTATCTGTTTTGTTCTTTGTTTTGTCATTATTTCTCTATTTTATTCTTTGTTTTGTTCTTTGCTTTGTTATTATTTATCTGTTTTGTTCTTTGTTTTGTCATTATTTCTCTATTTTGTTCTTTGTTTTGTCATTATTTCTCTATTTTGTTCTTTGTTTTGTTCTTTGTTTTGTCATTATTTCTCTATTTTGTTCTTTGTTTTGTTCTTTGTTTCGCCATTATTTCTCAATTTTGTTCTTTGTTTTGTTCTTTGTTTTGTCATTATTTCTCTATTTTGTTCTTTGTTTTGTTCTTTGTTTTGTCATTATTTCTCTATTTTGTTCTTTGTTTTGTCATTATTTCTCTATTTTGTTCTTTGTTTTGTCATTATTTCTCTATTTTGTTCTTTGTTTTGTCATTATTTCTCTATTTTGTTCTTTGTTTTGTCATTATTTCTCTATTTCGTTCCGCGCCGGCATTGTTGTTTGTAAATATTCAGCTTATTACTCGTCGTCCAGTCGCCAAACAGCTCTTCCTTTGTTTTGATAGGTGCGGGGGTTTGCCAGTTTGCACGCGTCATTTAATTAATCCTCGTACTAAGGGGAAAATAACTAGTGGGAATAATCGAGCTGAGGGAAAATAAGTCAAAATAGTGATAATCATTCTTTACTAGGGGAAAATATTTAGTGTGAAAAACTGAACTGAGGGAAAAAAGTTAAAAAAGTGAGAAATATTCTTTACTAAGGGGAAAATATTTAGTGTGAAAAACTGAACTGAGGGAAAAAAGTAAAAAAAAAGTGTGAATTATTCTTTACTTAGGGGAAAATATTTAGTGTGAAAAACTGAACTGAGGGAAAAAAGTTAAAAAAAGTGAGAAATATTCTTTACTTAGGGGAAAATATTTAGTGTGATGAATTGAAATGAAGGAAAAAAAAGTAAAAAAAAAGTGAGAAATATTCTTTACTAAGAGGAAAATATTTAGCCAGAAAAACTGAACTAAGGGAAAAAAGTAAAAAAAAGTGAGAATCATTATTTACTAAGGGGAAAATATTTAGTGTGAAAAACCGAACTGAGGGAAAAAGGTAAAAAAAAAGTGAATCATTCTTTACTAAGGGGAAAATATTTAGTCTGAAAAACTGAACTAACGGAAAAAGTAAAAAAAAATTGAGAATCATTCTTTACTAAGGGGAAAATAAAGAGTATGAAGAATTGGGTTGAGAGATAAATAGTCAGAATAAAGTGAAGAGTGTGAGCCATGGGAATGAATTATGATCGAAGTAAAAAATGGTTATCAGTCTCTATTTTGGCTTTTGTATTCTTTCAGCTCAATTGTTCAGACTAATTTATTTCCCCTTAGTAAAGTATGATTATCACTCTATTTTGGCTTTTTTCCCTTCAGTTCAATTCTTCAGACTAATTATTTTCCCCTTATTAAAAAATGATTCACTTTATTCTGACTTTTTATCTCTCAACTCAATTCTTTAGACTCGTTATTTTCCCCTTAGTAAAGAATAGTTCTCATTTTTTTTCCTTTTTCCCTCAGCTCAATTTTTCAGACTAATTATTTTCCCTGTAGTAAAGAATGATCCTCACTTTATTTTCCTTTTTTCCTCAGTTCGGTTCTTCACATTAAATATTTTCCCCTTAGTAAAGAATAATTCTCATTTTTTTTTAGTTTTTTCCCTCAGTTCAATTCTTCACACTAGATATTTTCCCCTAGTAAAGAATGATTATCACTATTTTGACTTATTTTCCCTCAGCTCGATTATTCACACTAGTTATTTTCCCCTTAGCACGAGGATTAATTAAATGATGCGTGCAAACTGGCAAACATACGCTGCTTTAGATATACGGAAGCGAGTGAACCTCCGCCCAGTATACTCCACTGAAAGACGAGAAGGCTTTCATATTGGGTAAACAATGTGGACTTGCTAATTAATATAACTCTCCGGAATGGAACACCTTTATCCTCATGCCTCCAAAGCCGCCGGAGAGGTGTACAACGGGAGGAGGTGGCGGGAGACAGACACGTGGGGAGAGGGGGAGGCACCGGCGGGAGTATAAGAACCAGGAACCCATTGTGGTGGTAATCTTGGGCGCGTGCGAGGGAGTGCGTCATAGCGGTGTGAGTGACAGCTTCATCCCCTGCTGGCTCCCGCGGCCTGCCATCACCTCCTACGTACACTACGCCACATGTCATCCTGGTCACACCTCGCCTTTTGCCTGCTCCTCGCGTTCCACTCCGTCCTATATGTGTATGTGTGTGTGTGTGTGTGTGTGTGTGTGTGTGTGTGTGTGTGTGTGTGGACTGATTCATATTGCGTATCTCCCACTAGCGTCTTTGTGGGGACGTACGAGTATTGGTATAGTCCATGATTCTTACTGGATGTGTTTCATATATTCTGAGGTGATCAAATGCGTCACTTTTACGGTTTTCTGTTTCGTATTAGGTAAGAGTTAGTGTTCTCATTTTTCCTTCTCTCTCTCCATGTCATCTTCTCCCCCTCTACAATAAAAGGGACGCGGGCAGCAAAGCACATCACTCATTATGCTGTTTAGGCCTTTCTTTAGTGTATATACGTATTTAAAGTGGTGGGTGCGGGTTGCGAGTGAAGGAAACGAATCTGTGTTGTCTTTGGTGGTTGATGGTCGTAGGGGAGGAAACTTTTAGCGACGAATGTAAGGGGAAAAGGAATTCAGTGGAAGGAATCTGAAGAGAGGAAAGGAAAGGGGAAGAAGGTAGAAAAGAAAATAGGATAGACGAGAGTAAATATATGTAAATGGAAAAAGAGAACAAGGACGGGAAATAGGTAAAGTGGCTGACGAAAGAAAGGTAGAGGTAGAGGGAAGGTGAGATGAGAAAAGTGAGAGAGAAAGTAGGAAGGATAGGACAAGGGGGCCGGATTATGGAAGAGAGATAGGAAGGGAAGAAGATAACAAAGAGGAGATACAGTGAAGGAAGGGCGATAGGAGGAAAGTGAAGGGGAAGAAGAGAAGGAGAGGAGGATGGGGATGGGAAAGACGAAAGAAGAGTAACTGTAAAGAAAGAAAAAGCAGTGAAGGAGGGAAGAGGTACAGTGGCGGATAGAGGAAAATAGGGAAAAAAGGGAAAGAATTGAGGAAAGAGGATGGGTAGGACGGAATGGACGACGGGAGGGAGAGAGGGAGCATATGGACCACAAGGCCTGGAGAGTGGAGGTGACACAGATGTCCTCCGCGGCTAGGCGAGGCAGGTCATTGTGTCGCCGGGTGGCCGCCTTGTTTTGTGTTGAGCTCTAGGGGCCGCTTTCACAGTCATTTCGTTTGTTTTGATCGTTACCAATGGCGGCGATCGACGCTATAGTTTTCCACATGAAACTGGCCTATGGGGTAGTGGCGGCTGCAGAGGAAGCGAGAGGTGTTGAGAGTGTGTGGCAAGGTGCGGGGCTAGGCTAACCCCGCAGCCGCCACTACCCCATCGGCCAGTTTTACGTGGAGATACTATAGCAGCGATAACAGCCATTGGTAACGATCAAAACAAACAAAACGACTGTGAAAGCTGCCCTTGGAGTCACCGCAGAAGGCGCATTTGTTGACCAGCTGATCGCGGTGCCGACATTGTGTTCCTGGCTGGTGGAGTTATGCTTATCACACAGCCATTATCATTCGCATTATGGTCGTCGTCAACTACTGCATCATTAGTATTATCGTTATCATCATTGTTTTCAATATCATCAGTAATATAACAGTTGTCAACATAATCATCATAATTAAGAAGGTGAATATCGCTATCATGATCATTGTCCAGTCATCCTCGTCTTCTTTGGCTTCGTCGTTCTTGATATATTCCTCTGGCAATATCATCATCATCATCATCATTATTGTCGTGGTCGTCGTCGTCTGCGTGGTCTGTCTCCTTGCTGGGTTCTCGCGCCGGCCGTCAGCCTCTTCCCTTCCGCCGCCGCCTCTGTGCTCCCGCGGCGTCTCAGGCGGTGGGGGCGGCGGCGTGGCAGGTGTGCCTTTCACCGCCGCCGCCACCATCGCCAACATCATCAGGAGCCCCGCCAAGTGGCCGGTAATGGGGAGACCTGTTAATGGAGATATAAACGGTCATTATCTGGTGGTGATTAATGGGTCTCACTAGCGGGCGGTGTTTACCCCGGCGGAGCAACACGGGCCGCGCCACACCGGCCGGACTCGCGACCCGCCATCAACACCGTGACTTTATAATCCCAATATCGTAATCCAGCAGCCACTAAGGTATGGGGGCGGCTGAGCGGCGTAACCCCCCCCGGCGGGTTAAGTACCAGATACATTCAGTTTACTGCGAGGGTTATTAAATGCAACTGTATGAAATTCCTCCCAGACGCTTAGCCTCCCCAGATCTCTTGCTAATGTAATTAAATCCAAGCTTAAAGAAAATTAAGTTGAATGTTAATCGGCGGTAACCCCGGGACGGCGGCGGCGGCGTCAGCGGTAAAGAAGGCGAGTATCTCCGGTAATGGCGTCTAAGTCAACATTCCGGTGACCTTAACCGCCCTCATAACACTCCCTAAACCAAGAATGGCAGGTAAATCTTCGTAATATCTGGCCAGATTTTCCCCCAATCTTAGTAAACCACCCCGCCCGGGATATTAACCTCACTCGAAGGAAATACAACAACTATACTCTGTAAACGTAAGCATAATCCAGCTCCTCCTTTATCCAATCTCAGTAAATCAATCAAGAAATAATCTTAACTTGATCTAAATACAATCTCCCGGGATCCAGCGGCGCCGATACCTTGTTTCTCTCCTAAAGAGTAATCAAATTCTAGCGCAAAATGCCTGGAATATATGATGACTTGAAATTTCGGCCGCGATCAGCCTCAGCCCATTATCTTGTTTTATACGGCCGTTGAGCGAGACTTAATTACGTAAAGGCGAAAATTTAATTAAAACTTGATCTGATAAACCCATAGGGAGCTGCATTATGCTTCCGACCACAAAGAACGCTGAATGACACTCCCGCACTCCGGTTTACTTTTCTCGGCCGCCGCACAATCTGGCGCTGTTGATTGCGGCTCCTATTTCGTGTTTTATCTCTCTTTATGGATATTCAGGTGCCTCTTGTTTCGGGAATCAGGGGAAGATTTTAAGCTTTGCAATTTTTATGCTCTGGGTGGCAACTTGCTCGCGGCGGCGGCTCCTCCGTGGCAGTAGCTTCTCTTACGAGGATTTACTGTAGAATAACCCTCAGTATTAATCTCAGGCGGTGCACATAACCCCTAATGACGGGTTATCGGCCCCAGTGCTCAGTATATAATTTTACCAGATCTTTACCGAGGGCGCGCCGAACTGGAGGCGGAGGAAGGGAAGGAGGGAGGGAGGGAGGAGGGAGGGGTAAACCACGCTCACTCCTATTGGAAAATCAGCTAACAAACTTAGTTGTTACTTCTTTAAATCTATGAAACCTGAGGCAGGTTAGGTGTAAAAGTTGTGTGTGGTTGGCGCGTTAGGGAGCGTATAGAGGGCGTGTGGACAACAACAGCGGTGGTCCTGGCCCAGCAAACTGCCAATTCCCATCGCCATGACGGTTCCTCTCATTGGCAGCTGCACATTAACCCGCCCATTAAGAAGTCCAGAATTTCCTCGTGCGGTCGTGTCAGGCGGGATGGGCCAACTGCTCATGTTCATTATTGACACTGATGCCCTTTATGGCGCGAGTGTTGCAGTTAGGAGCCCGGGGGGATATTGCTGCCACCGCCGCGGCTCCCCGGCACACACCCGCCCGTCCGCGCCTTGTTTCCTCATACAGCCTTCCGCCACACCACCCGGCCCTCCCCGCCTCACCCCGGCCCACGCCCCGCCCTCCCTCCCAACACCGAGGATCTCCTCCCGCCTCTAACAGCGGCCTGGCGTGGCTCCCGACCTCGTCAAGGCGAGCTCCTCCTCTCGCTGCCTCGGTGCCACCACTTCAGCTTCGGCAATGTCCCTGTGCTGGTTCCCGGTAATCCCGCCTCTAAATACCGCCTCTGTTCACACTTATTGCGTAATCTTGTGAAGCTCAGCACCCTTCTGAGTCCCTGTGACTCGGGCTGTCTCCAATACTGTTTGTTATGTTTCGCACGGACTTGGGGCTCGCGGCGAGTGACTGAGGGCGCGGCGGCTCTCCACCCTTCCTCGCATCCCTCGGTCACTCTTCTCTATACACGATACGGAGTGTTACCAGGCGAAGTCTGTGTGGACTTACACTAAAAAGCCTTGTTAAATGTTAATATTATTATACATTAAAAGTATGTGTTTATTTTAAATACGTGCTTGTAATTTAGTGTTTCTCGAACCAATGTAAATTATATCCGTTATTTTTACATGTAGCTCAGTACGTATCACCTTCCACCCTAAAAGTGGGTTGAGATCGATCACACAAGCGGCGGGCGGCTCCCGTGTCTGCATCACCTTACACGCTAATGAAGGGGGAGGGAGCTTTATGAGTTGGCTGGTAATTATACTTTACAAAACACGTCAGAGACTGCACCGCAAGCAGACAGCCTCGTCATTCTTTCCGAGGCGAGGCTGGATTTAGCTCACCCCGCTGCGCTGCCCAACCTTGAACCTTGGCTTTAACTTTTGTTCAACTGAAATAAACTGATTGCATAATTTCAGTGATGATACTTCTAAATTATGTTCTAGTTAGTGTTTTTTTTATACATGTGACTATAGTTGTTTAGCTTAGGTTGTACTATTCCGTGTGCATAGATATACGGCGGAGCTTGTTTTAACAGAACACTTACAATTTTGGCGCTCTTCACTTTTGTTAGTTGTGTTCTGCTAAAGGCGGTGCGGGATCAAAAAGTTGCCTCCCACACAGGGCTGACTGGCGGCAGTGCGCGTCTGCCCTGGATGCGCCATGGGTTTCACGAAGCACCTCAGCTCATCTTCCATGAGGTAATAATGAACTTCGATGTGTCGCGCCCTAGATTACTTGTCCGAAGGCCGCCGCAGCGCTCCCATCATCGGTAGTTTCTGTCCTTTAACCGCGGCAGCCATCACGCGTCGTCACCGTTGTGTGGGAATGAAGTTGGTGAGGCACGATTACAGGTCAGGGTAAATTAATCCAATCTACGGACGCAGGAGTGAGGCGTTGTTAATCGAGCCTTCGGCCGCGCATGTCTCAGGCACAACGACCGTCACTCGGGGCGGGAGGATGCCGGCGCCACTTGAGGTTTCGGTCCATACAGCAGCGGCAGCCGTTGCAAGTGTAACTTGGCATTAACAATGGTTACTGAGGGTGGCGGCTGAGGTAATGGGAGAGTGAGGCCGGCTGATGGGGCGGCAGCCGGCCCTGGCTGCAGGTCACCTCACTTGCTGAATACACGAAGCAAGTTTAAACCTATAATCCATCATCCATCACAAAATACAGTACGCAAACGCCGGGGACGTGTTGCGTTTTCTGTTTTGTTTGCCATCGACCTGCTTCCTTTTCTTAAAATAAATAAATGAATAAATGATCAATTTAATATTGATATTAAAGTAAATGCACATACATACATACATACATACATACATACATACACATACATAAGTAGATACACTTACATACATATATACACTTATGCTTATTTATCCACTTCTTTCTCTTTTTCTGTTTCCTTTCTCCCCCCTCCCCTTCATATCAGCGGGGGTGCCAACAAGACGAGGCCGAGCACTCGAGTGGAGGCCGACATTGCACTACGCCTCCTAACTGACTCGAGTGGGAAAAAAGCACCTTTGAGGAGCCTTTATATACGGGCGCCATTTGCCTAATGACTGATGCAGGGTCACGTGCGGGCCGGAAGCAGCGGCTTGATGAATAAATTGACGGCCAGTGTAGCCAATTGTCGCCGCCGGGAATATCTTACACAAACACCTGGTGCATTATGGTCAATATTTCTCCGATGATTAGCCGAGGCCCCTTTAGTGGGTAGTTCGTAGGTGGGCATGTTTGAGAGGCGGAGGAAATGGAGGCCGAGGGGCGGGCCGGGCCTGGGCCGGGGAGGGGTCAGCGGAGGGAGCTTAGCCGCGATTTAATATTGTTGTGTTTGGCGTGCGGCTCCGCGTGACCCGAGTGAGGGCCGCGGTGCTCCTCCTCACGAGCCGCGCCGCCCATCAATGTTAATGTCTCGGCTTATTTACCGAGCCTCGAGAGCCGGGCCGCCGCCTCGTGAGGGAAGGGGAGAGGCGGGAGTATTTTTGGTGCTTCCTTGCCTTTGCGGGGTTGGAGGTGATTAAATGGTGATTTTTTTTGTATTTCCAACCTTTTCAGGTGAGAAATGGCCAGACGCTGCATTAGTATGCGATGGGATTTTATTTATTTTTGCGTCGATACAAGGTCGTTGAGTGACGTGGTGCGCAGGCTGACAGCGCCATGGATGAGGGCTGCTTGCAAGGAAGGGGCGGGGAGGGCGTTGGTCACTGCGGAACATACCCGGCTCCTGAGGCAAGATGAAGGCGGCTCTCCATTAGTCTTTTAAAAGGCAGTAAAAATAACTTTATGTGACTATTTCCGAAGTGAACATTCCTCGCACACGGAGACATACAGCGGCGGAAGGTGGCCTCGTCCTGCCCGCTAATGACGGGCCGCCGCTGTTCCGGCAAAATTGTCGCCCCCGCGGATTGCTGCTGGTGGTGACTCCGCGAGCCTGCGGCGGGGAGGAGCGTGGACCATTGCGAGTTTGTTTATCCAGAAAGGCGACAGCAGGTGGGCGGCGAGGAAATATTGTATTGCGCCGGGAGGACACCGCTCTGAGTATGCTGCTCCCTCCTTCCTCCCGTGGCGCGGAGGCCAAGACCACCGGCCGTCATTGGTGTCAGCGTCAGCCAGTTTTTAGGGTGATGAACAAGGAACGCAAGAAGTACGTGTCGTGGAGTCTGGAGTCCTGTGGCAGGCAGACTTCCTTTCCCAGGGACAGTACTCCTTCAACCGCGTTTCTTTTTCAGTCACTACTCTAAGATTACTATTTGCGAAGAACAAGTCATAAGGATTATTCAATTACTTGTTTCCGAGGAGCAGAGCAGCACAAGACAACTGCGCCCCGGCGACGTAAATTCGTATTGTGTGCTGCTAAGGAGCGGCAGCGTTGCCAGTACTGGCCACAAGACTTTGGTGCCACACAGTGTCGTCTTCACAACCGCCAGCAAAACAAACAGCAAGAGATACAACCTTATAGCGGGAGGCAGTGCAGCGAGCAGCCTCAGTCATGATGACAGCGTCACCAAGAAAGAGCGACCAACAGTGTAGCCAACATTTTGGGCAAGTCAAACACATAAAGTGTGGCGGCCACAGACAAAAAAGACATTAGGGGGAATATTTTAGAGCGGCTTCCTCGCAGGTCAGTGTTTATTTTAAGATAAATTTATTGTCTCAAGTGTGTTGTATCCATCATGCCGAGTTTGGTTAAACATTTTCCCCGCCACCGCCAGTAACTCGAGCACATAGGCCGCCTTTGTGTGTGTGTGTGTGTGTGTGTGTGTGTGTGTGTGTGTGTGTGTGTGTGTGTGTGTGTGTGTGTGTGTGTGTGTGTGTGTGCGTGCGTGCCTGTGTGCGTGCGTGCGTGCGTAATGAAGCAAGGGATACACAGTGCACGTTTCTATTTCATTTGTTTTACGCAGTTTTCTTAATTGTTACACATGATGTTCTGAAGTGTTTACAAAGACATAAGAAGGAAGCAGCATCTCGCAAGGCTCTGTAGGAGGGTGAGAGGCCGTTGGGAATGAACAGATAATGTACACAACAATGACAGCAGACGGCGGTAAGGACCACTCACAGCACAGTAGATTGCACCTGTCCGTCATCTGAGCATGTTTACATATAATATTTTATTAGGTTCTTGCACCCACTTTAATCTTTCGAGCAAGTGGTTTATATTTTTGCGAAGTATTTAGGCTAAACTATGGGATTAACCCCTAAATATTAAGTCAACTATATGGTGAGGCAGGAGGAATACTGACCCCTTTTTGCTCCTTTCAACAAGAGGCCGTCCTGTATGTGAACTATTCTCTTGGGGGGACAGCATTAGCCGTGCTGCCTCCATCCTGTGGCCCCGCGTCTCCTGTACCAACAGTCTCATCTCAATGTGAGGGCGCCGCCTAGCGCCCCCCCGCATTTCCCTTGCTCCCCCCGGGATCTGAAAATAATAAAATTGTAGAACCTTCGTCCCGTATAAAAAGATCGACAAAAGAGGTCCGTATATTGACCACGCTTCCTTCAAATCGGCATCAGTCATCACGGCGCCATAAATACCTTCCTCTATGACCCCGCGTCCCTCCGGCCGTCGAGGAGCGGCCATCATCGTCTCCGAGAGTCACAGATAAATTCCCCTCCTCATGTAGAGCAGACAAGGGGATCCATATTTAAGGGCGACCCTTTCCTCTTCCTGGTCACTGCTTACTAGTCCAAAAGTGAGTAATCGAGGCTCATAACGGCGACGCACCTTCGTCCGGCGATGACTCACGACAAAACTGCGCCTCGACGAGTCTCAATGGCTCATGTGGTCACTCGGGGGCGTCACGGCCTCCGGCGGGAACTAGGCGTCGGCACAAGTGTGGCTGTGGCTCCTATTTCTATTGCTTCTGCTGCCCCTCGTCCTGCTGCGCTTTCTCCCGCTGTTCCATCGCTTCTTCCGTTTTGGGCTCTTCGATTCAGATACACAATGAAAAGTGTGTTTCGTGGCGGTGTAATGATTTGAAACTGCCAGTATGTGCTGCTGTTGCTGCTCCTGTGTGTGTGTGTGTGTGTGTGTGTGTGTGTGTGTGTGTGTGTACATGGCTCAGACAACTAGTATGTCTGAGCTGCTAAGCGCCTCTTGTGGCTCAGGGCTTGGCGAGCAAATGAGGAAGTGTGTCTGGTGAGGGAGTGAAGCGGCGGGGCACTCTCATTCCCTCAGATCTACAGTGGGGAGCCTTTAAGAACACACACACACACTCTCTCTCTCTCTCTCTCTCTCTCTCTCTCTCTCTCTCTCTCACACACACACACACACACACACACACACACAGTAGCAGCAGCATAACTTGCCGGGCAGTAATCCCGAAAGCTCGTGGTGACGGCTCCTTGACATCACTCACGTGCTCGCGGCAGAGGCCCTCCAGTCCTTCTGAAATAAAGTCTCCTTCCTCCTTCTCTCTCCCTCCTTCCTTCCTCCCGGCCCCTCGCCCTCCTCTATTCCCCAGTTACATTAGGGGGAAAAACAGTCGAGGGAATATTTTAGAGGAAGCTTCCTGCAAGTCAGTATTTATCATGAGAGCAGAATTTGTGGCTGGTCTGGTCATCTGAGGTCATTTTTGTTCGTCACGGTTACCTGCGCACGTCACATAACTCAACCGGGTCCGGCGACGCAGTTTAGCCGCGGCTGTGGCCTCGACACCGCCCGACGGCATTCCCCTGGTGCTGCCTTACCTTCGATGCCTGACCTCGGCGCGGTGCTCCCCGTCAACGGCAAGGACCTCGCTTCTGAAGTTAACTGATACCGCCGTGAAGTGTTCGCTATCCTGCAGGAAATATTATTTTCCTTACTGAGCGAAGCTGTGCTTTTTAGAATTTCTGCTTTGAAATAATGTGCTCATTCATTAATTCATGGTTTTAAAGTTTTGCTTATTATTGAACCAAATAAAATATAAATCAACCAGGAAGTAAATTATATGCATATTTTGTTTGTCGTAACGGATGGTTTTGTCGATGCGGCGAGGACACTAATTCATTTTTTTTTTGTGTATGGTCTCCCAGCAAGGGTTACCGGCGCTGTATGGCGGCCGCTCCGACGAGAAACACTTGTATAAGATACCATTGTTTAAGGCCGCTGTCTGGCCGGGGAGGGCTGGGGGGGGCATCCCTGCCAGCCTGGTAACCTGCCTCACGCAACACAACATCCCCATTTTTTGGCGTAACACCCCGCGATAAAGTTCAAGCCTGATGTTCCTTCATGTGCTGCACCAAAACACTTCAGGATTTTCAGAAAGAGAAAGTTACGATATCGCCGTACGAGAAACACTGCTTTATATAGCTTAATATAATTGCCTTTACTGCCGCGCTCTCAAGTTTTCTCTGTTAAAGTGGTAGATAAATTTGTTGTTTTTCGAGCCCTTGCGTTACGTATCGTCCTTTCTTCTCGGCCACCAGGCAGCGAGAGGTGCCGCCCGCGACCCTCTCTTCCTCACTGATCTTTTCCTCCTCGTGACGTACAAACACATACACCACCTCCCCCGCAGCCCGCCACACCGCTGATCTTTTCCTCCTTGTGAACGTACTACATACACATACACCCCCTCTCACCCCGCCACACAACTGATCTTTCCCTTTTTCTTAACGCACATAGGCACACATCGACCCCCCCGCCCTCCCCCGCCCCCATCATGCCATCACTCGAGAAAAATATAGGTAGAAAAACACTGTGATGCTTTTGTTTCCAAGACTTGCGGGAACCTCAATATATTAATATCTGTGAGCTGGCGGATGATTGAGCGGCCTTATGTATCTTGCAGGAGGCGCGGCCGTCACCTTCCCGTGACTGACATCCGAGGCGAGGGTGGCCTTGCCCGGCGTGGCCACCGGAATATTCTGATTACTCGGGCAAAACCTGAAATCATATCAAGTCCATGGCCGACGAAGGGAAGGAGAGACGCATCAGCGAGGTAAGATGCTTTTGTGTTTGTGTTTGTGTGCATGCTTGTTCTTCGCTACTGTATCCCTCCCCGACATTTCTGTTGATTTGGCCGAGGTTAAGGATGGTCCAAGTGTTAGCGGGACGCGTTCAGGGGAAAAAGGGGTGGGTGAGAGGAGAAGAGTGGCTGGTGTTGTGTTAAAAGGAAGGAAGGCTTCGAGCAATGCTTGTGGATGGGAGGGGTGGGGCCGAGGGGCTTAAAACTACCCACATGCTGTCCAGAAGACCACCTATCAACCCGGACTCTAGATTCTAGGATTAAAGATGAACTCCGGGAGGCCAGCATGAGCCAATGCAAGATGGCGCCACTATGAACACTCGCCTGCGCCAGAACGGGCTGGGCCGACCATCAGGTCCCACCGGGAAAAAGCCTTGGGCCGACCATCACGATCCACCGGGAAGAAGCTTGACGGCACAATAGGCCACGACGTAAAAAAAAAAAAAAAAGATGGGTCGTGATGTCTTTACTGAAAAAGTAGAATGTGCATTGTGTTCAGGAGCTGCCATGTATGGGCCGACTTGCTTCCTGTGGTCTCCATCTGTGTGTGTGTATTCTTGTGTTGTCTTGTAAGATGCCTACATTACTACACAACTTGACTCCCTCGCCCGACCTGTGCACTGAACAGGTGACTCGCGTTAGGGACACAGCTGCTGCTCTTGAAGGGCTAGCTGCCCTCTCCTGCGACTGGCCCGAGGCGGGGAGTGGCCGTGTGTGGGTCACTGGCAGTACCTCGTTATGTTCCTTTGTACTGTGCATTGTGCTATGGGCCACTTTTCCATTCCTCCGTCTGTCTGTATCTATTTATCTATCTATATTTTTCTATTTATCTACTCATTTGCCTGCTAACCAATTTTATCGGCTCTGCGTATCGGTATCAGTCGGTTTGTCAACTGTCTACCTGCCTTGTGTTCATTAAATGAGCAGTTTATAAGCAGGGCGTGTGTTTGCTACTCGATGGTTTGCTCCTTGCCTCCTTGCTTCGTGCCCACCAGTCTTAGTGCCACAGACGCCCGTGCATTCCCTCACTCTTCTTGCTCTGCCGCAACCCTCGCTTGGCTGAATTTCGGTCCTCCTTCCTAGAGTAGTTTCCGTTACAGTCTTCTCTCTGCTCTGTCCTCCGGCTTTCCTTTTGACCATTCACTTTCATCCCGATTGAGATCATCTTCTGACCGTTCTTGTTTCTCAACCACATCCTGTCTGCACAGTGACATCATTTGTTCTCTGCTTTCCTCTCTTGCCGTATAGCGCTGTCTTGTACCCACGTTTCCTGTGTAAATCGTAATGTGGTCGTGGACTAACCTTTCCTTCTCACCTTCACGTCCTCTCCTCCGCCGCACTAGTCTACAACTCGTTCCCTACTCTCCGGTCATCTCTGAAACACTGCTACACCTTCCTGCCACAAGTCACGTTCCGTACCGTTAGTTTTGATGGCTGGAACTGGGGCGGGAGGACGCGGCATGACAAACAGCGTCGTGAGGTCGAGGGGAGCGGAGGGCGGCGTCTCGGTGCTGCCTAAGAGAAGTGACCACCGCTACCACCACGAAAAATCGGCTTTTATATGAATTCGACCAAAACTAATTCCTTCCCAAGCCGCAGTGTGATGCTGGTCCTTGGCGGGTGAGCTGCGCCATCATAACGTGCTGCCGGTGCTCAGGAAAGGATGGAAAATTACAATGTCTTTCCATCTATTCAGAAATAAATGTCTTGGGGACCGAGTTGGTAATAGACGGACCTGTCTTGTCCCCCCCAACGCCACAGACCCAAGTGTTGTCACCACAAAATCGATGGGTCAGTGGCGAGCCCTGGCCGCAGCCCTCGCCCCTCGCTCTCCCCCTCGGCTATAATTGCCCTCCCCTGTTTATCCATCGTTGGTTTCGTTGAGTTTATCCAACGGTGTCTTTAATAAATTCAGTAATTGCTATGTTATTTTTTCAGTCTTGTAACAAGTTCTGGGTGGGTCGAGCTGACCTGGTGCCGGGAGAGTCTGAAGCGTTTTTAGGAGTTACTGAAGCTTATTTTTTCGTTCAGGTACCACGGAGGCGACGCTTCAGAGGGTGTTGGGGGGCCGTGAAGGGCGGTTAGTTCCTCGTCCGGACAGCTTGACGCTCCGACGTTCCCCGATAATATATTTTCTGCAGAGTTACTTGTAGGGATGCACCAGCGGGTTCAGCGCCATAAATACGAATGTTGGTTGATTGTATGAGCAGATTTTTGCGGTAAGATATATTTCGAGGATTTTTTGACGAGCCTGACTCCCGCCCTTTGCCACTCTGCCTCGCCGGCCTCGGGTGGCCCTCCTCGCTCGACACTGCCCGTCGCCGGCTAAATTTACCCCTGAGGCAAACCATTTATCCGTATCATTTCCATTCGCTATTTTTTGGGGCACGTTAATTCTTTTGTTTGTGTGGCAGTAATGTGCGGGCGGAGGGGGACGCCGCGCCCTGCATTACCCTGCTGACGGCGACCGTGGCTTGCTCCACCGGCAGGGGCAGGGGAAGGGGTCTCTGTTATATCTTTAAGCTGTTTAGAGGCGAATACTCTCGAAGGGAAAAGACTTGAGCAGGAATGAAAGATAGGAGGAAGCGAAAGAGTTGTGTGTGTGTGTGTGTGTGTGTGTGTGTGTGTGTGTGTGTGTGTGTGTGTGTCTGTCCGTCCGCGTGAAGGGAAGGCGGAGCGGCGGGTGTCCGAATTAATAAAATACATCTGAAAACATTAGGAAACTTTGTTCACATGAGAATCTTTGTTCAAAAAGTTTTGGAGGGATAAGGAATGCCAGGAAACTAAAGAAATGGAAATGGAAGAAAAGGAGGAGGAGGAGGAGGAGGTGTGGTGGTGGTGATCGTGGTTGTGGTCGTGGTGGTGGTTATGGTGGTGGTTATGGTTGTATTTGTGGTAGTGATGGAGGAGGTGGAGGTGGCGGTGAAGGTGGGGGTGAAGGTGGGGGTGAAGGTGAAGGAGGAGGAGGAGGAGGAGGAAGGGGTGCGTGCCAGGGCCGCGGGTCATCAGGGTTGTGGTGGTGGCGGCGGCCACACTCGCCTCCGGCCGGAACTTCCCACATAACAGTGGCCGAGGCGGCGGCACGTACGCCCTCCGCCGCCTTAATCTGCTCGGTCCGAACTCTAATTTTGCTCCGAGATGGAATGGGCTGCTTCGTAAGGACGACCCTTGCCTTATGGGTCAAAAATAATTTTAATAAGGTAAAGAATTCAGAAAAAAACGAAACTGTATGGGCCGTTGACAGATAAGGGCCTGTTCCTTCGTAAGAAGGAACAGTTGTAACGAATGTTCGAAGTAGTTAATTTTGATTTTTGTCGGCCTTAAGGTTTTATTTAGAACCTTCAGAAAAAAAGATCATTTCACGGATTATGGGAAGTAATTTACTGAAGACTGACTGCACATTCAAAGATGAGGCGCCGTTTCGAGGAACTGCACGCACTTGCCTGTCCTGTTGCAAGGACCACTGGGGCGCTGCAGGGAGCTGCGGGCCGCCTAGTCGCCAGGGCACGGCAACTACATGTCATGAGTATCGCCACGGTAGTGGAAACTACGTTCGGACTATCTTTACACTGCCGGGGTCTGAGTGACTGTGTTCTCCTCATGGGTACACTCACTTGGCACACACGCACAGTCACTTGGCACATCTGATGAAGAGTGTAAATGGCACATTAAGAGAACAGTCAGTTGAGGCAGCGCGTCCTTGGTGTGGAAGGAGATACAAGTCATACATCACCTCCCAAACATTAACGTCACGCTACAAGTCCCCATCACGCAGCGAGGCGCTGAGGCGGCAGCGACACGCCACCGCTGCCGCCCACGGGTTCCGGCCTTGGGGGGAGGCACCAATGTTCTGGTCCTATTACAACACTTTATTGACGCTTGCTCTTGTTCCAGGATTAACAGCACGGAAAATTATTCCTTTGTAGAGTTCATTTCACACCCTTGAGGATTGCTGTGTATTCCTAAAACACATAATAACACGTGCCTGGGCCAGACGCGAGTCAGTCAAGGCAAGGCAAGATAGTTTCATGCTATTGTGCTGTGAATTATTCAGGGCCGGAGCCTGACGCGGCCCCGCGCTGGTACAGCCTTCACTCTGTATCCCTAATTACTCGTCAAGGGTAAATAGTAATGCGAGGCTGAGCCATACACATTTCACTCCCTCACGGACGCGCTTCTCTGTGGGAGGGAGAACAAGTATTTATTTGGCTGTGAGTGACTGCGAGACGCCTGCTGGTAAGTGGAGGCAGGGCGGGAATCAGGGGCTTCATCAGCGACGCTCTTACTTTACCTGCCACTAATCGCAACCTGAAAGCCGCCACAAACCAGGCCTCGAGTGGCCCTGATGCCCCATCACGGTGGAGGAAAAAATACATATTTCTGTAGACCAGCATCTGCAGACGAATGCCGTTCTAAGAAATGTCTTCTGAGGGGCATAACCTGAATGTTTATGGAGTGGCCAGAAAAAGGTTGATTATCCAGGCATCAGGAAAGAGCTGGGAACGAGGTGATACCTTTGCTACACCGACGTGGCCCCCGCCCAAGGCCCATCCAATCCTTCACCTTGTTTTTTTTTTATCAAGCTGGTAGTTGCGCAGAGCCCACTATTTTACCTATAGATAGTAAAGCGTTCTAATGCATGCAATAATCAGGATTCGTGACAGACAGGCTGTCAAACCACATCAAAAAGTGCAGCGAGAGGTCTTACATTTACTTTATTCATGGAGATCTGTTATGCGGCGCTGCTCGCCCTACACTCGTCCCTCCTTTCCTTGTCTGTCTGTAGGGAAGTTATTATAATTTTTACTTTACAAGGAGGAGAGACTACAATAAACACTGAGTCACTGACAGTGTTAAATTTCACCAAGGAATTAGTTACAAATCCAACATATACTTGAAACTGAATAGCTGCTTGTCTTCCTGCTTTTCTACCCATGTACCTGCCTGCCTCTCCCTCTACTGCTCGTCTGCTTACCTGCTTGCCCCCTCGCCTCAATGCCTGCCTTCCTACCTCCCCGTTCCTACATACCTGCCTGCCTGCCTCCCTACCTCCTAGCCGAAATCCTACCCAGCCAGCCAACTTGCCTGCCTGGCTGTCTGCCTACCTGAATGCCAGCCAGCCTTCCTGCTTACCAAATTCTTTACCAGCCAGACAACAAACCAACTAACGGAACAGCCTGTCACCTAGTCACTCTACTTTCCTTTCCACCTGCCCGCCATCCAGTCAGCAAACTGGTTTACCTACATGTTTGTCTGTCTGATGGTTGGCATGCAAACATTACCAACAGCCATCTAATTAGCCCGCCAGCCCGCCAGCCAGATAGCCAGCTGGGTAGTCATCCAACCATCCATCTGTCCTTCCGCCCAGTCATCTAATCAGTCAGCCATCATATCAGCCAGCATCCATCCATTCATCCATCCATCCATCCATCCATCCATCCATTGATTCAGCTAGCTCTCATGCTTATAATAATGAAAGGAGCCCTCTATAGTTGGGTCTGAAGAAGTATCTTTGTTCCTCCAATATTTAGTATATGTCTTTAGCTTGAAGCTCCAAAATTCGTAGCGAATAACCTATTTTCATTTTCGTTGTGGATAAGATCATAAATAGATTGTTTAACTTCAGAAGCCCCTCGTTCCCGGCTCCTCGCTAATAGATCATTTTCCCCACGTTCAAGTTTGTTTACTTCGTTAAGAAAAATGCGGCACGGACCATGGGCCTCCTCGGGGGTGGAAGAGTACAATATATGCTTCATGGTAATATAGACGGTTTTGAAACGCACGCACAGGACATTCAGGGTTCTCCAATAGGCGTGCAGAATTACTGTTTGCTGATAGTTTGTTCAGCGCCAGTTATCTTTTTTTGTTCCAGAAACTTTCAATGAACTCAAAACTCACGTCAAGACTGTCACTTGTTTTCCTAATATTCTGCGCCGGTTCGTGGTTTTCCATTATTTCCCTTCCCATCCATTGGTCTTTATCTCGGCGGTGGGCGGCGGGAGGCAGCCCGCGGCGCCTCCATTACCGGCGGTGTTGACTGGCGCGCCATCGAGGTATCTGGGATAATCAACATATTTCATGGTCGCCGCGTCACTCATTATATGCTGCCCGACTTTTATCACTCCTGGCGCCCAGATAAGTCCCCCTTTATCGCCTGTTATCTCCACATCTTGGTTTAAAGGCAGCTCACTCTGCATATCGCCTCTTTTGTTGGCCCGCCATCTGTATTCATATTTTTTGCGGCGCCCCTTCCAGCATATCAAATATATTACACTGAAGATAGCTTTCCCGGCCTCATTCTTTTTTCACACACGCACTTTTGAAATTTTTTATTTATTTTATTTATTTCGATGATGCTAGCTTTTTTTGTTGGCTTTTAAGTGAGGGTGAAAAGTAATGTCGAGTCTCAAGACGTAAGTTTCTGCCCACTATTGGAAACGAAAGAAATCTAATGATATCCTCCCGCACGCGGCTGAGGCTGTCTTAAAGCTTTACATTTATGTTGTGCTCATGACGGACCGAACGAGTGTGAACAAAGAGTGAATGAATGAGTGGGAAAAAGAGTGAGTGAGTGAGTGAGTGAGTGAGTGAGTGAGTGAGTGCATAATTGAATGAGGTAATTAAGACATCTGCCAGTCAGTTTATTAGTCAATCAGGCTACCAGTCAGTCATGTAAATATTGACTCAGTGTTTAATTGGCTTATGTATTCATTTAGTTAATCAGCTTTCCAGTCAGTCACTTAGCAAGGCCAAAGCGCGCGCACAAGCGCACGCGCACACACACACACACACACACACACACACACACACACTCACGCGGGCGCGCATGCGTTAGTGTCTATAGGTCAAGGGACCTTTCTTTCTTAGAATAATGCATTGAAAACAGTGCTTCAGTTACTCATAAATAAGACGTGATACGATTTAAAAATATGTCAGTACTGTTTGTTCTTGACCGTAACCCATTAGTTCACTTCAGTGGGTCCAAAACACATATAATTAACAATCATGTGTCCTTCAGTGATGGCGGCAGCGTCTTGGACAGGGGCGTCTTAAATTCCTCCTGGCTGTCTCCCTACCTGACACTTGCATAAGAGCTCCTATCACCAGCTAAGAGAAATATTCTGCCATGAAACTAAATTTGTGTTTCATAATAGTGAAAGATGGGAACAGTCACGCAGTGGACGTGCCCCTCCCGCCTGCCAGGGCGCCGCGGCCCGGCGGCGCGGCCGTCGATAGTGTTGCAGGCCAGGGTGGCAGCGGCTTTTGTCACCGGCGGCTCCCTTGGTGGCGGCAATCAACTGAAGGGTCTGTTGTCCCCTCCCAGAGAAAGAACCAATTACCGGATACGTGATGTAGCGCCGTCGGCATTCGATTCGACTGATGATTGAGTCACCTTCAAGCTCTGTCCCCCTCACCTCCCCCTGTCTTTCCCCTCGACGGTCACCTCGCTAGGGCCGCCCTTGCCTGTGTGTGTGTGTGTGTGTGTGTGTGTGTGTGTGTGTGTGTGTGTGTGTGTGTGTGTGTGTGTGTGTGTGTGTGTGTGTGTGTGTGTGTGTGTTCGTTTGTTTGTTTGTTTAATCGTTTGTATGTTTGTCAAAGTTTTTGTTTGCTTGTTTGAGTGTGTGTTTCTTTGTGTTTGAGGTGTGTGTGTGTGTGTGTGTGTGTGTGTGTGTGTGTGTGTGTGTGTGTGTGTGTGAATCACAACGGTCTGATCACGCGCTGCACTCGGGATCACCAGCCAACACTCCCCGGAAGAGCTTAGAGCTGCATGTTGACACATCTATGGGTACGGCTGTATTATAGGAACTCACACGCCTAAACCCCATCCGCTTCGCTCAGGGGGGGTCAGTAAACTGTCCTGCTTTTCGGCATGAGCAAGGGGTGAATCTCAGTCTGCGGGATGGCCAGCCGAGCACGAATTAATCCACTACCCCATGGAGGTGTGTGTGTGTGTGTGTGTGTGTGTGTGTGTGTGTGTGTGTGTGTGTGTGTGTGTGTGTGTGTGTGTGCGCGCACCCATCTAATTCTTGAGGTGTGCGCCACAACGCCAGGGTGTCATGGTACCCGTTGGGGACGTTCAGTGGGGCTCCGGCTCTAGTGGCCACAAGTACCGTGGCAGGTTAGGCCCACAATTAAGTTTTTATTGTGAGGCGCGATGGTGGCCGTCATTCCCACAACTTACATTCTCGTCTCCGCCAAGTGTTTCTGAGTGTGCAGGGAGGAGACGTTCCTTCCCTGGTGAGGTAGATGCCTCAGCCCCTCCTCCCTCCATCCTCCGAGATGCTCGTCGTCGCGTGGCCTGTATGCGACACACCCTTGTCCTCCGACCTGTCCTCTTTTGTTTGATCGTCCTGAGGCGCCTCAGTTGCAGGCCTGGGATAACGCTCGAGGGTCTAGTGATGCTTCTTTTTATAACAACTGTAATAATTTACCTCATTAAATCCTAAGTCTTTTGTTTTTGTCGTGTTGTCTCGCCCCCGAGAGAGAGAGAGAGAGAGAGAGAGAGATGACTGTATAATATTTAATATAAAATGAAATTCCATGGAAGGTTGAGGGCACGCCCCTAAAGGATGAAAAGAGTCATTAGAGGTTGCCGCCTTCCAGAACCGGCCCTTGGCTGACGCCGAGGCGCCTCACGGCCATGGCGTCCCGCGACACTTTCACAGAGTAATGATGCTAATATATATATATATATATATATATATATATATATATATATATATATATATAGAGAGAGAGAGAGAGAGAGAGAGAGAGAGAGAGAGAGAGAGAGAGAGAGAGAATAATAGACCAGATACCTCGGGATTAACATATTACTCATATTCAACTTAAGGGCAGGTGAAGGAGATACCTTTGGTGTGAGTCAGGAGTAGAATTGCTTTTGAAGTCAGTAAGACGTAAGAGAAGCCTTGCAAGGGAGGGAATAACCTTAACTTTCGGGCAATGAGTGCCGTGTAATCCGGTGACTCATAACTGAAAGATTCCTGCAAGCCGAAGAGTCGCCGCCGAGGTGTATAAGTGAATAAATTACCACTGGAGGAGAGTCGCCACTTAATGAGTCATGGCTGGAGGAGCTTTTTTAAGATGCTAAGCCATGAGTAGCGTCGCCTCGCAGGTCGATGGGTCGTAAGCGAAGGGGTCTTACGAGTGGAGGAACACGAGCGGCAGACTTTTACACATGGAAGGACTAGTGGATTACCGAACAAAGAAGAGGAGGAGGAGGGAGACGAGGGTGAGGCAGGTGCGGGCGAGGACGTCAGATTAGGGCACGGGAGGGGAAGAGATGGAAGACTGACAATAACAGGTGATCATGACACAATGGAGACCCTCAACGATAAATTAGAGAGTTGGGAAGAAAGTAAGAGAGCGAAAAATGGAGAGACTGGTGCGGGAATGACGATAAGGAGACGTTTGGTGGTGGTGAAGGGGAAGAAGAAGAAGGAGGAAAAGAAGAAGAGGACGAAAATGAAGAAGTGCAGAAGAAGAAAGAGAAGAAGAAGAAGAACACGCACAAGAACAAGAAGAAGAAGATAATGCAGTAAAATAAATTGATAAGAAAGAACGGGAAGGAATGCAGTGTTTAGCTTACACACATCTATTCTAGGACAAAGCGCTTTCCATCTCCAAACATCACAATATGGCTCTTAAATTCCCTGCGTGGCCTCCTTTCGCCCTTCTCGTGACCATAACCTCACACAGAAATTATCATCTGCTGGTATGCGGCTGACGGGGAGGCGTGACTAACTAGTATATGTTTTGCGTGTTGAAGCCAAGGTGTTGTCCGCCCTCTTTCCTGTGACTTAAACTCTTGAGAAATCAGTATGAAGGAATAGCATGATGTGGGCTTTGGTATGCCTCCTCGTACTGTAAATCTCCTCCTTCATGGGCCATAATCTCTCTCTAGAAATCGGTATTAAGACGTTTTTGGAGCTAGTCATGGAGGGATAGAATGTTGTGTTCTTTGGTACATTGAAAATAGTGCCGCGTCGGATCAGGTACAAGCAGGTGGGAATCATATTTTGTTCTGCTACGGACCAATTAACTATTTTACACGTGCTCACTTTCGTCTGAGTCATCAAAAAATATGTTGGCGCGTCTTACACTCACACACTCAATTACACTCGGATCAGCTATCTAATGCAGGAAGTAATAGTATTTTCTTCTGCTGGAGACATAACTAGTTTACATTTACTCACTTTCATCTTGAGTCACCAAATAATATGTTGGCGCGTCTTATACTCACACTCAATAACACTCGGATTAGGTACATAATGCAGGAAGTAATAGTATTTTCTTCTGCTGTGGACTTATCTAGTTTACACTTACTCACTTTCATCTTGAGTCATCAAATAAGATGTTGGCGTGTCTTAAAAATTCACACGCTGTCATCACCGCACGAAAACTTGACGTCTTCGAATACTGTTGGCATCATTATTTTAGCCGTGAGAACGTCCACATATTTTGTTTAGTTAAGAATCGTGTTGTTTTTTCAAATTTTTTCCTGGTTCAGTTGTTTCTTGCTACCTTATTTTTTCCCGTGTACCGGTAACCAACCACGGAAGTCCATCATATGTAGACCCTCAACCCCCCTTTTTTCTCTCTCTCTCTCTCTCTCTCTCTCTCTCTCTCTCTCTCTCTCTCTCTCTCTCTCTCTCTCTCTCTCTCTCTCTCTCTCTCACACACACACACACACACACACACACACACACACACACACACACACCTGGGCGCAGCAGATGCACATGGACACAAGCACGGGTAGTTAACACAACTGTCAAGCAGCAAATGTAAAAATAATGGAGTGAAGCTCAACAACGTTTACCTGACTGCTTTATCTATAGTTTATATATATATATATATATATATATATATATATATATATATATATATATATATATATATATATATATATATATATATATATATATATATATATATATATATATATATATATATATATATATATATATATATATATATATATATATATATATATATATATATATATATATATATATATATATATATATATATATATATATATATATATATATATATATATATATATATATATATATATATATATATATATATATATATACATACATACATACACACACATACACAACATTAGTTCTCTTTACTTTATTGAATTTCTATATAGTTATTTTTTTTGGGTGTATGTGTGTATCGGGTTGAATGCGTGTATGTGTGTGTGTGTGTGTGTGTGTGTGTGTGTGTGTGTGTGTGTGTGTGTGTGCGCACGAGCGTGGTGTAATAGGACCTCCGCCACTTCGACATTATACCTGGCGCCGCTCAGGTCCCTTTCAGCGCCGGTCACTCCTCGGTATGGGTGGAATAAACAGGCGTAACCGAAGCCGTGTAGCTGATGAATAACTGAGGCGCGCGTCACTCCACTGCAGGATGCCTGACACGGCTCTCGAGGGGTGCCACTCAGCCAGGCCGGGAGTCAGGTGGAGGGAGAAAAGTGGAGCGGTGGAGTGGTGGCTGTGTGGGCGAGTGGACAGGTGGAAGTGTAGCCGGATCGGGGAGCGGCGGGAAGGGAGGAAGGATGGGTGGTGGGATGGAGAGCCGGGGAGAGCAAGATTAATTAAGTGTACAATTGGATTTACGCGCGCGTAGGTGCCGGCGTCGGAGCGAGGCGTGGCTACAAGGGAAGGAGTAGTCGCGCGGTACAAAAAATAGGAAGATGAATCTAGGTGAGGAGGAGCGAACAGGTCAGGTGTGTCTCTTGACTCTGGCGTCACCCCAACGATGGCCAATTACTGCATGACTTTTCTCTCAGCCTTATTTGTTGATTATTCTTCCCGTATCCAATGCATCATGTAAACGAATCTGTCTGTCTGTCTATCTATCTATCTTTCTATCTACTGTCTCTCTATTTATCTATCTATTTATCTGTCTATCAATCTATCTATCTAAATCCGTTAAAGGGTTGCTTTATGTGGTCCGCTTATTGATGGCCTGAACAACAGACGAATTACTTGTGGCACTTAATAATTCCCTCCCCTCCTCTCGGCATGAGGATCCCACGCCCTCCACGTGACTGGGCGGGACAGGCATCGCTCCTGCTGCTCCTGCATGGAGCACGAGAATGTAACTCGGCAGTCTTGCTGCAGTAGCTATTTTCCGCTTGCTGACTTTCTTCTCACCAATACCACAACAATGGCGTTATTTTTGTACCGAGATGTTTAAGCATTTGCGTCAGGTTGTCAGCCGATAAAATGATGTATCTTGTAATGGCTTGGTTCTTTCTTTTACACTAAGGCCTTTTACCCCTCGCCTGGTGGGCTCATAAAAGTTTATTCAGGTGAATTTGATTTTGCCATTGTTTCTAATTTCATTTAGAGCAGCGATGTTGAAACACTGAACAAAGCCCCGTCGACCTTTCCGTCACCCATGATTATCCTTGGATCAGATCTTTGCCAGTGCGAGGACCCGCCAGCAGCTCCTTTAAAGATTGCGATGACCTTTACTTCGTTTTCAACGCACGTACATACAGCAAGTGCTTTAATCTGTTCTGCAGGTCATTGAGGTGCCTGAAAGATTATATAAATTAAATCACATGCAGGCAGCGTCTTAATATGTCAAAAGGCTTTCTGATGCCTGCTCTTCTACGTTTCATCATCATCGTCATCATCACTATTTATCACCATCATCATCATCATCATCATCATCTCCGTTGTCGTCGTCGTCATCATCATCATCATCATCATCATCATCATCTATTTTTTTTATTCTGATCCTCCTCCTCCTCCTCCCTCACATATGAATGTTCATATATTAACTATTAAAGAGCGGAGAGATGGCCTGTGTAGAGGCCGCCGCCAGCTCAGGCTGCAGGAGAGACAGCGGTGTACAGCGGAGCGCCGCCAGTGTGTCTGAGCGCAACGCGGACACCTGCCACGCCACGCCACGCCGCCCTCCCTCGGGCTCCCTCGCGCTGATGTTTTCATCCAGTGCTCTGTCATACACCAAAAATGTTATCATTAAATATATAACTGTTTTGTTGACTGTTGTTCTAACGCTTTCTCTTTGTTCAAGAGCGAGCTAAATTTGGAGGCGAGATATTTTTTTTCTTTTTTTTTCTTTATGTTATATCTCAGCAAAAGGATTAAAAAAAAATGGTAAGAATCTATGTAGAAATGAAAGAAATACTGCCATTAATGCAAGGCAGATTTAGTAAAAAATGTATGTTAGTGTGTGTGTGTGTGTGTGTGTGTGTGTGTGTGTGTGTGTGTGTGTGTGTGTGTGTGTGTGTGTGTGTGTGTGTGTGTGTGTGTGTGTGTGTGTGTGTGTGTGTGCATGCGCGCGCGCGCGTGGTCCGTGTGAGGCTTGCGGCGAGAGTTAAAATTTGATAAAATTGAATAAACACCAGCTGAACTTCTTCAGTGATGACTAATTAGGATATTGATTCGTACATTACGAATCAAGACGTTTAATTCACCTGCAGTATTTTTTTTTTGTATAAATTGCACAATGTAGTCATTTTCAGTGACCGATCTCTTATCTCTTTTATCCCGAACCGTTGTTATTGTCTATTGATTCATCCGTATATTTAGGGAAATATTGCCGTGACATGCTGCGGAGTTTCATCGTCACTAGATTTGAGGTCATTTTACGTGAAATATTAACACAGATTCATCCTTTTTTTATATATAATCGTTGAGGTCTTCTTTACCTCTGCTTAATTGAACTGAACATCTCTTGAATGTACTGTGAAAAAAGCTATTATTGCATTCATATTAACAGAGATAAATGTTTCCTTTTAAAAACAAACTCTACCCTGGGTCACTTTGCGCGGACTCAACGAAGAGACGGAACAAATCACATAAAAAAAGAATCAGCAGCACCATCACGGAAAACATTTAATTCTTGACAGGTAAATTATATATCCATTTTGCGATAAGTTTTGTGATTATTGGTTGAGAATGTGAAGACGATTTCCTCTGGCGTTCAGACCATTTAAGAGCGACGTTCCTTGCCTCCAGCCCGCAGCGGTAACGGAAGGACTCCCACGGCAGCAGCTCAAGCAGCGAGGCGTGAGTCTGAACACTGATTGATTGCATTGGTGTTGTGAGGTGCGGCAGCTGAACTACAGAACAACAGCCTTTCGGTGCGCGCAGGAAGGCTTGATGGGCGCCGCGGGGAGCGAGGCGTGCGACGTGAAGACTCCTGAACGTTGACTCTCCTGATGGCGGGATAGACGTTATAGTTATATTTGCTGTTCCGATAACATGCATTGCTTCGTCTTGTTTCTTGTAACGTCCGAGTATTTGCAGAATCTTCACCGCAACGTTCCTATAAGTCCTTTCCATACCATTACCTTCTTTCTGTCAGTCTTCTTGTCCCCCTTCGTACCTTCCGGCGCGCGCCACAGGTCATCACACTTCATAAATTCTTCATCACTCCATCTCACACAATCCTCCGGACCCTTTCCTCTCCTTTATTTTCACTATTTGTTCCTTTTTTCCTCCCTCCCGCCTCTCCTCTTTATTCCCGTCGCGGCTCCCACCTCGCCCTGACACCCGCACATCCATCGCGCCCCCCGCCCGCCTTTCATTCACCGGGACTCGCTTTCCATCAGTCCTTGCCCTCCTCCTGCCCACCCCTGCACCACCCCTCTCTCCCTTTCAACCCTTTTCCCTCTCCACATTTATTTAACTTTTTGTCATGTCGCGACGCATCAGTTGCGGCCATATATCATTCAACAAAGCTATATTTATCTCGTTACAATTTGGCACAATAAATCAGTATTACCCAGGCGGCGGCCGTGCAATGCGTGGCCAATCGTGTAGTGTCTAGGTCGCCGCGTGCCGGGTGGGGATGCGAGGGGCGGAAGGGACCCTGGGGACGCCCGTGGGGATGTTTGACAACAGGACACCTTGACCCAGCGACCTCATCCTCAACCGACCCCCATCACCTTCTGTTTACCCGGCTAGGGGAAGTGAGGCAGGGCGTGGGTTCTTAAACTCCTCAGTACTTACATAACCAACTGAGCTCAATGAAAACAATGCCACCATCGACCTAAGAAAAACTTGTTGTGTGTTCGTGAGGCGTTTATACAAGAATGGTAGCCACTGTTGAAGTGTATGAACCCCCACACTTCTCCAAACCCCCACAGTGTAGAAACAACCGTTGTGGTGTTGGTTTTGTTTAATGCCACACCGCGGCCACATCCCACATTCCTCCCTGACGGCCCGGCGGAGGGGCGAGCGAGGCAGCGACGCGCAACACCCTTCGTATCGATCACTACATGTAAGGTTAATAATTACTTGTTTAGTGTACTCGCGCGCGTACACACACACACACACACACACACACACACACACACACACACACACACACACACACACACCTGTACGCACAGTAACGTGTGGAGGGTACAGCCACAGGTGTTCCTCATGGGTGGATGGGGAAGCAGCCTCCTTCAGAGCCAATATGTTAGCCCTTCATGTAAACCTTAAAGCGCCACAAAAGGCGGAAGGAAACATGTCGGCTGCGCTTTATTTTCGTGGCGCGGCTGATGGGGACATACGCAGACCATTGCACATGTATGCTGAGCGTTGCTTCAGCCCCTGCATGATGCAGGGACGTCGTGGTTCCGGGTGGCTGCAGCGAGGGACGAAGCGCTGCCCGTCGGGTTGTGAAGGAGGATGAGGAAGCAGCGCAGCACCAGGAAGCCGCTGCGGCGAGCACCGGGGTGTTGTGTTTATTGAATCGGTGTAAGTGGTGTAAGATAGGAGGTGAATGGTGTGGTGGTAAGGGTCGCTGGTAGTGGCATCACACGTTATATCTAGTAACTTCATCGCGAGCCGGGTGGGTGTGGTGATGACACCCGGGATTGAAAAATAACTGTGTTGGTAGAAGTGGTGGTGAAAACACAGGCTTCTGGTTGTCGCATGGTGAGGGCGAGGGAAGCCTGGACAGTGGTTATGGTGATGGACGAGCCTGTGGGGGTGTGGTAATAGGCATTTGGAGGGGGTGAGAGGCCGGGAAGGGATGGTTTATAGAGCTCACAGCGGAGGTAATGGTGGTGGAGGAGGAAGTGAGGGGTGGGGCGTAGGGGAGCTGGACGGTGGAGGTGGTGGAGGCGCCTGGCGGCCATCAGCCCCGTGGTCGTCATGGTCGTGATGGTCTTAATGGCAGCCGCTGTTGATGTGCTCGAACGTAATCACTGCGGTGGAGATGTGTGTGTATTCTTTGTTGGCAGGATGTTTATTGTTGTAAAGTTTGTAATGATTGTGGCGGCGATGGGACGGGTGTGCCGAGGAAGTGCGCCGCTGTTATGATGAAAGGACACTAAAAGCTGTGCTACCCGAACAGGTTACAAATTACTACAACCACTGATATTACCACAACCACCACCACTCCTTCTCATCATTGTACTACCACTCATTGTTCTACTACTACTACTACTACTATTACTACTACTAATACTAATACTACTGTTGCTCCTATATACTGCTACAGCTGCTACTGCTGCTTCCTATAATAGTAATAAAGATAATGATAACAGTAATGCTATTTTCATTAGTTTGTGATGGTTGCAGCCACTCAACAATGATGATGATAATGGTGGTGGTGATGGGATGATGGTGATGGTGGTGGCGGTGAATCATAGTAATGGATGGTTGATGGTTGACGGTGATGATGGTTGATGTGGCGGTAGCGGCGGCTGAGAAGGGGTGAGAGGTCAGTGGGTATGAGGAGGAGGAGGAGGAGGAGGAGGAGGACCTATCCTTCCTCCACGTAAAGGTTAGGGAGGGAAGGAGAGGAGTAGGGAAGAACGGGATGGGGCAGGGCGGGAGAGGTTTGGGGGAGAGGGAGGTAGGTCGAGGGTAGGTAGGTAGCCTGATTTAGCGTTCTCCTCGATGGTAATTATAATCATTACCGGACCCGCCAAGCAAATCACCTCCCGTGGCTGACAGCGTGATAGCCACCTGGATGACCACCTGTTTATGGACGCGCTGCCTCTTATTGGGAGCAGCGCCGCGAATAGGCGAGGCAGCGGACGGTGGGGAGTGAAAAGTAAGGCGCATCAATCACAACCCTTCCTCCCCCCCCTTACACACACGTATACACACACACACACACACACACACACACACACACACACACACACACACACACACACACACACACACACACAAGGGATGGGAGTAAAGATGAGCAGAATTTAAGTTTTGGAAAGTGGGAGAGAGTAAAAAAAAATAAAAATAGAGGCTAAAAGAAGAAGGAAGAGCGATGGAGAAGGGAGTAAAGAGAGGGATATCATCTTAATTCATCACTCATTCTCCTCCTCCTTCTCCTCCTCCTCCGGCCAGACTCGCAGTAATGGCGCGTAATTACTTCTTACCACTCGTATCTCTGTGTCCCTGTTCGCAGCGAGAGCCTCAGATGTATGGACGGTAATTCTAGGCTGCGAGACGAGTGTGAGTTGTGAAGCTCAACACCCTCTCGGCCTCCTCCACCCCGGCCACGCCCTCCCCACAGCCCTTCATCCTTCCCTCTCTCTCTCTCCTGCCTCTGACCTACCTGTCTTCTTCTCTTCAGGCCCTCCAGTGGTTGTTGTTAATATTGTCGATAGTTGTTATGATTTGGGATTTTGACTTCATTGATTTGTGTGATTTTCTTGCAAGAGGAAGAACGTGACTGTACTGCATTGTGTTGAAGGCAGTATTGATTGGTTTAGTGTGCTTGTGTATATATGTGTGAGCCTAAAAACTACACTCAGGACTCCCCGTTAAATATTTGTACCGCCTTCCTCTCGGCCTTGAGTATACGTGAAAACAGAATCAAATACTTCCCATGCACTCCACCCTTCATACAAAAAGGTGCACTGGCAGGTCGGCTAATGATGCAGGGAGGAAGCGAGCCAGGTAGAAGTGAGAGGAGCACAGGTGAGGTCGATGGGAAGGTGTGCAGACCGCGACCAACTCTCTGACATATAGCGCTGAGCAAACATGTTCACATCATCTCCATCGTGTGGTAGGGAGAGGTCATGCACTGTTCAGCGGTTGGGTTGGGAGTCCTGCGGCGGGGCTGGGAAGGGATGGGTGGACGGGGGTTACTCGGGCGGCAGCGCTGGGAAGGGTTGAGAGGCGGGCGGGAGTGGGGCTGTGCAGGCAGAAGTGAGTTTGTGCACGTGCTCAGGAGGGAGGAGGTAATTGTTATATGTTTGTCGCCCGTCACGTCCACACACCGCCGCCGAACACTCCCAAATAACGGGAAGCAAAAAACGCCCCGCAGTGATAGACAAGCGGAAGCCACGAAATTATTTATCCTTTTCTAGGTAGCAAAAAATATGAAAACGTTTATTGTCGTGATTGAAAACTGGCGAAAAAATGGGGATGTTGGAGTGAGGGTGGCGGCAGCTGTAGAAGTGGGCTGCAGCCTGACTGACCGCCGGTGTCGCTGGCCGGGAGTTTTGCCTTCTGACGGGGACGCCGCGCTGCACGCCGCCCAGGCCGCTGCTGCGTACCAACACATGTTCGGTAATATAGGACGTAAAGAAAATGAACAGACAGCTGATTTTTCTGCGTAAAAACTATTACATTCAGAACTTCACAATTAGCGAACCCCTCCGCCATACCTTCTATGGGGTGGATTTTTTCTTCCTGTGCGAACGAAATATTCCATTTATAAAAGAGAAAACAGCCATGTCTGATTTTCTGAGGGAATGATTTGTCTGGAAAATGACTGACTAACAAAAATAAATGAATGTTGTCAACCCACCACATATACTGACTTATTTTCTTAGGAAGGGATGCTGAAGTAAATTTAAAGTCATGCCGGAAACAACTCTGAAGCAAGAAGTGAAACTGCATAGTGAATGAAATGGTGATGTTAGGTTAGACACTAATTACGAGTGAGCATCAAAGAAACTAAGAAAAAACGTCGTGAAAAGTGTGTCGGTGAGATACGTGATATTAGGAGGCATCTTTAAAAGCGGGAGGGAGGACGAAGAGCTACCCGTGGTTACCGAAGGAAACACAACCAACAGAAATTCACTTTCCCCCTCCCCTCTTTCCCAGCAGTCCCTCCTGCCGGTGTGGGTGTGGGTGTCTCGGGCGGCGGAGGGAGTTGAGTTGCCCGCGGCGGCTCACAACTCTCGCGACTGATGACTAAACTCCCCTCTTAAACATGGCGCCACCTGGCCTCCCGCGGGGCTGTTCATCATATGTTCAGTATATAAGTTGTTCCTCATGTCTCCCTCGATACGGGAAGGGCCGGGGGAAGGAGAGGCCCTGAGGAGAGAAGAGGGAAAAGAGACGGGGAGGAGGGGAGGAAGGAACTGTGGTGAGGGAAAATGATGCTTTGGGGACGGAAGGGGAGAAGAGGGGAGGGTATTGGAGGGGAAAGGAGGAGAGGGTGAGTGAACATGGGGTAGGAGGAAGGTTGGAAATAATAGGTGGGGGGAGGGAGGGTGTCTGAAAGGCGCGGCAGAAAGCTATTGCGAGGCCTTAACAGAGCACAGGAATGACTTTTGTCGAACACACACACACACACACACACACACACACACACACACACACACACACACACACACACACACACACACACACACACACACACACACACACACACACACACGCACACACTTACATACATCTATAAAGCTTCCCTTTTTAGCTCGTAACCAACTATGTATTTTATCCCAGACCTTCCGTGGGTCTCGAGGCGTCGCTCGAGGTAAGTATCGATATTGTGGCAAACGAAACGAGGGTGTTTAGTGAGCCCACCTAAGTGACGCATATGTATAAGTGTGGCCGTTTTATCTGTTCTGTCCCGTTTGTCGTTGTTCAACAATATCTTCCTGCTCCTGTGAAATATATATATATATATATATATATATATATATATATATATATATATATATATATATATATATATATATATATATATATATATATATATATATGGGTGGTGTGCGACAGATGGGGTGTAGGTAAAAGTGGCGCCGTGACAGACTGACCGCCAGCCTTGCCCAATATTCTCTGGCGCGCCCCTCACGCGCGGGGTAAAACGTGCCGCCGCGCCGCCGCCCGGCTATTCATCAGCCGCTGACCAGCCTCTCAGACCATTTGTTGGCGTCGCTGCTTGTACTCATTGCGGTATTTTGGGTACAAGGCTGATCATGCCTCTGTAGGTGCAGGTTTGAACTAGGCCTGTTTTACTCTTACACACACACACACACACACACACACACATCCATGCAAATATACATACATGCATTCATACATACGTACATACATACATACATACATACATACATACATACATACATACATATATACATTTATACATACATACAAAGATACATTCTTCCAAGTAATTTTGAGATGTTTCAGTGGTAGCACACTAGACTATCCTTCAGACCGCATGAGATACTTCACTTCGGACTTGGTGGTGTCCTGGGACAAGGGGTCACCTCACTCATCTTAACAAAATGTGCAGAATATGAGCACTTCAGCCTCTGGTTCACTGAGTGTGCAGTGTTTGGGGCCGTGAGGCAGTGGGGTGCTGCCGTGGCCCGCCTCGGTGTGGCCGGCAAGTCGAGGGTCCCACAAAGTAGGCAGGCAGTGGGTGTAATGACGCAGGGGCGCTGCTCATCGAGAAATATGGGTTTGTCGTTTTAGATAGAGGGGGAACGTAGACATTTTTTTATTCCGTAAGGCATTTCGAATGTTTAAGACAAGCGGTAATGATAGAGAAGAGGGGATTGTCCTGCCTGAGGCGGCTTTTTATAAAGCTTTGGAGGTCGGTCAGTGAGTGTGGTGGACTGATTTACTTTGAGGTTGTGCAGTCGCTTGGTGACTTCAAACTCTTACATTGGTTAGCGGCGAAGAGGGCTCAGCAGAGGGCGGAGGGCGACGGGTGGTGGGCGAGGAGGAGGCAAGTCCTCCTGGGGAAACTGCTTAGCAGCCATTAGTGCGTAGCTGAGGAGCGTCCTGGAAGGGAGGAGTGTGTAGGGAAAGATAGGATTTTAATCGTGCCTTGCACTGGTGTGTGCCCGGTCTGGGTCTTTGGATTTAAGGAAGGTAAACAAAAGAAGAAAAAGAAGAGGAAAAAGCTGAAAAAAATATTATGAGTTACATATGTATATATATAAATTTATGAATGAATGTATGTATATGTATGTATGTATGTTTGTTTGTATGTATGTATGTATGTATGTATGTATGTATGTATGTATCGTCGCCATCTTTATTTATTATTTCACTGCATGCCAAAGGTTTTTACAAATGCTTCCATCCGTTCCTGTCTGGTCCCGCGTGTGTCGCAGGCTGCTCAAGAGTTAAAGAAATCAACAACAATTAGTGAAGAGAAGACGATCGTTTGTGATGATTACAAAGGTGTTAAAAATATTTCCCGACATATTAAACAAGCAGATATTTTTTATTCTTTTGTTAATAACGTGTATATGTTACTCTTGTATTTACATGTAACTTTATATTGGATACTGCTGTGCTGATTTATGTTGTGATGCTGTGTGTGTGTGTGTGTGTGTGTGTGTGTGTGTGTGTGTGTGTGTGTGTGTGTGTGTGTGTGTGTGTGTGTGTGTGTGTGTGTGTGTGTGTGTGTGTGTGTGTGTGTGTGTGTGTGTTTGCATTGTCCAGCCGGGTTGCCGTGTCACCAGGTCGGCGGGGAAGGTGAGGGGTCAAGGCCGTCTGCTGCCTGTTTCGGAAAAGCCAGTTCGCAGACCCAGCCACCAACATGCCACTTTTCGTGGTCGCTTTTGTGCCTTTGGTGCAAGTTTGTTATCAAAAGTTATCTAGAAAGGCAATGGGATAGTCATTGTAACATTAACATAGAAAACTCTTAAGGCTTTATTTGAATCGGTGAAAATTGTATTATAAATGTTGATCGTCCTGCTTGTACATTTTGCGGAGGAAAATAAAGAGTCTGTTTTCTATACTGATTGTCTTGTTTCTTCGTTTCTTTGTTTCCTTCACTTCGTTCGTTGTTAAGCCACTTGTCTCATGTACGCCGCGAGGGTTAGACTGCTCGACTGCCTGCTGTTAGTGGCCCTTACTCCGAGGCGCCTCACCCATGGGCTGTAAAGGAGCCAAACGTAAAGGTCTCCAGCGGCACATCCCTCCTGCCACCGGCGGAGTGTGCCACAGGTAATTGCCGACCTGGACACCTGGCCACCCAGCCGCGCGACGCACAGCTCACAGGGGAGGGCACCAACTTCACTTTCATTTGAATATTATGCTGCTCCCGCTGACTAGGGCAGGGGAGGGACGCCTGATTAGCACTAAGCTGCCGGAAAGGCCCCTCAGAGGTGATCCCACTCATTCTCTAGTACAGTAATTGTAGAAATTTTGTAAAAGAGTGTCAACAATTTTTTCCCCCCTAAATTAGAAATGTCACTTTTGTTCCCTCAGCAGGAATAGAGGTGGTGGAAACCCAGGGAGGGGAAAGGACACGCAAGCTGGGGTGTTTTGGCGGGGGAGCAAGTAGGCACGGCGAATGGTAGGTCAGGACAACTTATTCACCCACTAACTTCTACCAGTGACAGCCTTAGCTCCTCCTAGACATGACGCAAACTCCTTTTGGACCACATTGTCAAACCATCGTGACGCACAACTTTACAAGGCACCGCAGAAAGGCAATGGATGCGATATGATCAAGGAAGAAGAGAATAAACGGACGAAAGTCGTGTAAAGAACATAATATACTGTGCAAGTGATATTAATTGATATAGATGGATAGAACGGATTACGTGAAGGATATTTATTGTTAAAGAGATCAGTACCCTCAATGATAATAGCAACAGGGGAAAAAAGAGAGAGAGAGAGAGAGAGAGAGAGAGAGAGAGAGAGAGAGAGAGAGAGAGAGAGAGAGAGAGAGAGAGAGAGAGAGAGAGAGAGAGAGAGAGAGAGAGAGAGAGAGAGAGAGAGAGAGAGAGAGAGAGAGAGAGAGAGAGAGAGAGAGAGAGAGAGAGAGAGAGAGAGAGAGAGAGAGAGAGAGAGAGAGAGAGAGAGAGAGAGAGGAGGTAGATAGAAGAAAGACAGATGAAGAGGGGGGAGAGGCGGAGATAGGAACAGACGGAGAAGGGTATGAAATAATAGAAAGAGAAAGGGTGAGGGAGAGATATTGATGGAGAGAGACAGCCGGACAGAAACATATACGTGAATAGATGGAAAAGGAAGGGTGGAGTGAGTGAACATGACAAAAAAATATACAGGCAAGGAAAAAATACTTGCAAGAAAAAACAAAGTAAGGAATGCGAACACAAGACGAGGTGAACGTGATGTCAGGTGAGAGTGACACTGATCATTATGAGAGAGAGAGAGAGAGAGAGAGAGAGAGAGAGAGAGAGAGAGAGAGAGAGAGAGAGAGAGAGAGAGAGAGAGAGAGAGAGAGAGAGAGAGAGAGAGAGAGAGAGAGAGAGACGAGAGACGAGAAAGACGAGAGAGACGAGACGAGACGAGACGAGACGAGACAGAGACAGAGAGAGAGAGAGAGAGAGAGAGAGAGAGAGAGAGAGAGAGAGAGAGAGAGAGAGAGAGAGAGAGAGAGAGAGAGAGAGAGAGAGAGAGAGAGAGGTGGCAGGTAATAAAGGCTGAGAGAGACAGAGAGTGGTGGACAATAAAGTTCTGTATTTGTCCAACATGACTGAAGGGCCACGTCTGGAACACTCCTCTCCCCTTCCTTCCCCTCTCCATACCCACCCTCCCTCCCTTCCATCTCTCACCCATCATCCTATCCTTCTCCCTTCCTCACGTCCCTTCCCCCTTCCTCCACAGCTGACGGTACTCATGTCACCCAACGGAGGCAAAAGATAAAAATAATAAGACGTTCCCGAGATTTCCTATGTTTTCCTTCGGCGTTAGAGATCAAGATTTTCTTTGATCTCCTTTGGCTTCTTCGTCCACGGGTCCGCGAGACAAGGATAATGGTAGGGGAGGATGGGGGAGGAGCTGAGGGTGAGGGAAGTGATCTGACGCTTACAAGGACCAGCTGCGGAGGGGTGTTGACGGGGAGAGAGGTGGTGAGGGGCATCCGTTCAATTATCGTGGTCAAAAAGGGAGATGGTCAAGGACGGGGGTGTGGAGGGGCCGATCGTAGGTGCGGGGGTGGTGGGGGTGGGGATGGGAAAGCTAATACTCCTCTAATGTCATGCCCAGTGTCCCTCCAGCTGTCTCACGTCTCCACACTTTGGTCTTTATTAACATTTTACGGCGATGATAGTTGGCGTTCGTGGCGGCCTCTGGTGTGGCGCTGATGAACCACGCCCGCTGTTCCTTGCCCCGCCCCGTCATGCCCCGCTCTGCCCTGCCCTGACTTGCTTTGACCTGCCCTGACCTCTTTCTTCCTTTCCCTGCCCTGCTCTCCCCGTTCATATTTTATTTTTCATGTAATTTTTCATCTTCCTCTTCCAGCTTCAGTCTTGGTTCTCTTTGTCATCTACTTTTGCTGCCATTCTATCTTTTCTGCCTCTCTTTATCATCTTCACTTTTCCCTCCTTTTTCCCCTCATTTTCCCTCCTCTTCTCCTTCATTTCTTTTGCGTTCTTGTTCTCTTCGTCCTATGCGGCTTCTTCCTCTTACCCCTCTTCCTCCTCCTCCTCCTCCTCCTCCTCCTGCTCGTCTTCCTTCACATCTTCTTTCTCTTCTCTTCACCTTGACGCCTGTGTTCAAAGACATCAACGCACTGCTTTGCTATGACACCGAGTCGCTTTTCAGAGTTGTCAGCTTTGGTCTCTGCGTCTGTTTGAAGTCCGGACGTCGAGCCCCGGGCGCCCCCACACTCGGCGTCCGGCCCCGAGGGAGTGCCGGCCTGACGAGGGTCCTTGCCTGTTGGTGGTGTGCTCGGCAGCGTCAGTGAGTGGCTGCCTTGTAGATGTTTGTTGTGTCGCAGGAGCAGCCACGTCTCGCTGACAAAAGAGAAAAGGGAGTTCAAAGATGTAGTGATGCCTCCACGACGGCAGCTCTCACACATGAAAAAAGAGGGAGAGCATGAAAATGTGAAATACATAGTTTGATGTTTTTAAGTGTTTGTGCTGTCTATTCACCGCGAGGATCATTAAGTTGGTGCCGTGCGACCTCGCCTCCCTGACACTTCATCCGTCCCAGAGCGTCGTTGAACTCTACGGTGTTGTCGTGCTGCACTTCACTTCGCACCTCGCACCTCATCACTCACTCTCACTCCTCACCACGCACCTCATCACTCACTCACTCACACTCTTGTCATGATATAATTTCCTGCATTTCCCTCGTGTTCCATCACCATCTTCCACTTGCGCGTGTTTTCTCACACCCGCATTTTCTTCCCCTCTCATTCCTTCCTTCACTCCGCGTCGCCCCTCGGTGGCAGTTTGCCCTCGGCGGCATAATGGACCATAAAGGGACTTAAGGCGCGTGGTGAGGGTGGGGGCGCCGGGCGGGTCTCCTCGTCGGGATAAGGAAGGATTAGACAAACTCCGTCACCCCCGTAAGCTTTAATCGCATTAATTTTCCATTTTGCCGACAGTGTCTATCAAAGTCCCCTCCTCCAGCCAGCCCGCCCTCGCTCCTCCCCGTCACCCCTCGTCTTAGTCACTCCTTCCCTCCGCTAATTTTGTCTTCACGGCTTCTCCTTTGTCTCACCTCACTGACGATCCACCTCCATTGCTCTTCGCCCCAGCTCCACTTACCACTCGCTCCATAATCCCTTCCCCTCGCTCGTCCTCACCGCGGCTCAAAACCTTCCCGCTGAGGCCGCGTCGAGGGAACTGCGGATCCTGCAAGTGTTGGCCCAAGACAAACGCAGCGGATTTGAAGCTCGACCCAGTATTGGAGAGTAAAGAGAGCGGCGTTGGAGGGTTGACATACGTGTTGATTTAGTTTAGGGATATCAAAGCTCGACATGGAGAGAAAGACACGGAAGAGGCAAGAGAAGTAGAATATTTTGCTTTAATTGTTGGAGTCGCTAGTCTTCCGGCGTGCTGTGAGGGGCGGAGCGTGTCACGTCGCCCAGCCTGCTGCCTTTCTCTTGTTGTTGTGGCCTTGATCGGCTGGAAGTGTCCCTGAGCTGGTTATCGCGACCCCGCATGTGGACCAGGATCGACGGGGCGGTGCGTTGAGTGTGTGGCTTAACCTCACACACACACACACACACACACACACACACACACACACACACACACACACACACACACACACACACACACACACACACACACACACACACACACACACACACACACACACACACACACACACACACACACATACAGACACAGGCACAGGCACAGACATACTTACACCTCCGTTACCTGTGAAGTCGGAGCTCCCCGCAAGAAAGTGAAGACTGAGCACCCTCCTCCCTCGTCTCCCGCCTCAAATGAGATCTCTCTCTTCGCTTCTCCCTTTCATTCTCTCGTCTCTCATCCTCTTTTGTTCTCCTTTACTCCCTCTAATTCTTGTGATATTATGTCCCACTTTTTTCATCTCGTTTTCTCCTTCTTCCTTTCTCCTCATTTTATTATTACTATTACGAAAACGTTTTGTCTGTAATCCTCGCTGGGAACGTCTTTCTCTGGGTGTCTGTCTGTCTGTGTTTGGTTGTCCATTTATATGTTTATCCGTCTGTTTGTCGTTCTGTGTGACGTTTCTTTATGTTTATGTTAATTTATCTTTCTTCATCGTTTTATTTGCTAGTTTGTATGTGTTTGTTTACCCGTCTGTTCAACCGTCTGTCTAACCCTCCTGTGTGTATGTGTGAAATGCTACATAAATACAGACAGACAGACAGAGAGGCAGACAGACTTATAGTACACATTTTTTTTCCCCACCTCCTTGTCTTGCAGCTTCTTCCACATCTTACATCTCTCTCCCTCCTCTCATCATCTCCACCTCTTCTTCTTCCCTCCAACTCTTCCCACGCCTCCTGCATACCTTCTTTCTTTACCTCATCCCATTCTTTCTCGCTCCTCCTCATACCCTTGCTCCCTTCCTTTCCTTTCTCCTTCCCTTCCAGTCTTTCATCTCCTTCTCCGCCTTTCTGCCTTTCTTTTATCCTTCCTTTCTTTTCTTCTCGCTTTGTTCTCCCTATACATTAGCTCCTCCTCTCCCTCCCTCTCTCCATCCTTTCCTCTCCACTCATCTCTTCTCCTTTCTTTCCTTTCCTCTTGCTTTGTTCTCCCTGCCTCCCTCCCTGCTTTCATTTACTTATCCATCTACTCTTCTATCCCTTCCTCCCTCCCTTCTTTCTTTTCTCCCTCCCTCTCTCCATCCTTGTCTCTCCACTCTTCTCATCTCCTTTCTTTCCTTTCCTTTAGCTTTGTTCTCCCTGCCTCCATCCCTGCTTCCATCTCCCTATCCATCTGCTCTTCCTTCTCTCCCTCACTCCCTCCCTCCCTCCCTTCCTCTCCTCTCCTCTCATCTCTGTCCATTCCTTTCCTTTTGCTTTGTTCTCCCTGCCTCCCTCCCTGCTTCCATCTCCCTATCCATCTACTCTTCTCTCCCTCCCTCCCTCCCTCCACTCATCGACTTATCCTTCTCCCTCCCTTCGAAGTCTTTATCTCATTTTCTCTCCTAATGGATCCTCTCACCTTTTCTCAATGTCCCTCTTCTCCTCCTCCTCCTCCTCCTCTTCTTCCCTCTCCTCTAAATAGACATCTTAACTAGAAATAAACTTCCCATTTTTCTGTTTTCTGGTCCCCTCTTCTCTCCTCCCCTCCTATCCGTTCTTTTCACCTCTCATGTCATCCTTCATCTCTTCTTTCCTCTTCTCTACTTCCTTCTCCTCTCCGCACATCTCATCCCTTGTCCTCCCCTCCTAGCCGTTCTTTTCACCTCTCATGTCATCCTTCATCTCTTCTTCCTTTCCTCTCCTTTCCTTTCCTTTTCTTTCCTTTCCTACCCTTCCCTTCTCTTCCTTTCCTTTCTTTTTCCATCCCTTTCCTTCCTTCCTTTCCGTTCCTTTCCCTTCCCTTCCCTTCCCTTCCCTTCCCTTCCCTTCCCTTCCCTTCCTTTACCTTCCTTTCCTTTCCTTTCCTCTCCTCTCGTTTCCTTTCCTTTCCTTTCCTTTCCTTTCCTTCCCTTTCCTCTTCTCTCCTCTCCTCTTCTCTCCTCTTCCTTCCCTTCCCTTCCTTCCCTTCCTTCCCTTTCCTTCTCCTCTTCCTTCCCTTTCTTCTTCCTTTCCTTCCTTCTCCTCCTTTCCTTCTCCTTTCCTTTCCTTCCTCTCTCTCTCTCTCTCTATCTCTCTCTCTCTCTCTCTCTCTCTCTCTCTCTCTCTCTCTCTCTCTCTCTCTCTCTCTCTCTCTCTCTCTCTCTCTCTCTCTCTCTCTCTCTCTCTCTCTCTCTCTCTCCTCTTATTTCCTCTTCATTCTGGTCCTCACATTTTCTCACCTCGTCTCGCTGCGTCTCTCCATCGACCTTCCCATTTTTCCCCTTCAAATTTCATCACCAGTCTGCCCTCCTCCTCTTCCTCTTCCTTACCTGCACTATCGATACCTTTACTTTCGCCTTCACTAATTATCTCTCGCTGCTTAGGTTCTGCTTCGTCATCCCTTTGACCAGCACCCGATTGCGATATGGTGGTGGATGTGTGAATAGTGTACGGGGTTCGATACCTTTTATTGAATAGTTAGAGGCTGCCAACCAAAATCCTTTCCTCTCCTCTCCTCTTCTCTCCTCTTCTCTTCTCTCCTCTCCTCTCCTCTCCTTTCCTCTCCTCTCCTCTCCTCTCGTCTCCTCTTTGTCTTCTCCTCATCTCTCCTCCTTATCTTCTCTCCTACTCTCCTCTCCTCTCCTCTCGTCTTATCTCCTCTCCTCTCCTCTCGTCTCCTCTTTGTCTTCTCTTCTCTCCTCCTTGTCTTCTCTCCTTTTCCTCTTCTTTCCTCTCCTCTCCTCCTCTCTCCAAAACAAAACTGATACTCCAATAAAAAGATGAAGAAGGTCTGTCAAATCTAATCACATATGGGTTTTGATACTCGCCTCTTGAAGCATCGTTATCATCATCATCATCATCAGCGGCAGTCATTACTAGGTCACTGAAGGTCATGATTCTCTCCCCTTGAAACAGTCTTGGCCATAAGGGAGTTGAGGTCAAAGGAAAGTGTGAGAGAGAGAGGTGTTCGTCATCGGGCTTCGTCATGATCCTCGTCAGTTTTTATGTGACCACTCATTTATAAACTCACGAATAGGCTTCCTGTGTGATTGCTTTCAAGGGAAGAGTATTAAGACACTTCTCTAACTTAATTTGACCATTGTTTGTGTTTCTTCCTGCTTTCTGTTTATGGGGAGCAATGTTTGGACCTTGAGTGTGCATGTTTATAATGTGAAAACCATGGAAAAAGAATGAAAAAAAAACTATAAATTTTGTCTATTCCTAATGGACTTGTGTTAAAAAAGAAGTCTGCAAGAGGTCAGTGAGTCGGCCATGAAGCAGCTCCATCTTCCTTTGTTTTTTATTCTTCCTTTTATTTTTTTATGCTTTTTATTCCTTTTATTCTGCAGGTATAATAAAGAGTTTCAAGAGAGTTTCCTTTAGTTGATATATAAGATAACGACAACAACGAGTCATCCATCATCCCATTCATCCACGTCACCTCACCCGGCCATTCATTCAAGCATTCATACACAATACATAACTTCCCCCCTCCCCCCCACATAGGCTCACTCACTCATAACTATACATGCGTGCGAGCTTACATGCATACATTAAATAATTAAGGAAATTAGATTGCTTATTTATGCATGAGCGTTTCACCACCACACTGGCCCTTGTCTCTGTATACGTGCGTGCGTGCTTGCGTGCGTGCTGTGTTTAAGGGAGCGTGTGTGTGTGTGTGTGTGTGTGTGTGTGTGTGTGTGTGTGCCATCATCATTACCCGTAGACGTGCCGGGATTAAGGAAGCTACAGAGGCACAGACAGACACAGAGACAGACACGGAGCGGGAAGGAGGGAACAGATGTAGAGGCGGCTAGAACACATAAGAGGAAGAGGAGGAGGAGGGGAAGGAGCAGGACGAGGAGGAGGAGGAAGAGGAGGAGGTGGCGGCGTGGCTTGAGACAGCTCCCATAATCAGCAGGGCGGCACACTCGTATTAATTGTCGGGCCGTCAGCTGTCACCAAATGAAAGTCGTTTGTCACCTTCCCGGCAACTTTTTCCCCGCTCCTCTCACTTGACAAGAAATCCAGGGGGGTGGAGGATGTGGGTGCTGAGGATGTGGCGCTGATGAACGTTGGGGGGAGTAGGAAAGCTGGGGAGGGGGATTGAGGAGGATGGGCATGTAGAGGCAGCTGGCTTGAGGATTTCTGTATCTTGGGTACGTGGGGTTGAGAGAGGAGAAGGGGAGGAGAGCAGGGGAAAGTGGAGGAAGAGGGATGAGGGGAAGGTAGAGGAAAGCCATGGAAGGGGGAAAGAAGAAGGGTAGGAGAGTAGAGGACGCATGCAAAAGGAAAGGGAGAAGTAGGAGAGATGCGAAGCGGTAAGAGAGAAGGGCAGTGTCATGGGGCAGGAAGGAGGAAGGGAGAAGGACTGGGTAGAAGCAGAAAGGAAGGAAAGAGGGAGAGAAGTGATGGAAGGGGAAGGAGGAGGGGAGGGAAGGGCAGGAGAGTGGAGATAGTCGGAGAGCAGAGGAAGAAGACGATAGGAGGAGGATCGGAGAGGGAACACGGAGGAGTGGTTAGCTCCTTGGTGATGATTTGTAACTTGACACAAGATCTATAGTAGGTGGCAAGGGAGTGGCAGGGTAACGTTCGGGTTGCAGAGGAAGAAGGAAGAACATTATTGAAGAGGTTGAAGGTAAGGGCAGATTTTGTTGATGATTTCTGACGTGACACAAAATCTAGGAGGCTATGGTGTGGATGGGAAGGATGCTACACCCTGGGAGTGAGAATAGGAGGATAAAGGGGCTATTACACTGGGCAAGTTTTCCGTGGATCTTCGGTCACACCACGATTTCCGCTAGCGTGGTTCTCATTTGTTTCTTGTTATTGCTGCTGCTGATGAAGGTGAGTAATACCGTCGTCCTTCGGTGAAATCTACCGTAGTTTTGGAAGATCATGGACACGTCAGAAAACCACGGAAATATGAGAACCACGCCACGGAAACCACGGAAATTTTGCCCAGTGTAATAGCCCCTTAAGGAAGAGAAAAAGGATCGACTAGTGTGTACATGGGGATAGTTCTACGGTGATGATTTCTAACATTTCAAAATCCACGACGCGGGGATGTGGATGGGAGGAGGCGGATCTAGTGACGTGGGAATGGAAGTAGAAGGACGAGGATGAGCAAGAGGCTGCAGGTGGCGAAGATTTCCGCTCCTGTAGCCTTTGCGCGGGTCTTCATCCTCTTGAGGGGGCAATATTTGATCGAGGCGGTTCCAAGTAAATTAGGAATGCCGGAGGATAATTGGAATGCCTATAACAGCTCAATGCAGAACCGGGTTGTCGCGGAGACGATGAGATGGCCAGATGGTGCCGACTTGAGGCGTGATGAGGTGACGGAGGAGAGAGGAGGAGAGAGAGAGAGAGAGAGAGAGAGAGAGAGAGAGAGAGAGAGAGAGAGAGAGAGAGAGAGAGAGAGAGAGAGAGAGAGAGAGAGAGAGAGAGAGAGAGAGAGAGAGAGAGAGAGAGAGAGAGAGAGAGAGAGAGAGAGAGAGAGAGAGAGAGAGAGAGAGAGAGAGAGAGAGAGAGAGAGAGAGAGAGAGAGAGAGAGAGAGAGAGAGAGAGAGTCATCCATTTAGGAAACACTCTGCGAGGAAACACTCTACTCTTTTATTGGAGAGTCACCGTGTCAATATTTGTCGGCATTCAAACCATACACTGAGGCGGGTGTTGTACGCGGCCGGGCTGGCTTGACCACGAACAAACAAACATACATACATTCACACTACACACAACTTTCTATTAAAGCTCACTCCTATGCCCTCCAGTTTCTTCATTCTTCTATCCTTTCACTAGTTAACTCACAAATAGATTTAACGAATTTTACTCTAACTCACTCCTATGCTATCCAGCTTCCTAATGCAAGGGTTAAGCAGCATCTTCATTTTTTTAATCTTTCATTTATAAACTCACATATAGACTTCCTGTGTGATTGCTTTCAAGGGCAGAGTATTAAGACACTTCTCTAACTTAATTTGACCATTGTTTGTGTCTTTTCCTGCTTTCTGTTTATGGGGAGCAATGTTTGGACCTTGAGTTGTCTGCCTTCTTTGCTCTAAAAAAATATATATAATAAAAATACAACTCGTAGCGCTCTTTGAAATATGGAAAGTCGCGTCCGTAGAGTGTTGCGCATTCACTGCACTTCTTTTCAAACATGCAGAGGTAATTTTATTTGCAGCCATGAATGCGTTGAAATGCCCCCCCTCTGTGTTGCATGGCCGTGTGTGTGTGTGTGTGTGTGTGTGTGTGTGTGTGTGTGTGTGTGTGTGTGTGTGTGTGTGTGTGTGTGTGTGTGTGTGTGTGTGTGTGTGTGTTTGGAAGTGACTGTATGGGTCTTGCTTGACTGCTCTGTGTCTTTGATGAGAGAGATAGATAGATAGATAGATAGATAGATAGATAGATAGAGAGAGAGAGAGAGAGAGAGAGAGAGAGAGAGAGAGAGAGAGAGAGAGAGAGAGAGAGAGAGAGAGAGAGAGAGAGAGAGCGAGCAATATGTATCCTAGACGTTATTTGTGTGAAGAGAAGCTATCTCCCCTCTCCTGCCCTTCCCTCCCCTCCTCCCTCCTCTCCCATCACTTCTCTCCCTCTTTCCTGCTTCTACCCAATCCTTCCTTCCTCCTTCCTTCCCCCTGCCACTGCTCTTCTCCCTTACCCCCTCCCATATTTCCTATTCCTCCCTTCCTTATTGCATGTGTCCTCTACTCTCCTACCCTTCTTCTCCCTTCCATGGCTTTCCTCTTCCCTCCCCCTCCACTTCTCCCTGCTCTCCTCCCCTTCCCCAACCCACCCCCCCCCAAAAAAAAAAAAAAAACCTCAGCTCCGCGTGAATGGAGGCCCAACTCAACGGATTATCAGCTCATGTAAACGAATCCTTGAGTTTAGAAGAAGGAGAAGCAGGAGATAGATGATGATGAGGGGGAAGAAGAAGCAGTGTAAGATGGAGAAGGAGGAGGAGGAGGAGGAGGAGGAGGGATGCATTGATGGTGGCGTCTCCCAGCCCAGCAGTGTGCATACGAGTGGTTTTAATTATTCAAAATCAATACAGACTTGCAACATGACGTTCGCTGATGCTCAATAACCATAAATATCGTCCTGGAACTTAATTATCGCATAGCCTTAATTACTCCCGAGAGATTAAACTGTAATTGCCGATCAATTATGAAATATGGCCGACGTGCGGCGAGTCTATCAGTTCCCTAATCCGCCTGTTATCTCCATCACGGATACGTCTCCTGCCGCTCACGCTCACGCTCAAGCTCACCTGCCGCGGCCTCACCTGGGAAGAAGAGGAAAGAGGCTGAAAGGGTTACTGTCGACATTTTCAGACACTTCCTCATCTCACATCTGTCATTATCAAATTCCGAGTAGGAGATCAATCTTGTTCAAATGAGTGTTTTTTTAGGTTCATGGTACAGAAGAATGACCAACCTACTACCAGAGTCATAAAATTATCCATGGAAATGCCCAGAACTCCTATGAAAGCCTTGTTAAATGTGTGTGGTTAGGCGCCGATATATTTAAGAATATGACCCTAGGAATCAGACCATATGAGAGGAGGGAGAGGAAAGGAGCATACGTAGTGGGAAGGACGAGATCGAAGTGTGTATGAGGGAGAAGTGGACGAGGGAGGAAGTGGGAAGGAGACACACCCAGGCAAAAAAACAAACAGGTCGTAGGGTAAGGACTTGAGCAAAGGGAGGAGGCACACTAAAGGTCGAGGTGAAGGAAGGAAGAATACAAAGTGGAAAAGAACGAATTGAAGGTGAAAGTTTAGGTTCATAGGAATGTGTGAGGTATGAGAGTCACAAATAATAAGTAGCAAAACGAAGGTAAGGATCAGGCTCAGCGGTGATATGGGAATGGGGAGACACGCACACACGCACACACGCACACACATACCAAATGAAGAAGATCGAAGTCTGTTGTTGTGGTGTTATGTTAGTCTTGTGGTGTTGAGGCAGTGCTGGGGACAGGAGTGACAACAGGTTTGGGTTGGCGGGAGTGGTTGGGGGCCGGGGGTGGGTTGGGTCGTGACATAAGTGGTGGTGGTGATGGTGATGGTGATGGTGATAGTGGGGAATGCGGAGAATGCACGCGATCAATGTTATTAGGAGTGAGTGAAAGGGAGGAAGAGGGAGGAAGGGAGTGAGGGAGGGAGGAAGAGAGGATGATTCAAGATAGAAGAAAGGGAGGAAGGGGGAGGAAGGGAGTGAGGGAGGGAGAAAGGGAAGATGATACAAGATAGAAGAAAGGGAGGAAGGGGGAGGAAGGGAGTGAGGGAGGGAGAAAGGGAGGATGATACAAGATAGAAGAAAGGGAGGAAGGGGGAGGAAGGGAAGGGTGAGGGAGAGAGAGTTGAAGAGTTGGAGGAAAGAGAAGAAAGGGAGGTAAGGAGGTAAAGAGAGAGAGAGAGAGAGAGAGAGAGAGAGAGAGAGAGAGAGAGAGAGAGAGAGAGAGAGAGAGAGAGAGAGAGAGAGAGAGAGAGAGAGAGAGAGAGAGAGAGAGAGAGAGAGAGAGAGAGAGAGAGAGAGAGAGAGAGAGAGAGAATGTATATAAACGTGCTAAAAGTGATCAATAACAATGTGTGTGTATGTGTGTGTATTTGTCTGTGTGTGTGTGTGTGTGTGTGTGTTTGGGCGGGGCTGCTGGTGAAGGTAACAGTGACCTCTTTCGTCCCCTTCAGCCAGTGTGTACCGGAGGGGGGAGAGGCGGAGGAAAGGAGGGAAGGAGAGAGGGAAGGAGGGAGGGAGGGAGGGAAGACTAACCCCAGGTAGTATATTAAAGAGCTGACGTGGACTCATTTACTGAAGTGACATTTACCTGCCTGTCTATCTATCTATCTATCTATCTACTTATCTATCTATATCTATATATCTTCCTGTCTATCCATTTTTCTTGTCTGCTTATCTATCTTTCTGTCTATATATCTATCTAGCTGCGTATTTATCTTTCTAACTATCTTCATATCTACTACGTCTGTATATCTTTATATCTGTTCATGTATCTTAATCTATCTATCTATATCTATTCACATATCTGTCTGTCTAAAACTCTGGTCATCTATCCATATGCTTCTATCTATCTATCTTTCTATCTGCTTATCTACATATCTCCTTTGTCCGTTTGTCTGTCTATGGAATTGTCTATAGATATACTGATGCATGTTGAATTATTTAGTGTTTTTCACATTTACATATCTAATTCTTCGCCTTTGTAAGTTTATTATCATTCCCCCTCAGGTGTGTTCGTCCTCAGCCTCCCAACACGCTCTCCGTCACCTCCTGCCCGACGCTCGGAATGCCAGGTTAGTGCAGGTGGCAGGCGTGTCAGGTGAGGGGCAGCGGGGCCAGTGCCAAGCCTCCAGGTGTTGGCTTGTTAATACGTGAACACCTCTGATGCTTACATCCTCTCATTGTATATTTCACTTGTAAGTCTTAAGTTTACCTCAGCGTTGAAACTTGGATATTGGTATTTGCTTACTTCTTAGTCCTTTTTGTTATGGTGGCTGTTTCCTTGCCTCAACGCCCTCAGTTTGTTTTTAATACCAGTGTGGTGATAGGCGTCCCTCCATGCACGCCCATCATCACCCTCCCGTTTTCCTCTTCCTCCCTCAGTCCCCCCTCATCGGCTACGCATTATGTCTCCTACCGTTAATCTTGCGGCTGTAGTGCGCGCTATCTGCATAAAATGATCCAGCATAAACTAGACGTTATCGTGGTGATGTGTGCGAGACATGGCCTTTACAACCTCCTGGCCTGGCGGACGTCAGGAGGCGCTGCCACCACAAATGACGTCTACCTCCCCCCTGCCCCTTCCCGCGGCCCAATACCTGTCCCTACTGTAGTGTGCGCAGGACCTCCACAAGGTTTGCTTCTATCCCCAAACACGTGGAAGGTTAATTGAATTTAAGAAGCCATCAGGAGGCCTTGATAAAGATTCAATAATGGATGCGTAACGAAAAATCACCACGGATTACATTCCATCCCTTGATTCTCCTTGCTCAGACGATGCCTCCCTCCCTCCCTCCAGCCATCACCGCCCCTGCACCTCTCCCCCCCACCCCCCCCCACCCCACCCGCTCCCCCCCCGTACCCAAGCGCCTCTCCGCGGCTCTACATCAACATGCAGGAACGAAACCTCGTATCTTCAAGAAACAATTTCAATTAACTACAGTCTGGTAGGAGACGACGGAATCCTGCATAGATAATGACAAAATGTTGCATCCTTCCGGGGCGCGACGAGCTGCCGCGCTACGAACCTCATCACGCCGCCGCGGCCGTGTGTTCATTTCCTGCCATTTCCGAGGCTGTCGCGTAGGGAAGAAATTAAAGAATATGCTTGCCGTTTTTTAAGATATAATTAAGAAGCGACATGGAATCTGAAAATAGAAGCAAGCGTTTAGCCGGAAGAGTGGGCGAGAAAATTCGACTTTTGGCCCATTCGGAGAGCGCGCGCCGCCCCGACCAATTAACAGTCGGGGTTAATGAATACCGATATTGCCGCGAGTTGGGCCAACTTGGGCTTACTTCGACGTCCCGCTGCAGCTTTTTTTGTTGCAGTTGGTGGTGCCTCGCGAGTTTAGGATTGTTTAACTGTCTGGAGGACGGGAGGGCGAGGGACGCAGAGGTGGGCACGGTACACACTGCGGCCTGCCTCCCGCCGACGCGCCTCCCCGGATTGTCTTCTGATCCAGAGATTTTCTCTTGCCTTTTTTCTTTGTTTGCTTGATGGGGAAAGCTTCAACTTGCATTATCACGTCGGTTTTAGAGAGAAGTCACTGAAGGTATGCCTCATGTCTTGAAGTGTGTCATGTGCATAACGAAACAATATCGAGTAGCCACAGGAGGTGAATCACGCTCACTACGATCTGCACAATGTACTCCGTTAGACTGAATGCCCTGCTGTCGTTTTTTTCAATATAACTAACAGGTGTCTTTGATATACTCTTACCATGAGCACTAGCAGTTTTATGCGCAGGTTTCGTGGTGCGCGGGGATAGACACTAAACATCGTATTAGAACGGCCATTCAGCCCATCTTTGCCAGGGGCTCCGGGGAGTCATTTGTGCGTCACCCACAACACTGTGCGCGGGGTTGAAGGCCTGGAGAGTCAGTCTTCCCTTCGTGTGGATCATCATCAGCATCAGCATCATAATCATCATCATCTTTATTTAATGTTAATGTTAAAAGTACCTTTCACCACCTGGTGAGAAAAAATATTGTTATTATTTTTTTTATTATTTTTATTATTATTATTATTATTATTATTATTATTATTATTATTATTATTATTATTATTATTATTATTATTATTATTATTATTATTATTATTATTATTATTATTATTATTATTATTATTATTATTATTATTATTATTATTATTATTATTATTATTATTATTAACACATCACTATTATTTAAACTTTCTGCGGAGCTTTTCTCTCTCTCTCTCTCTCTCTCTTTTTACAAAAATATACTTTCTATTTTAACCCAAATTTATGACAATGGTTAACAGCTTATGACATAGGCATTTATTAAATTTCATGCATTTAATCAAACTAACAGAGACAGAATAAGTATAAACAGTATAAACAGTACACGTCCCCTTGGGGCATCGGGGTCTCAGACCGAAATTTGTCGTGTGCAGCGCCGGTGTGGTGGCGCCGCTGGGCGTCCCGGAATGGAGACATCATGCGGCCGCGTTCATCCCAAGTGACGGTGGGGACACCTGCCTGTGCCGGCCGCGTGCCGTCCTGACGTGCGGGACACCTGGACGGGCACCTCGGCTTCTCCGTCACCCTCCCTTTCCTCCCGCTTACCTCTGACCCTCTACTGTCGGACCACTCACCCCCTCCGCCTCCCCCTCCGTGTGTCGGGGTAGGGGGTCGGCCCCTCACCTTGCTTCGCCCATAACTGACAATCTTTTGAGGTGGAATCTGATAACATTAAGCTAACATAAAATTCCACTCGGGAACACTGCAGTAAACGCGTCTCAGCGGTTCATAAACAACATAAATGTCAAATGGCATCACGACCGTCTTTTTCATGTCCGGGCGTCGGCCATCAATGTCGGTCATGGCTGGGGCGGCGCGGCGGCCGTCACGAGTCGGGGCGGTGGCTCCGGGGCGGCCTGGCCTCTCCCGCGGTGTCTGCCGAGGCTGTTCAGAAAGCGTCTTTTGCGGCATTTCTTGAGGCAGCGGATGTGAAAGTTGACTTTTGGGGCTGACCTCTGTGGTACCCTTCAGAAACTGATCCTGGGAAGACCTCGCCTTACTAGTGTACTCCAGCCCTCGCTAGCATATCCAGAGACACTGATTTTGGTATATGTATTGTTATTACAGGAAACACACATCCATTCTTTGCAGAGTCAGCGTAGTGTTGTGTTATGGCTGAATGGTGAAGAGAAAAGGGGGGGGGGAGGGAAGACGCTCTGAGCTAAGTCTGTTGTCTCCCCCTCCTCCCCTCCATCACTCAGCCACCCGCGGCGCAGGATGGAGTGCAGGCCCTCCGCTGATCGCCAGTAAAGCATCACGACGCTTTAATTAAGAGCGTGGTCACGAAAAGAGGAGAAACTGTGGGAGCGAACACACTCAAGGAACCGCTGCACTCCCACTCTGCCGAGGTAAATGAACTTCTCATGTTACTCGGCGGAGGCGATTGAGAATTATGGGCGTCATAAAGAGCGCCTTTCCGCCCCTATGACAGCACGAGGCAAAGGTCGCCAGGGAGAGTGCCGCGGGGAGTCTCTTTCGATAAATATATTCAGATCGCTGGGAAACTTATGGAGAAAGTATCAATTGCACAACAGTCTGTTATTTACCAATATGGACACGCGGGCCCGAGACTCTGAGAGACTCCCCGCACTATAACGTCATCACGATCCAACTTTTATTAGAATTTCCTGAATTTATAGACCTGCATAAGACTACAACTTTTCTTCCCCAGCAGAACTTCAGGATTAGATACTGTTCATTTTTCCCGGACGTGTAACAAATGTTGATGTTTTATAAAGAACTGGCTCGAGAGTTGCGACTTGGGGCTGCGGCGCGGAAGAGGGTGGAAGGAGAGAGGGGGAAGACTCGGGTCACGACGTACTGCCCCCCGTCACTCCCCATCCCCCCGCCCCTCCCCGCCCCACCGATGTCCCGGCCTCCTTCCTCGCCCGGCAGCGAGGGGAGACGCAACTTATTACGACCATCGTAGTTTATGACGCTTGATGAGTGGCTTTCCCGAGACGCGGAAGTGAAAGAGGCTGGGAGAGTCTGAGGAGAATGTATTTGATCTAATACTGAGGAGAGTTAATTGGCGGCATACAAACTTTCCTGCCGCGTTGTGCTGCGCGGCGGAGCCTTCTGTAATCTGCGGCGGATTGTGGGTGACGGCGAGATGGTTTATTTATTAACGCCGCCGAGGCCTGAGTGGCGCCCCGGGAGGTGCTGCGGCTGCTCCGCCCCCCTTTCCATTAGGCTGGCCGGGGGCGCCTCCCCTCGCCCACGCCCCCGTCACCCTCGCTGCCCTCTGTGGTTGGTCGGTCGCGTAATTTTCTACATCTCTCACTTTCCTCACTTCTCCCCATTTCTCTCTCTTTCTCTCACTTCCCCGCCCCCCGTCACCCCCGTCGCCCCCACTCAAATAAAGCCGGAAAGTTTAGTATGTGGGCCATCCATCAAAGGCGTAACCCACAGGCAGTCGCCCAACAGTCGTAGAATTGATACTTCGGTCAACCTAATTGGTCATATCACCGGACGGGGCGAGCGATAAGGGCAATATGGCAGTCTGGCCGGCCATTCCAGGTCGTTGGGAGTCGTTTCCACTCAAATCTCGTGTCGCTCTGTCGCCAAAATGCAGTGATTTGAGAGCTCGTAATCCGGCGCAGGCTGTTGACGGGGCGGCTGGAGGGGCAGGGGCGGCCTGCCTCACGGAGCACCGCTCGCGGGAAATTGCCGGAGACTGTTGACACAATCCCTCTAGCCCGCCCTCCTTTCCCTCACCGGAGCCTCTCCCCTCTGCTCCTCCCCGAGTCCCTCGAGTCCCCTGCCCAGAAACCTCACGTAGAGGCGCCCCTTGGTTTCACTATACCTCGGAAAGTTTTCTTGTGTTTTGCTGTTTATTCTCTAACATTAATCATTACGATTTTTGAATGACAAACGACGTTGCTTTGAGACTTTTCCTTTCTCCGTGACTGTTAGGTCAATGTCATCAGGAGGCACTTATTGTTAGGTGAGACAGAATAGGGTCTGAATAGTGTACGTATACAGCACACAATTCGTTATTTTCGAAACAAATATGTCTCAGAATGTCCCAGCTTCTGAGAACATAATGCGGGCTCCGTTACTCGCCGGGCAGACGACGTTCTCTTCAGCTGGCGGCCCTTCAGGAGGATCCCGGAAGGCCAACCAATTTTCCTCAGGGACGAGACGAAGACATTAGAGGAAATCCCGCAGATTTTCACACGGTCAGTCTTGCCGGGCTGCTGATGTGCCGTCACCGCGGCCGCGCAACCTCGGCCACCACAACACACTGCTGCTGTGCTGCTGCTGCTGCTTCCTCGAAGGTTGATTTATTAAAATTTGTAATACTGACTTTATGTAAACGTATTACTACAAGGAAATGTCAAATTAAGTTGAAAGCTATGTGGAGTTGGTTCTCAAAGTTGTATGCTAATTATATTAAGATGTCAAGAAAAGGAGAGGGGGAAGTAATTTCATCAATGTTTAAGACAATATTATGAAAAACGATTATGGCCCGGGATGTGCTGCGTTATGAATTATTTTTTATGTAGCGTTAAGCATTAAACATTTGCACCCCAACCCTCGCCCTCCGCCGTGTGAGTGGCTGCCCACCGCCGCCTTGCACCGCGCAGCGAGTCACCGCCCCCACAGGCCTCGGTGTTGCCTGGACTGGGCCTCGCGTTCCCTCGCTGCCCTCTTTGTGATGGTCCTCTAGTGTATGGGTCCGCGGCGGCCATGCGTGCAGGGGGACGCCCGCCGGGGAGCAGACGGAGGGTGGGCATGAGTGGCGAGGGGAGGTGGCGAACGGCAGGTAGAAGGAAATATTGCTTCATAATGCATTCTGATACGGCTGCATGTTAAATTAAAGGATCAGGTAGAATAAAAAAAATAAAAAAAACGAGTAGGTTTGAGAAGAAACATACGTGGGAGTGATATTGTGCAATGAGAGTGAAAAGTAAGAATGATGGATGCAATCTATCGTGACGTAAACCTACACAAGAAAAGGTGACATGCAGAACCTCAGAGTGTATAGTAGTTAGCTGCGCACGCAGAAAGGGAAGGCCGAGCCAGCAGTAGGGAAAGAGAGGAGGAACACAGGAACTGATGAGCGGCGGTCAGATAATGAGGGAGAACACGTGGTTTGAGGCGAGAGTGAACCTGATGGTGGGAGGAGAGAGGAACCCTTCATTGCCCTTCCCCTGCACCCGCCGCTGGCACACATCCGGCGGCCGTGCAAGGTCCCTCTGCTTGCCAGGCCTCCCGGGGCAGGGGGCGGAGGGGCAGGGGCGAGGGCGGCTCATTTCGCTGTTTCTGAGCTTTCTAATCTTAGGTCTCTTTCATCCTGTGGGATTTACTTGGATTGAATCCAACATTTCATGGTACAAAAATGAAAACCCTGGTTGGAAGTGGCTGCACCGGGCTGCGGCTCCCTCCGTGGCTGCCCGACAAGACTAACTCTTTGTTGGGGCTACAAATTGCATTATATCTTTAACGAGTGACTGGGCGGCGGGCGGCTCCTTTCATCCTGTAGGTCAGACCTGTTGCACGGCACTATGTGAAGGGTATACACTCTTCCTCTACATTCTCGACACTCCTCATCCACCTTCACTCACATCATCTCCGCATTTTCCTCCACCTTTCCCCTCCTTAACCTCACCAACTTCTATTATCACCTTTTCTCTCCCGTCACATCCTCTTAATCTCTCTCATACTTCGTCTACCTTCCCCATGCACCTTTCTATCATTATTTTCGTATGTAGCCTTCCAGCATTCTTACCATATTTCTATTGGCTTCCTCTTCTTTCAGTCAATGATCACACCTTAGTCCTTCTCTCGCCTTGCATCACGACGGTCGCACGCACACGCACACCCCGGAGTGTGCGTCGTGTGTGTCACTGTGTGCCTCAGATAAACGAGTCGTGAATGTCTCCAAGGCGGCGTCAGAGTGGTCTGGGTCACCTCACTTCTGACACAAACTGTAGCGGGTCATGAAGGTCGTCCCTCTTCAAACCTAACCCCCCATGTCATTCGCTCCCACTCACGAGGAACAAGACCGTTGTCGAGACCCGCCTGCTTCCTAACCCTGAACATGAGCCGCCCCTTCTGCCTCCTGTCCCAGCGAAACTCAACTACTCCGCCTGTCTCTCTCAAGTATTAGCTAACTCATGGCCCTGAAAGTAAAGAGAAAAGAGAGAAACAGACACGAGTGAAAAATGGACATTGTAAGAGGCCGTTATAAAGGCTATCTCCACAACCAGAACCCAAGCTCCTTCTCTTATGGCACCGATGAGGAACTGAAGAGAGGCAAAGGCGAGAATACCGGCTTGAGGTAACGGAGCGCTGTGTGTGGCTGTTTGGTCTCAGTCTCGTGATACCTGTTTTATTTCCCAGCGAAAAGATGTATTTTTTGTAGCTTTTTGGGTGATGTGAGATGTATGTTTACACCTGACTCTCCAGCACTGAGGAGTCACATGTGTGTCCCTGCTGCTGCCCTTCAAAGACACGCTGGCCAGGTGAGGTCCAGTGGTGGTGGTGGAGGAGGAAACAGAGGGAACAGGATACTGGTGTAGGCCAAGAGGGTCGCCTAGAACGTGGAAATGGATTATGATGGTAAAAATAGAAGCAGATGTATTACGGTTTGGAATTAAAGTCATTATACAGCTGAAAATAATATCATTTAAGCTGATGATGCTTAATAACACGAAATACTGTCAGACATACTTTACTCATGAATATATTTTTCCTGTATATCTAAATGAGATCAGTTTGTAAATAACTCACTAAGATAATTACAAACTAATACTGTATGAAACTATTAACCTTCCTGTGACTGTGCAAGGACTATTAAAAGCGTACGTAACTCATGTAATATACTTGTATTGGATATAAAAGTGACGAATCCGTAAATAACTCACTGATATAATCACAAGCTAATCCTATATGAGCATATTACCTGCGCGAAGGCATCCACGCCGTCCACCTTGCCGCACCACCTGTACTGCACCCAGGTGGCTTGTTACCTGGCGTGTGGGTTCAGGTGACTTGTTACCTGGCGGTGGAGGAGCCGCTGGAGTCTAGACGGTGGATAAACGTGGCCGGGAGTACTGCAGGGGAGGGGAGGGGGCGCGGGGTCGAGAGGTGAAATCAAGAACATATCTGTGTAACTCGGCAGCTGTGGACTCCGGGCCAACACGCGCCTGACACCAACGACGCCCGTGAATGGAGCAGAATATACCAACGTTTAATGTCGCCTCACTTGTGTCCGGCGACCAAAGGAGAGTGAGTGTGGCGAGGCGAGGGGGGCGCGGCGACGAGTGGTTGGTGGGTTGGATTGCCGCGTTGGATGCAGACGTGAAAAGGCGGGAGGGAGGGAAGGGTGAGGAGGCGTTGGCGCGGTGGTTCAGAGGCAGCATCTGATGGACGCCGGGAGGGGAGGAGTAAAAGACGAGCTGATAAGTGGTTGATAGTTGCCCCGCATGAAGACGACGGCATCTCCCGTTTTAAGTATTTTTAGTTTTATTCGCAGCGCGTTTGACTTCCCCTCGACAGTGTTCGTAAGTTTCCGTTGATGCGCTTTGAGGAGTCTCGTCTATTTCAGATTATTGTGCCCCTTTAGGAGACACTAATTGGCCATTATAATGTTGATGTCACGGTGCTCTTGTGACTACCTCCTTATCCATTACTTTACCGAACACACACACACACACACACACACACACACACAACACACACACACACACACACACACACACACACACACACTCACGCACACATTTACCTTCACTCATCCATTGTCTGCAAGTGCCACGCCACGCCAGACCCCCCACTCCTCCTCCTCCTCCTCCCCCACCGCGGCACTTCACACTCGTTTCCTTGAGGCACCGCGTTGTGTCGCAGCTCTATAGACGCCTTGCCCAAGCGGCTCGGTCATTAGTCCTGTGCGTTTTTAGTCCGAGTCTTCGTCATACACGCAAGAATGCATGATGGTGCCGCGCGGAGTGCCTCAAGGGCAGCGGGGAGGCGGGGGCGGGCCTGGAGGCGGCAGGATCTGAGGCCGGTTCTTGCTGCTCGCCGGACGCCAGCTGAAGAATCATAATTAGGAATGCAAATTTATGCCCGAAAAGAATGTTTGCATTTTGTTCAGGTAAAACAAAGAACAGCGTAAACATCTTTTTCTGGGTACGTACCGGAGATTGTCCACACATTGACGGTGTAATTCCGTTAACTTTGTAGTACATTAGAGGGTCCGTCCGCTCGTTGTTACTAACTTATCATCGTATTCAGGCGTGCAAGCTCTCAGTCAGGATGTTAGGATCACACCAGCGTAGAAAGACCGCCTTTGTCACCAACACGGTGTTTGAAAACCCTTCTGTGTCTTGCTACGCGCCGCCGGTGTGTGCAGTGTGCTTGCGATAAAGGCTGGTGTCGATGCCAGACTGCCTCTTTGTGAGGAAGACGCACGAGAACAGAGCAAATATGAAGAGTTGCGAGAGACATTCATCTCACAGAAGACTTGTTCAGCAGTGTTGTGGAGGGTGAGGCATGGCAGCGTTGGGGAAGGGGAGGCGCTGGTGCTGGGGGAGTGAGGGACCAGGACAAGCCAGGGACTGTCCGCGGGAGGGCGCAGGAGTCACACCCACCACAAGAGCTCGTAAAGAACTCACGTGAAGGATCTGTGGGTGAGGCGGCGGCGTCCTGTGACCCCCGAGAGGGAAGTGTGGGACAGAGGGGCCTCTCAGCTCGAGGATGCTTGTGGTGACGGACGGCACTGAGAGCCACCATTTCCCCAGCCGGCCACAGATGGTGTCAGAAGTTGGGCCAGAATAATGCCACTCGGCCTCGCGGGTTCCGGGTGTCCTCCTCCCTTTGCGCCGCGTCACTTCAGCTCACTCGAGGCTCACCTTTCCGCCGCCCACCCACGCCAGCACTCGCCGCGGCGCTGACACTAAGGAAGCATAGATGGGTACATAGATAGATATTATGACTATGCAATACATTAATCATTTAGATACATATCAGATCATCGTCCATCATCACATCTTTTACTATAAGCTCAATGTAGGTGACAAAAAAACATTTAGATCATGGACTGTTATCAAAATATTGTCATTAACTCAGGAACTATAGGAATAAACCAATAATTTTATGTTGAAATATTATAAGTTGAGCAGATCTGTGATGGCACTCAGTAACATGCTTTTCGATGTGGGTTTCTCCGCACACACACAGAGACGTTCTTCCCTCTGTTCGACACCTGTTAATGTTTTCCAAGGTGTCTGGCGGGTCAAGTGAGAGTGTTTTAATGGTTCCGGTCGTGTTTCTTGTTCATGTTTTGTTCAATTTTTTGCAGAACAGTTTAGATATATTCAGATTCAGCTGATTAATATGAAGGAGTGAGTAGGTGGACGCAGAACACTGGAGGAGGAAGACGAGGAGGGAGACGAGAAGGAAGAGAAGGAAATGAATATGTAGCAGCTGTAGTAGCATAGGCAGGAAGAGAGGAGAGGAGAGAGAGAGGAGAGAGAGAGAGGAGAGGAGAGGAGAGGAGAGGAGAGGAGAGGAGAAGAGAAAAGAGAGGAGAAGAGAGGAGAGAGGAAAAGAGAGAAGAGAGAAGAAGAGAAGAGAGAAAAAGAGAGGATAAGAGAGAAGAAGAGAGAAAAAGAGAGAAAAAGAGAGGAGAAGAGAGAAGAGAGAAGAGGAGAAGAGAGAAAAAGAGAGAATAAGAGAAAAGAAGAGAGAAAAAAAGAGAGAAAAAGAGAGGAGGAGAAGAGAGAAGAAGAGGAGAAGAGAGAAGAAGAGAAAAGATGAGAAAAGAAGAGAGAGAGAGAGAGAGAGAGAGAGAGAGAGAGAGAGAGAGAGAGAGAGAGAGAGAGAGAGAGAGAGAGAGAGAGAGAGAGAGAGAGAGAGAGAGAGAGAGAGAGAGAGAGAGAGAGAGAGAGAGAGAGAGAGAGAGAGAGAGAGAGAGAGAGAGAGAGAGAGAGAGAGAGATGAAAGGATCACATATATTTAAATTAGCAGAGGAAGTCGGACAGGCAGAGTGGTAAAAGAGGAAAAGGAATACATATGAAACGGGGTAAAAAGAATGACAAAGTAAGACTCGTAAATGAAGACAGACAGTTAACAAACACAAACAGACAAACAGCTGATCCGTGTGACAGGTACACCCGTGGAGCCCAGTGACAGACCAACGGACAGGTAGATGAACTGTTCTCTGTTCACAAAAACAAACAAACAAACAAAAAAACTAAAAAGTGTAAGGTAGACTTTATATGCCCTTGTGTGTGTGTGTGTGTGTGTGTGTGTGTGTGTGTGTGTAGTAGTAGACTTAACAAAGGGTGATGTATGCCTCCCTCAGACTTAAGTTTTTTGTGGCGTCACTTAAAATATTCTCCGCAAGACTAAAAACACCCATAATTGCAACATCGACTGTGAAAAAACTTGCATCGGAATTCCCACGCAACAACTTATAAGGATCTTGATGGCTTATTAGGAAATGCTGTTATGTTGTCACTGAGGGGGAGAGGGAGCAGAGGATGATGTGTGTGACTGGCAACTTGATCATACCTCATTCCTCCATCAAACAGAAGCCAAATTAATCTCTCTCTAACAACTTTGTGAGCGCTGTAAAGCTCCTGCAGGTTGGTCATCTATCAGTTGATGTGAAGTGATGACGAAATTCATCAGCCGTTGAGTAGAGAGGGAGCGAGAGAACCGTGTGAGAGAGAGATAACTGATGGAACGGAGGTAAAGATTAACTGACGCATAACCCCTGGAAACAAAACAATGTTGACACGTTGGGGGAGTGTCAATAATTGTTTTCCTTGATGGATCAAAATGTTTTGAAACAAACTGTGCACACAAAAACTCAATTAAAGGCAGGGGTCATGGACAGAAGTTTTTTTGTGCGTAAAGCGGAAGGTATCGTAATATAAATAGTAAAACACAGGACAGGTAAAAGGAAAAGTTCATGCTATTTGAATATTTTCCGCAGATGAGCAAACTAGAATTCATTACCAGAAAAGGAATATGCTTATAATGTCTCATGTTAAGAGGGAAGGAAAATACGAGAAGGAAAAGTAATTTGATTTTATACTCATGCAGCACAAAATCGATAAACTGCTGAGATTTTTTTGTTGATGAAAGAAAAAAAAATGTATAATTCAGTAATAACACTGGACAGCATCCCGAGATGATAAGTCTTTGGAGGCAAGAGGCTGCAATACTTCTTGTGGGGGAGCAAGCAAGTAACTTTAGTTTAATTAGAGCTTCCAGACCCGGGACTGATGAACAAGCGTGAAATGTAAGCCTTCGCGTCTGAGACAATCACCTCCGTAACACGCGCGACAGTGACAGGCGCCGAGCACTAATCATTCCTTGAGAAATCTGCGAAAAAAGTAAAGCATCAGTTCTTCCCATTTCGCCGAGACATCTTGATGGCGAGAACCATAATAGAAACAGACAGACAGACAGAGGAAGAAAACAGACATTCACACAACGACGAAGAAGAAAGAGAAAGCATGACACACCGAGACAGGGAAACGGACAGAACAACAGACAGACGGACAGAGAGACGGACGGAGAGGAGGCAAACACAGCAAGACAAACTGACAGAGACAGACAGACAGTGCTAATTTAAGATGTTTTGTTTCCTAAATTGTTCCTCGGAGACAAGTGAGTTTTCTCGTCTCCTCGTCAAGGAAAGCAAGGAGAGAGAGAGAGAGAGAGAGAGAGAGAGAGAGAGAGAGAGAGAGAGAGAGAGAGAGAGAGAGAGAGAGAGAGAGAGAGAGAGAGAGAGACAGAGAGAGAGAGAGAGAGAGAGAGAGAGAGAGAGAGAGAGAGAGAGAGAGAGAGAGAGAGAGAGAGAGAGAGAGAGAGAGAGAGAGAGAGAGAGAGAGAGAGAGAGAGAGAGAGAGAGAGAGAGAGAGAGAGAGAGAGAGAGAGAGAGAGAGAGAGAGAGAGAGAGAGAGAGAGAGAGAGAGAGAGAGAAAACAAGTGGGGCGATGGGCATGGAAGAGGGAGGAACAATGTGGAGGGTGGGAAGGAGGAAGGAAGGAAGACAAGGAGGAAGACGAGCAGCAATGAGATGACAGGAGGAGAAGGAGGCTGTGAGGAAGGAAGAAGGAAGGAAGGAAGGGAGGCAAGGAGAGTGGACAGGCAGGATTTTTGAGAGGAGAGGCAGGCAAAGAGAGAGATGAGGTAGGAAGAAAGAGCGTAGGGGTGGCAAGAGGAAATGAGGGAGGGAGGAGAGAGGAAGGGAGAGAGACAGGCACGGAGACAGGGAGCAATGGGAGGTGACAGGAAGGGACGACGGTGGGGAGTGAGTGTTCGGAAGTGACGGGCAGGTAAGAAGGGAGGGAAGGAAGGATAGAAAGAAGAAACGAACGACGGAACGAACGAAGAAAGAAATAACGGATGGATTGAACGAATGCAGGAAGAAACGACGTGCATAAAATTTAGATAAGGAAGGAAGAAAAAAAAAAGAAAAAAAAGGAACAAGGAAGAATGAAAGGAGAGGAGGGCAATGGGCGATACAGGGTGACGAATAGGAAGGAGGCATCCCACGTTGGGGAGGATAGGAAGGGGGGGTGGGGGCAGGAGTGCTGGATGGTGGCGGTCGTCAGTGGAGCTGGGGTCAGGTGAGCGTTTTGTCCTCGTCACCTGCAGTGTTTTATAGTGTGTCCGGCCGGCAGTAAAGATCTGTCAGCCGGTCCGCCCACGCCCGCTACCCGCCCGCGCCCTCCACGTCTGCCCCCATCAATCCTCCGCGGGGGGCCGGCGGGGTGCGAGAGCCGCCGCCCCTCAACTCTCACTTCGGCGCCCCGACAACGCGCCGCGGCCGTAAAGTTGATACTGGAGAATTATTCCTCTTGTTGTGCAGATTGTCAGAGCCTGCGAGGTGTCTCCGTGCTTGCCTCGCCTCACAGCCCACGCCCACGCCCACGCCGCCCGGGGAGTCACGTCACACGCCTCTTCAACACCATGCCTTCGTCTCCTCGCCCTGAGACTCCTGCAGCTGTGCGCACTTAACGAAAACAAACCTTGTGTAATTTTTTCGCGCGGCCTACCATTTCCTTCACGTCACGAAGGAAACATGTTTGTTCTGCGCGGAACATCAACACGTGACGGCCACGGCGGAGTGTGCGGAAGGTGCAGGAGGGTGGCGCGGCGACCCTCCATCCCCCGCCTGAGACTCAGACCCAGACGCTTGGAAGGACTCACTTGATCCCTCAACACCAGAAACAAAACTGTGATGCCACCAAGTGAGGCTCAGACCTTCCCGTGGACACCATCACCACCCTTCACTCTGCAACACCCTGCCACCCCACCAGACTGCTTGTAGGGACTCATTTAATCCTTCAACACCAGAAACAAGGTTGTGACGCTAACACGTGATGTTCAGACCCTCCCTGTGAGCACTCTCGCCACTCTTCACCCCTGCAACACCCCGTCACCTCACCTTAAGAATAACTTCCGACACAATGCCACCTCCCTCGCCTCACTTCCACCCCACCAGCCCCCCATGCACTCCCCTTGGCACGGCCATCTATTCTAGACCCACTTCCACCGTGCCGCATGGAGCACTCCCTCTCCCTCTCTCCGCCTGTTACGGAACTCGAAAAAAAGCAACATTTATTGTGCTGGATTTTGACTGGCTTTCTTCATTCTTGTAAAACCGCAGCGACTCTGTCTGGCTCTCATTTGTCCACGCCCGCTGCCCGCGTCTCGATCCTGCCCGCGGCGCCGACTTGGGCTTTACCGACCGTGAGTTTCCCTCGCGAATCGATAATATCCGTCGTGTTTTTGTCTATTGGCGTTACATTCACGACACAGCACACGCGGATAAGGTGCGGGAATGTCAATTAGGCGGCCGGAGTCTTAATTAACGTGGAGGTTCACCTGAGTGACTGGAGTGAGACGCGCGGCGGAGTAATGAGGAGTGAGTGAAATGTCCCGACGTTTGTGAGTGACAGCTGACATATTGGAGAGAGAGAGAGAGAGAGAGAGAGAGAGAGAGAGAGAGAGAGAGAGAGAGAGAGAGAGAGAGAGAGAGAGAGAGAGAGAGAGAGAGAGAGAGAGAGAGAGAGAGCGAGAGAGAGAGAGAGAGAGAGAGAGAGAGAGAGAGAGAGAGAGAGAGAGAGAGAGAGAGAGAGAGAGAGAGAGAGAGAGAGAGAGAGAGAGAGAGAGAGAGAGAGAGAGAGAGAGAGAGAGAGAGAGAGAGAGAGAGAGAGAGAGAGAGAGAGAGAGAGAGAGAGAGAGAGAGAGAGAGAGAGAGAGAGAGAGAGAGAGAGAGAGAGAGAGAGAGAGAGAGAGAGAGAGAGAGAGAGAGAATAAGAGGCTTGAGTTAGTGCACATGAGCATGAGTGTCAGATAAAAAAGAAAGGAATGAAGCGGAGGAGGAAAAGAAGGAATGAGTGAAGGGATGAGTGTGAGGACATTTAAAAGAAGGAGTTGAGAAAAGGAAGAAAGGAAGAAAAGAAGGAGAGGGTAAAGTTAGAGATGAGGAGAGGAAGAAGGGAGAGAGGAACATGGATAAATTAGAAGGGAGTAAGGGAGATGAGAAGGAACGAAGGAAGGAGAAGAAAACGGAATATAGAAAACGAAATAACGAAAAGGGAATGAGGCAAAATGGGAAGAGGGGAAGCAGAGAGAGAGAGAGAGAGAGAGAGAGAGAGAGAGAGAGAGAGAGAGAGAGAGAGAGAGAGAGAGAGAGAGAGAGAGAGAGAGAGAGAGAGAGAGAGAGAGAGAGACGAGTAACGAGCGATAACACTGTTGTCTTAAGTCAGTAGTACCAGCTGTTGTGGTGACAGATGGGGCTTCGTGTGTGTGTGTGTGTGTGTGTGTGTGTGTGTGTGTGTGTGTGTGTGTGTGTGTGTGTGTGTGTATGAGTGGCTGGATGAGGACTGGTTGAGTAATGATAGTATGTGAAAGGGAAGGTGAGTGTGAATGTGGATGGCGGTGCGTGGATGGGCGGTAGAGTCTGTTAGTGAAGGTTGTGGGTAAAAAAGGGTGCGTAGGGTGCGTGGGGGTAAGCTGGTGGGTTGGACGCATCGGTGTTTGTTTTATATTAGCATTAATTAAGGGGCGGCCGCTGACACCTAAAAGCAACACCTAATAAGTCTCTAAGTACATAATAAATCACCGCAATAAAGAAAAAAAGGTTACGAGGAAGGTTAGAGGGTCAAGATGATGATGATGGTGATGAAGAAGCATTACTAGAAGATGATAGTTGTGGTGGCATGAATGAAGCTTTACTATTTGAATTTGTGAAGGAATGGAAATGCTAACCAACTCTTGCACATGGAAGTGGGACAGAAATGCGGTGCGTGATTTTTTTTTGTATATTTTAGGGTAAGGAGAAGTGGACTTTAAGCAACTCTTCTGCCCTCTAAAAACAACATCAACAACAACAACAACAACAACAACAACAACAACAACAACAACAACAACTAACAATGCCCGTAATACACTGCTCCTAAAAAAAAAAAAAAACACGGGAAAGATGTCAAAGAGTTGTCAAGAGTCATTGGGGAAAGAGGCTTAGGAGTATTTTTTTTTTAGTGCAGACGAGAAACATTTGGCGAGTCCTGCTGTGGAGTGTTCGTGACGGAGAAGAGAACGAAGTCAGACGCTAACGAAGACGAAGGAAAGCCTGAAAGTTAGATGAGAGGAGGAAAGTTGATGAGCGCGAAAGCTTTTGACTCCTCCTCGTTGGGAAACAATGTTATTATGCGGAACGCCACAGCGAAACATATAATGAGTAATTACCCGGCGTTTTAATTACTTAGCCGGCGTTTTTATTAACCGAAATGACCCTCTGGTAAATATTATAAGCGCTCATATTACTCATTAATTTTATTGCCGCGAGTATTACTTCCAAGTAGTTACGACTGCCGAATTTTGTGCCTCTCGCCGTATTTTTAATGTTTGCACACGTGTTTTTGTGTTTACGTGTGTGTGTGTGTGTGTGTGTGTGTGTGTTTAGGGCAGAGGAGTCAGGCTAAGTGCAAACAAGATAATATGAAAAACAAGAACAAAACAAAATACGCCCTTAGAAGAAGACAAAAAACAAAAACAACAAAAAAGTGAGAAACAAGTTTGGTCAGAGAGGTGTCTTGATCCTTCTCTCCTGAAAGCTTAAGTCATAGGAAGGGTTTGTTTGTCTGTGTGTTTGTTTGTGTGTGTGTGTGTGTGTGTGTGTGTGTGTGTGTGTGTGTGTGTGTGTGTGTGTGTGTGTGTGTGTGTGTGTGTGTGTGTGTGTGTGTGTGTGTGTGTGTGTGTGTGTGTGTGTGTGTGTGTACAAGTGCCAATCCCTCACGTCCACAAGCTTGACAATAAGTAAAGTACACCTCATTAAAGTCTGTGTCCAGCTTGAGGTACAGCAGCGGCGGGTGGCGGGCCTTCTATACAACAATCCTCCACTTGTCTTCTGTCCTTCATTATCACGAGACACTGCATTCCCTCCCTTTGTGCACTGTGTTAACATTGTACTACCCAAGCGACGGGGCATGGGCACGGGGCAGTATGGGCTTGCTAACGGCCGTACTCTTAGGTCTTAGTTTATGCCGTCTCAGAACCCAAGACCAACTTCCTAACCGTTTTTCCGTCTTCGTTAAATCCCACATACTTACTTACTTTTGGTCTAGTTACGCTCTACTATTACTTACAAAGATAATTAATGTTTTGGATGTAGTCATTGGCCTGTAAAAGTGGTCCATTGATAGCTAATAGGGGACGGGTTGTCTGACTGATATTGGAGCTAATTACAAAAGAATGGTGTAGGAAGGGGGAGCTTGTAATATGGGTGTAAGAATAATATCAAAAGTGTTTGCTGTACGTATCCTTCATGCGGAGAGACGTAAGCTAGTAAAAATAAACAGTTGTGTTGGGAATGACTCAACATTGTACTAGCCAAGCTTCTCGTCAAGTACAGTGCTTTGGAATGGGTCGCAAAGGGTACCACTGCAAGCTTCACACGCCTGCCTTACATGTCCTTGGCGCATACGGACGGACCCATGGACAGACGCAGCCCGTAAAAATAGGTAATTGTGTTCGGAGAGCGACGTGGCGGGGAAGGAGGAGCTGTGGGTCGCGTCGAGGGATTGGTGTACATGGTGACTCAGCCCAGCATGGTGACACGATCCGGGCATCCATAAGATTCATTTGTGGACAACTGATGGACAGCGCGATACACGCCACCGAAAGGAGGACGTGCAATAAGTTCCGATTCCCCAAAGAAGAATCTATGCGGGTCCCGAAAACGTATTGCCCCGAATATATAGACTTGTAAAACGATGAATGGATGTGATCAAGCGAATAGCCTGACGGGGCAGCGCCAGTCTTTTTAATTGATGGCTATTTATGGGCCGTAAAATGGTTTGTTTACGAAGCCTTAAGTAGTGTGGACTGTGTGTGTGTGTGTGTGTGTGTGTGTGTGTGTGTGGACATATAAGAGTGTTTGGAGGGGCTGCAGTCAAGGAGGAGGAGGAGGAGTCAGAAAGAAGAGAGAAGAGGAGGAGGAAGAGGAGGGATGGATGAGAATGCGGATAATAAAGAAAAAAAAGAAGAGGAAGTTTCATGACAGGATGAGGAAAGCATAGTCAGTCATCCCATTCCTTCTTCCTATCTTTCCTGTCATCATTCTTCTCTCATTCTCTTCCTCCTCCTCTTTCTCTTATTCTCTATACACCAACCTACACCCATGTTTATCACGATCTCTTCCCTTTCATCTCTCTCTCTCTCTCTCTCTCTCCACCCCTCTTCCTGTTTTCTCTCCTGCTACGTTCTTCCCATTTTCTTTCCCCCTTCTCTCCCTCTCTTCCACCCTCTCCGCGCTGGCCCTCTCATGCTTTCCTCTCTTCCTCCCCTCTCCTCATGTTTTTTTTCTCTCTCTCCCTCACCTACGTTTTTGCAGGTCTCTTTTTCTTCTTCCATTTTCTCCTATTCCTTCTTTATCCATTGATTCGTACATTTCCCCTCCTTAAATTATCTCCTCCAATTCTCCTCCTTTTCTTTAGTCTTCTTTTCTCCTCGCTCTCTTTTTCTCCCTTCTCCTTCCCTTCTCCTTTACCTTGTTCTCTCCCCTTCCCCCCTCTTTCTCCTTTGACTTTCCCTCCCTCCTCCATCCTTTAGACCTTCTTCCCAATCCCTCTTCTTTCCTTCACTGTCCTCCCTTCCTCGTTTTCTCTCTCTCTCTCTCTCTCTCTCTCTCTCTCTCTCTCTCTCGCCTTTCTTCCCCTTCCCTTCCATCTTCTCCCTCCTTTCCCTCCCTTCCTCTCCCATCCCATCCCTTCCCTTCCCTTCCAACCCTTCCCTTCCCTTCCCTTCCCTTCCCTTCCCTTCCCGTCCCCCCTCCCTCCTCCCCTCCCCCTCTTGGTTGGACTAGGCGGGAGGGGGGAGGGGAAGGGGGGAGACTGATACGCAGGAGCAATCTACGCTGCACTTCACTATCCTGATACACGAGACGAAAATCGCGCGTTATATCACGCTAAGGACTGTTCACACCGATATATTATAAATTAAACCGATTATATTGCCGCTACAAAAGGGATTATTGTATTGACCGCTCGGAGGAAGAGAGGGGAACCTGGGGGTGGGGGGTGGGGAAGGGAGGAATGGGTTCTGTCCACTGCTACTTGGTGACTCTTCTGTGGGGGGGTGAATGGGCGTGTGTATGGGGCATGGGCGGGTGTGTGGCGGGTGAATGCGTGCGGTGCGATGGGTGTTGCCGGGGTGCTACTGCGGAACAGGTAGACAGGCAGGTAAGTGAGGGAAGGTGAGCTGCATGGGGCTTTCTGTGGGTGGGTGTGGGGAGGGGCAGCGTTTGTATGTGTTGGGAGGTGCTGTGTGGTGGGACTTGTGGTAAGGGGTCTGGGGGGTTGAGGGGTTGTATGGTATCGTGGTGGTCTGTGGTGTTTGTTCATGGTTTGTTGTGTAAGAGTAAATACGAAGGTGAATTAAAAAAACGATATTATATTCAGCTCCAACGACTCTCAAAATCAGTTCTTACCGTTTCTTTCACCTTCAACCTGCTTATCGTGACGGCATGAAGTGGGCAGTCTCATAATTTTTTTTCTGAGATTATCAGTTAATTGCAACCTGTTGATGAAGAAAGTATATAGTAAAACATCATGAATCCTTGCTGTGAAATTGTGCCTAAAGGGAATTAGTGACCTACTCCTGCTCGTGAAAGTAGACAAATAAGAAGTGTGAAAATGTTAAGAATATGGATGGAAATTACTGACGAGAAATATTTGACGAGATTTGTTGCATGTTTGTCGCGGAAAGGGGAATGTTGGTTGCTACATCAGAAAAAAAGTGGTGACAATTAACGTTGATGATCGTCAGTGGTGATTGTGCTCAGTGGTGGTGATGGTTACTGGAGGTGCTGGTGCTGGTCGTGATGGTTACTGGAGGTGCTGGTGCTGGTCGTGATGGTTACTGGAGGTGCTGGTGGTGGTCGTGATGGTTACTGGAGGTGCTGGTGCTGGTCGTGATGGTTACTGGAGGTGCTGGTGCTGGTCGTGATGGTTACTGGAGGTGCTGGTGCTGGTCGTGATGGTTACTGGAGGTGCTGGTGCTGGTCGTGATGGTGATGAATGGCGCCAATGTTGAGTGGGGGCGGTGACGAGGCGCAGGAGTATTTAATGCCGGCAGTGATAGTTCAGGTCATTGACGGTTATCAGTAAGTGGTGATGGGGGTTAATGGTCATACGACGAGTGGCGAGTTAGTGCTGGAGAAGGTTAGAGTTGGTAGTGATAGTGGTGGTAGTGGTGGTGATGGATATAGTAGACGTAAGTTATGGCACGGTGTTAACGATAGCTTTGTTGACAGTGGTGACGCCTGATGCTCCCACTAAGGCAAGGAGAACTGCCGCAGCTGTCCCACGACTTCTCCAGCTCTCGCAACCTCGGAGACAAACCTGCTCCACTGTTCTTGGGCCACGGCAGTCTCGCTAACCTGGGCATTCAGAACCCCGTCAGCCACGTGCATGGTGCTGCGCGGCTGTAGTCTTGCCTTGATCCTCTACTCACCGCGTCGCTATTCGTACAATCTAACGACTAAAATATAAATTGCGGTCAAAGAGAAGGCTTGAGAAAACATAGGTACTAAAATATGAAAAGCGGCCATTTGTAAGTAACAGTCTTGCCTCAGTAATTAACAAAACATTCACGCAATACACCCTCGTTGCTGTTCTCATTAACAACAAATGTTTCGCCACAAACCACTCCCGGCCAGGTACTCACGCACCACCCAGCAAACCTGTTTCGCACCCCCCTCCCTTTTGCCCCCCCCCTCTCCCTGTGCCCCCCTCCGTTAGTGCTTCGCTCCCAGGGGTGACTTCCAGGCGGCGCCCCGTTGGTAATGCAGAAAGAAGATGGTCCCATTCACCCATTAGGCAGCCAAGTAATACAGTGTGGTGTCCGGAGTCACTATTGATATTCAGTACTTGCAGCAGAGCGACTGAATTTGCTATAACTCTCTCTCTCTCTCTCACCACCTCTTCGCTATACACTACTAATTTATTTTACAACAAGCGGGAACAATGACCCCACTCACTCATTTATCGCAATAATTGGCATCTTTATATGACTGGTTATCACTTTTTGTTTAATGCTGGAGATTCCTTTCATTTGCGGAGGCACCACAACCGTTGGCATCAGCACCTGGAGGAGGGCAGGTGTGGGGACGCCTCCCGCTTGTAATTTATGGGCAAGGGCAGTTGGGGAGAGAGGGGGACGGAATGGAAGCCGGAGGAAGGGAACGGAAGGGAGGGGACGGTGAGGGGAGGGAGGAGTGGAGTGCGGGGACGTGGCTGAGTGGAAGGCGAGGCTGTGGTGGTGCTGACCAAGACCGTCGCCAGGGATCAGCACACGGTTCACTGCCCAGCGCGGCCCTCATCGTCTTGCTAACACCAGGCCCACTCTGTTTCCGGGAAGGGGGAAGCTATTTGTGTGCTTGAGGGGCCGGAGTGATCCCCGTCCGGGCACCGTCTCGCGGCGTGCCAGTTTCAGGGCCCGCGTCACACTCTCCGTGGCTCACATTAAAACACTGACTTTATGTTCCTTTGAATCAGAAGTAAATAACAAGTAAATCCGTGGACGCTGTCGGTCACCTCCGAGTTTAGTTTAGGAGTATCGAGGTCCATAAATCCCCGTTAAGAGCGCATTGAATGAAGCCATTTGTATGAGGGGTCTCCATCTTGGCCCCGGTGATGAATCAGCCCGTGACGTCACCATCAAAGGCCCGCCGAGAAGATTTATTGGCCAGCTGTTCAAGCGCGCGAAATTCAAACTGGGGAGGCGGTTGGGGTAATGTTACACCATGTACCTTGTGCAGCGCGGATTACAGAGCATTCCTCACCCGTTCACATTATTCTGCGGCCGCCGGCGAGACCCGGGGCGAGGCGGGACCTGCGGGGCGGGGCCAAGCTCCTGCTCTGCCTCGGCCCCAAGAGGGTAAAATAATGCGTCCGGTGCGAGTTTTATCGTGTGGGCGGCGTGGCAGGTGAGCCCATCGTCCGTCAGCGGGAAGGGCGGCTGTCCCGTGGCTATCACCTTCATAAATTGAGGACTAAGGACCAGTCTGCGCCGCGTCTTCCTGAACAACGAAACCTCTATCGCCCCTAATTGATTTTCTCAATCACAGCTGCCATAAATCTCGCGCCGTGTCCGGCTATCTCGTGAATGATGGTCAGTGTTCAACCGTTTTGACGAGTCGGACCAATGAGGCCCTTATAGCCCCTCGCCTTGCTGGCACCCCGCCCAGCGGAGCAGCTCCTCCACACTCCCTGCCTAGAGCCGCGCCGCTCGAGCCAAGGCTGGCGTGTGTTTTTATGGTTTAAATCCCTCTGGTAAGAGTATAAAATGTGTTACAAAATGATTTGCGGCGAGGTATTCATGGCTGGACGTCAAAAGAACAGAATGTTTCCCAATCCGTATTAGTCCTCCTCTTGTCCTGAGGTATTGCTCTTAGCGGCGCTGATGTTGTGACTGATGCGGCTAATGGCCGAGTCCTTGTGAGGAAACGGCGGGCGCGACAAAGGCCATCCTGCCCACGCCTTCCCATCCCCAGCCCATAACCCTTACCGCTGTGCCTTCCACGAGGTGCCTGCAGGGGCTCCCGACGTCTCTTCGGGGAATGAAACACGAATCAAACATCTGGATTTGGGCCGCTATTACGCGCCGCAGCGAGGAGGTGGATGAGATCAGTGCCATTGGTACTCGCGGCCAGCCCACACAAAGCACGAACTTGCTGCCATATATCTGCTCTCTTACTGTCTCAAGCACCGGCACACTCATCACCGCCACAAGTGCACTCACATCTCAGGCACTTACACACACACACACACACACACACACACACACACACACACACACACACACACACACACACACACTTCACCCCTAATCGCCTCCGTCCCAAGGCCTTCTCCCCAACGTAACCTTTTTCTTCTCCCTCCTCCTCCTCCTCCTTCCTCTCACCGTCTCTACCTCCACCCCCTCTTCCACCCCTCTCGCACCCTCCTCTCTCTGTCTTGCTGTTTCCTTAGAAGTGTTTTGGGGATAGAGAAAAAAATATATATAAAAAGGAAGTGAGGTAAAGAGAATGTGAGAGAATGTGTAAATCAGAGTCTAGAATAAACAATTGAGGGTTAATGAAATAAAATAGACTCGGAAAATAAATAACTATGTGTGTGTGTGTGTGTGTGTGTGTGTGTGTGTGTGTGTGTGCCAAGCGAGCAAGAATAAAGAAAATGAGCAAGAATAAAGCGAAAATGAATGAGAGAGAGAGAGAGAGAGAGAGAGAGTGAGAGAGAGAGAGAGAGAGAGAGAGAGAGAGAGAGAGAGAGAGAGAGAGAGAGAGAGAGAGAGAGAGAGAGAGAGAGAGAGAGAGAGAGAGAGAGAGAGAGAGAGAGAGAGAGAGAGAGAGAGAGAGAGAGAGAGAGAGAGATGGGTAAAGGCAGAGAGAAGAAATATGAACGATGATGAAGAAGTGGAGTCAGAGCGTGGAGTAAGCACAGGATAATAAGTGGAAAAGGTGGAGGAGGAGGAGGAAGAGGAAGAAGAAAACGATGAAGGAAACGCGGAGGAAGAGAAGGAAGAGATATGATGAAACAGAAAATGGGGAGGATATGAAGATGGAAAAAAAAAGAAAAAAAAAGAAGAAGAAGAAGACGAAAAAGAACAAGAAGAAGAAGAAATAGAAGAATAAATAGAAAAAGAAATAGAAAAAAGAAATAGAAGATGAAATAGAAAAATAAATAAAGAAGAATAAATAGAAGAAATAGAAAAAGAAGAAAAGAAGAAAAGAAGAAAGAAAAAAAAATTAGAATATGAAAGCCAGAAGGATAATGAAGGAGATTTAGGAGGTAAAGGAGAAGGAAGAGGATACGAAGAAGGAGATGAAGAAAGGAAAATAATATCAGAAGAAAAGAAAAATCAAAAGGAAAACAAAGAAGACAAAGGAGGAAAACAAGAAGAAAAAAAGAAGTATATAATGGAGGAGAGGAACGAAAGAAGGAGCGAAGGAGGAGGAATACGAAAACGAAGAGGAAGAGGAAGAGGAAATAATCAAGAATAGAAGAAAATCAAGAGGAAATGAAAGACAGACGAGGAAAACAAGCAGAAAAAGAGAAAACGGGGAATAGAAAGTTGGTGAAGGAGGAAGACAATGAGGCGAATGAGGGATGGAGGGACGATGAAGAAGTGGAACAGGTGGAGGAGGAGGAGGAGGAGGAAGAAGAGGAGGAGGAAAAAAAAAGAGGTAACAAGAGGCAAAGAAGGAGGAGTATAAAGAAGAAGAAGAAGAAAAAGAGGAAAGAATAATAACAAGAAAAGGAAAATCAAAAGAAAAATGAAGGAGATGGAGGAGGAGAGAAAGGTGGTGAAGGAGGAAGAGAATGAGGCGAAGGAGGGAGGGAGGGAGGAGGATGAAGAAGGGGAACAGGAGGAGGAGGAGGAGGAGGAGCGGCGGCGGTGAGGCAACACAGATACGCCCCGTCCTCCACTAACTCTCTGTAATTACCAAAACTGTGGAGTTATTATGACACAGCTGTATTAAACCATAATCATAGCTTTTATTAATCTCCATTACCGACTCTTCTTCCCACCCACCTAACCAAGTTTCTGCAGGCGTGGTTTATGTTAGCCTCCCATCCACCGCCCTTTCCTTTCCTCTCCCCCGCTTCCTCCTTCCTCCTACTCCCTCTCCTTCATTTCTCTCTCCTCTCTCCTCCTCCTTCTTTTCTCTATTCCTCCCTCCTTCCGTCATTAGTTTTTTCTCCCTTTTCATTCTTTTTTTTAACTTAGCTTCACCTTATATTCCTCCTATTCCTCTTTTTCCTTCTTCCTTCCCATTCCCTTCTTCCTTTTTTTTTCCTTTTCTCGCTCTCCTTTTTTCTTCTCCTTCACTTTCCTTCTCCTCTCCTTCATTCTTTCATACCATTCCACTTTTTCATTCTTTTTTACTCCTCCACCTTATCTTTCTCCTCCTCCTCCTCCTCTTGGTCCTCCTCATCCCACTCTTCCTTCATTCCTTTCTCCTTTTTTGCCCCTTTTCTCCTTCTCCTCCTCTTCCTCCTCTTCATTCCAACCCCACTCATTCACTTTTTTCTACCCCGACCCCCCCCCCCCCCCTTCTCTCTCTCTCTCTCTCTCTCTCTCTCTCTCCCACCCTCTTTACTTTATTCACCTTTCCAGTCTGTATTTTCCTCCTCCTCCTCCTCCTCCTCCTCCTCCTCCATGACCATCACCACCACCACTAATATTTTCTTCATTGCGCCCTCTCTCCTCCTTCCTCCCCTTATACTACACCTCCTCCTGTTTCGTGTGTTGGGGGAGGAGGAGGAGGAGGAGGAGGAGGAGGAGGTGGAGGGGGAATTCTTGCAGACATCGTTAAGTCCGTCGCAGTACATCAAGCGGCGCCCTGAGAATTTCTGGGGATACTTGCGGAAACTCCATCAACTGCTTAGGGTGAATTGCTCCTTTGCCGAGAATTACTCTATCGAGGCTCAGGGCGGGAGTGTGTGGAGTGGCGGCGGCGATGGTGGTGGTGGTGGTGATGGTAATGGTGATGGTGGTAGTGGTGGGGATGTAATGGTGGTGATGGTGGTGATGGTGGGGATGGTTGCGAAGGGTAAAAGAATGATGGTATGTTAATGTGTGTTTTGCTGGTGGGCATAATTTTCTACATTCTTTCTACATTCAACACTTCACATTCTACAGTCTTTCTCCAGTAGCGTGCAGTTTCCGTTTGTTTATCGCTCTGTTTCCGTATCTTTAACTTATCTTTCTTTCCTTAACATCAAAAGTACATCCACAGCGTCACCCGCGATTTATAGGAGAGACGTGAAGCGTAAGGAATAATTCAATTTCGGTACATATCTTTTCCTGTATTTATCTCTTCTCTCGCCCCTTCATCCGCGAGGTATAACTTATAATGATGATCCCTAACTTGAAGAGGTCGAGTTTTTGTCGCTGAGATCAGGCATGTCGAGGAGGAGGTGGAGGAGGAGGAGGAGGAGGAGGAAGTTGGGTGAAGTGCAGGGAATAGTGGTGGCAGTGGTGTTGTTGGTGATGGTTGGGTTGATATTAGCGTGAGGTAGATGTGGTAGTGTCGATGGTCGGTAGAGATAGGTGTGGTTATGGTAGGGTAGAGGGTGTTGAAGATATGGTGTTGATAGTGGTCGTGTATGGTGAAGCAGGTGAGGTGATAGTGGTGAAGGGTGTGAGGACGGTGTGGAGGGTGGTGCAGGCCAGGTGGTGAAGGGGAGAGACAGGTGGTGTCAAGCCTCCTCCACCTCCGCCACCACCACCACCACCAAAGTCTCTCAGCGCTCCGTGACACATCAATTAAGGTTTGCACGACCGATGGAAATATGTCTTCACACACACACACACACACACACACACACACACACACACACACACACACACACACACACACACACACGCACACAGGTAAGGCGGAAGCGTGGCCGCCAAGGAAGGCTCACACGAGTAACACACTTTCCACCTCTGCCTCGCTTCTCACTCTAAATTACAAACAAGCGAGCCTTTTCTCTGCGGGTCTTGTTAGAGCTGCTGCGAGGCCATTTGCTTGATTTATTGGATTATTTTATCTATTTTTTTCCAAGTCGTTCCTTTGTTTAATTGCTTTCCTCCTGCCGTCTCCCCATCGTGGGGTCGTTTGTTATTTTTTGCTGATGCAGCTCCTTTTCTCTTGTTGTTTCGCCACCCGCCGCCTCCCCATCCCTCCCCTCCCACCACCCCCTCCACCGCCCGTCCACACCTCCTCCACGCCCCTCCATTCACCCCTGTCACCCATCACTCCTTGGCGCCCCCAGGCCACGATGGGGCCTCGTTCTCCTTTGATCCCGCGTTGGTCTGATGCTTTGCATTTTCTGTTTTCATGAGTTCATGCTTAGAAAGAAGTCTTGTAACACTCATTTCACCAGGCAGATGTACTGTGCGTGTGTGTGTGTGTGTGTGTGTGTGTGTGTGTGTGTGTGTGTGTGTGTGTGTGTGTGTGTGTGTGTGTGTGTGTGTGTGTGTGTGTGTGTGTGTGTGTGTGTGTGTGTGTGTGTGTGTGTGTGTGTGTGTGTGTGTGTGTGTGTGTGTGTGTGTGTGTGTGTGTGTGTGTGTGTGTGTGTGTGTGTGTGTGTGTGTGTGTGTGTGTGTGTGTGTGTGTGTGTGTGTGTGTGTGTGTGTGTGTGTGTAATATATATATATATATATATATATATATATATATATATATATATATATATATATATATATATATATATATATATATATATATATATATATATATATCATCAGAAAATCCTGTTGAAACCTTTGTCATCAAGCTGCACAAGGCTGTCAGTGACCTTTGTGACCCTATGATGCCATCACTCTTCTTTCGCTCCTCTCAGCCGTGCACTTCACCTTGAACCTTCTTCTTCATGCATCTTCAGTCGGCCCAGAACCCCCCTTTTATACCTTCTCTAACCTACCTGTTCAGCCCCCCTGCACCCAGCACCTCACCTCGCTGGCCCTCAACACGCCTCAGCGCCGCCCCCCGCGTGGCCCCACCATTACTATGACTCACCTTTGCCCTGATGTCGCCCCCAAGACCTGGCCGAGGACGCCTCCCAGTTTGAGGAAGCCTGCTCAGTGCCCCGGAGCCGCGAGTAATAGCACATGACATGATCGCCTGTTGTCAGCATCAGAGCCAACTGTCTAGTGAAACCCGGAGAGGGGATTGTCTGCTCTGTGGCGCGAGGGCGGAGGGGCGGGAATGACTGCGGGGCGGCGTAGGCGGCGGGTGAACCTTACACCGGCCTGGCTTGCATTAGGAGGTGGGAGGGACCGGCTGACTGACGGTGGCCTGGCCGTCCATCGGATACACTCACTCACAGGACACACACACACACACACACACACACACACACACACACACACACACACACACACACTAAAACAGACACATATACACTAATGCACACACGCACACCACACACACAAAAAAACACTCTTGACACCGATTATACACTCATGCGATTCAGTGGCAATAAGGTCATTGCACACCACAATTGCTTTCTCGTACACTCACACACACACACACACACACACACACACACACACACACACACACCACTAGCATATACACACACAATTATGGACACAAACAACATACACACTAGGCGCTTGAGGACCTTACCCGCCCCCCCCCCCCCAGTGCACCCCCTGCGAGAGTGTGGGTGTATCGCTGGCTGTTTCTGATTCCTGCTATCATGTGTCCCCAGCCCACTTAGCAAGGCTCGACCAATCAGTGGAGACCTTGAGGCGGGCATAAAGAACTGTGAGGCCTCATTAGCTAAGAACAAGGACGGCCAGCATGACTGTTGGTTTTCGTCTCGGTTACCAAGAAGATTCGTACATCGGGAGAAACTGGGGTCGTCACGGCACAGAGAAGGGCACGACATGACGACACGCCTGCCTCCCCGTCAGCCAGTCGTCGGAGCTGCCCCGCGGCTGACGTCACCGATGCGGCCAGGCGCGGTCATGTCGGCCGCGGCTCATTCTCAGTCATAGTGTTGCTTCATGGTAATTGGTGCTTTGTACACTTTTTTTGGTCGCGGCTCATAATGTTTTTTGAAGACGATGTTGGTGTCACTTCCAGCGTGCCTGTTGCTTACATTTCCGCTTTCATATTTCGTGGCCGCGGTCACCCAGCTGGCAGGGGGCGGGGCGGCTTCCTCTGAGGACGGACATGATGCACGTTCAGTCGCTTCTGATGCAATGTTAATCCCCAGCGACGGGCGGCGAGCCGTGTCTTGCGTCACCGCTCGCCTCAAACACCCGCCGCCCGCCCTTCCAGCACCAATTAAATGGCACCAAGCTCATTACTTCCCCCGACCCGTCACTCAATATTTTGGGGTTCACGTCGCGCCGAAGAAACGTCCCTCCGAAGCGAAACACCGAAGTATTTGATCACTACATGGCCGGCTGGGACGAGACTGTGAATGAGTTACACAGACAGTTTCGGGGCGTTCAGTGACTGCTGATCTGATGGGGTAGATCTTGGGTGCTCCTCCTGCTCCTCCTCCTGCTACTGATGATGCTTCTCTTATTGCTTTGTTGTTATTGTTATTGTTGTGGTTTCTATTTTTGTATTTTTTTCTTCTTCTTCTTCTTCTTCTTCTTCTTGGTATTGGGGGTGTTAGATGGATGGGTTGGTTGGTTGTGGCGTAGGGGGAAGAGACGGAAGAGGAGGTAAGGGTAATGGTGGTGATAGTGATGGCGAAGGAGGAGGAGGAGTAGGTGGAGGAGAAGGAGGAGGAGGAGGAGGAGGGTGGTGGTGGTGGAGGTGGTGGTGGTGGCGGCCCATCTTGGTGATGTTTACCACGCTCGTTCCTCTCACTGCAGGTCGTAGAGTATCGCTGCTAACCTCATTTTTCCTTTTACAGCACCGACACTTATTCATGCTGGTCGCAGCGCATGGTGAATATAATAAAGAGGAACTTTACATTCCGGTTGAATACAAAGTAAATTAATAGACCAATAAAAATGGGTGGGTGGGTGGGGGGGGGGAGAGTACTCGTGCCTCCCGCCGCTGCCTTAGCTCACTCAACTTGCACAAAAGCCCCAAAACATTATGTTGCTAAAACTTTACTCGAGGATTTAGACGCCGACACATTTTGGCCCAACACGTGACAGTGAAGCCGGCGGGCGGCTGGCCCGGCTGGCAGAGTGAGGCGCCCCCCGCACTCGAAAAAGTTTTTCGTTTATTTTGCGTTCATTTCTAATATTTTGGCCATGAGGAAAGTCCCTTCAGCGCACGGTAACATTCATGCGTCAGGCACCAAAGTCTGCGGAGCGGCAATGTATTGCTTCGAGCGGTGACGGAGGAAAGGAAGGAAAGGGGCGGCGAACGAACGCGTGGGGATGTTGTCGTTGGTGCCCAGATTAAAGACAGTTAGCATGCACTCCAGCGTGGAGGGGTGAAGAGTGGGTGCCGAGGCGTGTGGGTTTTGGCGGTGGTCGCAGAGTGAGGTGACGGTGGTGGCCAGGCGGGGGGCCGTCTGTGGGTCGTGTCACTGGTGTGCACGTCGCTGCAGCGGTGGGAAGGTTCGCCGCACGCCTCGTCCCCCTCCCCTGGCGTGCCTCGGGGGCAGACACCTTATGGCAGCCGGACGGAATGCAGATGGAATTGCGAAAAGGGGCGTACCTTTCCCTTAATATCTCTCCTCCCTCCACGCCTGCAGTCTGTCACGCCCCCTCTACGCCCTCTCCCTTCGGACCCCACCAACTAATGCGCCTCGCCGGCCCGGTCCCTCCCATCTCGGTGGTGTCGAAACTCCATCACTTCCTACACGAAACTTGTCTTCGAACTACTTCGAGGACACTTACCCTCTCATGAAATGTTACTATTCACAAAACTTTGCTTTTATTTCTATAGAACATTAATTATACTTTTGTAACATGAATCAGTACTCTTAGTACGGAAAAGAGTCATGGTGCAGCCGCCTTGTTTTTTTTCTTTCTTGAGGGATCAGTTTTAAGAATGCATATAAGTCACCGCATTAGTAAGGTTCGTCATTCAGCCTCACCGAGCCTCCTGAGGAAGTTCGGCCACAGAAACTTCTGGCTTGAAGGTTTTATTGATTGTCCGGGTGTCCCAACACTCTTTCCTCTCGCTGCAACGGTTGGAAGAGGAATGGGTTGTGAAATGATATGTGAGTCTTCATTGTCCTCTAAGTCTTCTTAGTCTTCGTTATCTCACCACGCATTCATTATTTAGATTTTGTTCACTTAATGAGAAGGGCAGGATCTTTTCATCATTTGGTTCTTGCTATCCTATTGATATTTTTCCTTTCCCACTATAATTAGATTATGAAACAAAAACAAAAAAGTAAAATTACTGTATTGACATTTAACTGTATAGAACTAAAAAGCCGTTCAGTAATTTATCGCTCACTGGTCAGATGTCTCTATAGAGTCTGTATTATTAACTTTGGCTCGACTTGAGGTTGTGCATGTTTCAGTGAAGTAAATTTGGGCACTTCCTATTTATCTGCCATTGTAAGATGTCATTGATACATCATTATCATACGAAAGGCTGTTAGGGGGACGTGCGTGCGTGAGTGGGTGCAACACGCGCGGTGTCCCCGGTTGAATACACTCGCGGAAAGGAGGCGTCGCGTCGCCGCCCCGCCGCTCGCCAGGGCTGGAGGGACTCAAGACAGATTTTCCCGGTAACAACCGTCTTCATTCAGCCCGACAAGGAAATATTACAGTGCGGGGCGAACACGATCCGCCCCGCCCCTCCCTCGCCCCCAGCGTGTGCCGGCGGCGCCCAGCAAGGTGTTCCCCCCCTGGGTGGCGCTGAGTGTAGCCCGGCGGCGGTCTGGGCAGCATAAGCGGCCTGCTCACACCTCATCATAATTAACCCGCCGCCTGGCTGTTTTCATCCAACTCTTGGCTGTTGCTACAGACTCATGATTACATGTAGTTCACGCAAGATTGAGAGGTGCCATGAGTTCGACTTTCCTCTGCCAACGACCTTCATGTAGGGTATTGCAGGGGGGGAGTCAACCACCTGAAAGCGTGGCCGGGGGAGGGGGGGGAGGGGGCGGCGCCGCGGCCAAAAGAGCACCGGCGAGGAACAAAGAGTCATCTGGTCTGCGCCACCCGCACGAGCCTGGCTGGTGGTGACACGCCCTGCCCTCATTACCAGCCGCCCGCGCCCGCCCTCACCCGCCCTCACTCATTAGGCTTGCCCTTTACCCTCACCCGCCATACACTGCTCTGTCTCGCACCTTCCCACCGCCACTCAGGTCCGCTGCCCAGTTACCCTCACCTGCCCTCAGTGCTCACCTGTTTGTTGGATAAAGCCAGAGCCATCGCCTCAACGCGCCCTGTACGCCAGCATTCACCTGCCTTAATTAACCCCTCTCACCTTAGTAAACAAGACACTGACCCAGTCGATCACAGTGTCGTGTTGTCTGAACGTCATGATGTTAGTCAGTTCAGTTGCGACATGCTTGTCCATCATTATGTACATACTAAGGTAACAGCAACCCCTGGAAATGTTGAGACAGAGTAAGAATATGAGAGACAAAAGAAACCAAGAAGAAAGAACGAGACGAACATAAAGTAGGGAAAGGGAGTAACAATGACAACTTTCACTCACGCAACTTGCATCATGAGCTCTTTACAGGCGTTTCATTACCCAGCCCTGCCCTCTCTTGGTGCCTGACTCTCGCCGCGCTTGTCTTCCTCCACCTCTCCTTTCTCTGTCTGTCTGTATTTCTGTCTCTCATCCGTGGTGCAGTGAAAGCCGGTCACTGGTCTCTTGCGGCCAAGTTCGTGTTCACCGTCACATTGAGACGAGAAGCTGCTGCACATGGTCCCCGCGGCCCTAAAACAACAAACAGGTGCGTCGAAACACAGTCCCGGGAGTCAAGTTTCTCGTGAATCTATAAAGTTGGGACGTTGGAGCAGCAAGAACCGTCGTGTCCGAGCGGCGGCGATCTCGGTCCTCCTCCTCCTCCTCCTTCTCCTCCTCCTTCTCCAGCATCAGCCAGTCGCCGCCCTCCACACCTCGGATCACCAACTCCCTCCAAGTTTGGATGGGGATGGCAATCTTTTATTCATGGGACGAACGAGCTCGGGCACTGCATCAGCTGGAGGCCCACCCGCTCCTCTCCCCGGTGATACGGCCAGTCAATCACCCCTGCCCTGCCTCGTCTCGGCCTCTGCTTCAGGCCTGCCCCCGCCCTCTCACCGCTGCCATGGGTCATCTCTGCGCTTCACACTGTCTTGCCCTGCCCTATCCCAGCCCTGCTCCCACAGTCCCCCCCATCCCATCCCATCCCATCCCATCCAACTTCACACCTTTCAGCCACACCCTTTCTCCTCCACATGTCAACGTCACAGTACTACAATTTTTTCCCCCACTGCAGCTCCTACTTCTCTTTTCAAAGGTCCTCATATTAGTCTGCCTTCCGCCTCAGTCCTCGTTATCAAGGGCGCCCTAGGTCACTGTTACAGTTCCTATCAGTCCCTTTTCACTCGAAGTCCTACCTATATACAGCAGAATCCTTCCCTTCAGGTTATCTCTCGGCTCCTAGATGACCTCAAGCAAACTCTCTGGTACTCTCTCCATCTGTCCTCTTCTGCCCTTTCATCCAGCAGCTCCTTCACCCCTCTCCTACCTAGTTCTCCCGCATCCCACTCTTGCTATCCACCCACAGCCTCCACCTGCCCATCCCCCCCGCCGTCACCTTCCCTCCCTCCTCTCCTTCCCCCCCCCCCCAAAAAAAAAAAAGAGCCCCACATGAGCCCTTCCAGTTGTCAGTTTATATTTTTATTCATTGTATTTTGTTATTGAAATTTTAGTCATGATTGTTCTGTGTGTGTGTGTGTGTGTGTGTGTGTGTGTGTGTGTGTGTGTGTGTGTGTGTGTGTTTATTAAAAAGCAAAGCCAATGTACTGACTGGTAAATAGTACTCTTAAATATTTGGAGATTTCAGTGTGTGTGTGTGTGTGTGTGTGTGTGTGTGTGTGTGTGTGTGTGTGTGTGTGTGTGTGTGTGTGTGTGTGTGTGTGTGTGTGTGTGTGCGCGTGTGTTTAGAATAGGAATCAATATTTCACTGATAAACTGTATATATGATGTTTGATATGAATCTCTCTCTCTCTCTCTCTCTCTCTCTCTATCTATCTCTCTCACACACACACACACACACACACACACACACACACACACACACACACACACACACACATTATTGTCTTTCTCTAAGTAACGTTAAAGAATTTTTTTTTTACCTCTTTTTTTTTTTAACGAACGTGCAGCCTCTCATGAATTCAATCTCAATACATAGTTACAACATTTGACCTCACAGATTAGACGATTGACACACCTTTACTTTCTTCACTTTTACATTCACAACACACACACACACACACACACACACACACACACACACACACACACACACACACACTCGTAACTATTCTATGCTAATTTTCACGCACTCATATTCTCTCACTGCGTTGCCTGGACTGTTATTTTTTTCCTTTCTCATTTTCTCCGCTTCCCGTCTCCTTTTTATGTGTGTGTGTGTGTGTGTGTGTGTGTGTGTGTGTGTGTGTGTGTGTGTGTGTGTCGTTCATATATTCGCGGTGTTTAATTGCTTCATGTTCTGTTTGTTTGTTCTTGTAGGTTGTAAATGCGTGTTTTTGTGACGCATTAAACATAATCCTAGAGTAAACTTTTGGATAATGGTTTGAATTTTTGTTTTTATTGTTTGTCTTTGTATTTTTTCATTATTATTGGAGGGTCTATGATTCTCTCTCTCTCTCTCTCTCTCTCTCTCTCTCTCTCTCTCTCTCTCTCTCTCTCTCTCTCTCTCTCTCTCTCTCTCTCTCTCTCTCTCTCTCTCTCTCTCTCTCTCTCTCTCTCTCTCTCTCTCTCTCTCTCTGCCACTTGAACCCCCCCCACACACACACACAAATACACACACATACACACATATTGTTATTGATCACTTTTAGCACGTTTATATGCATTTCTCTCTCTCTCTCTCTCTCTCTCTCTCTCTCTCTCTCTCTCTCTCTCTCTCTCTCTCTCTCTCTGCCACTTGAACCCTTGTCCTTTAAATCTCAACCATCATATTCTTCGCCACTTTAAAGATCACCACTCCATAAATCCTTAACCTTGGAACCCTTAAAAGTATCCTCGCACAAACCACATCCCTTATTTTCGTCTCACCCCTCTTCGAGTCCCACCAACGAAGCACAAATCAACGCGCTAAACAGAGGAAGAAAAAGAGTCAGAGAGAGGGGTAAAAGAGACTGAAAGCGCTACTGGGGAACAAGAAGCCACAACCGCCCATCGCGAGGCCATTATCCGCTCAAAGTACCGAGTTACTCATGCTTACGTCCAGGGGAAGGAAGAGAAGAGCAGCGCCTTTAACTTAAGCACGCGTGGGTTGGTAACACTGTATCTGTCTTACCAGGGAGGGAGGGAGACGGGGAGTGATGGCTGAGAGGGGAGATGAGAAGGGGAAGGGGAGCGATGCGGTGGCGGCGGGAAGAGGGAGGAGAGGGAATGGAAGGGAGAGAAGGGCGAGACGAGAGGGATAAAGGAGTACCCTGTACTGGCAGAGTCAAACATGCAATATTTTCATTACCTGCCCTCTAATTAAGGGTTCCCTGTCGGCCCAGGAGAACCCACCTCTGCTCTCATTCTTCATCTCATTGTCCGAATCTGCAGTAAAAACTTCGGCTTTAGCTTGACTGACAGTGACGGATGGCCCGCGAGAGGAGAGATGGAGAGGAGGGGGGGGGAGGGAGGGGACGGAGGCACAGCTACAGGAGATTAAGGAGGATGGAGGCAAAGGGGGGAAAAGAGAGAGAGAGAGAGAGAGAGAGAGAGAGAGAGAGAGAGAGAGAGAGAGAGAGAGAGAGAGAGAGAGAGAGAGAGAGTTATGTAAAACCGAGATAAACAAATTTGAAAAAAAAAATGGTTAAGGAAAAAATCTTTATATTACCGAATATTTATTTTTTGGTTAGGTGTTTGGGAACGTTTTTGTGGATGTGTGTCTGTGTGTATGTGTGTGTGTGTGTGTGTGTGTGTGTGTGTGTGTGTGTGTGTGTGTGTGTGTGTGTGTGTGTGTGTGTGTGTGTGTGTGTGTGTGTGTGTGTGTGTGTGTGTGTTCAATCTCACATTATTTTAAGTATCATAATTACGCGTGAACGCTAAATGTATGTGTGCATTTGTGTGTGTGTGTGTGTGTGTGTGTGTGTGTGTACGCGGGACGCTGACGTCGTAGCGAGGCAGGGTGATAGTGTGCTAAATGTCCCTTCTGTATTTATGTAACAAACAAGCAACGCCTTTACGCGCGCCGTGATAGACGTAAACAGACACAATAATGTAAACTAAACACACAACTCCTGCCCTTGAGATGCTGAAAGTGTGGGACGTGGAGGGAAGGAGGAGGAGGAGGAGGAGGAGGATATGAAGAAGAAGAAGAAGCAGTAGAAAAGAAGAAGAAGAAGAAGAAGAAGAAGAAGAAGAAGAAGAAGAAGAAGAAGAAGAAGAAGAAGAAGAAGAAGAAGAAGAAGAAGAAGAAGAAGAAGAAGAAGAAGAAGAAGAGAGAGAGAAAGAGAGAGAGAGAGAGAGAGAGAGAGAGAGAGAGAGAGAGAGAGAGAGAGAGAGAGAGAGAGAGAGAGAGAGAGAGAGAGAGAGAGAGAGAGAGAGAGAGAGAGAGAGAGAGAGAGAGAGAGAGAGAGAGAGAGAGAGAGAGAGAGAGAGAGAGAGAGTTCTGAAGAGGAAGGATGGATGGAGAGAGGGCTGGAGGGAAGTGGAGGAGAGGGAGGAAGGTAGGCAGGCAGGGAAGGAGAGAGATGAGGTGAAGGAAGGAAAGGGTGGGGGGAGGGTGATGGAGTGGGAGGGGGGAGGGTGCAGGTGGGGCGACAGAGATGGAGAGGGACCTGGAACGCTGGACACGGAGGTCAATAATGATCCATGTAGAGAAGTCCGGTGGGAGAGTGCATGGAGGGGGGGAGGGGGGGGAAAGGGGAGTAGGGGGTGATGTATGTGTGTGGGAGGTGGGGGTGGTAGGGGGTGAAGGAAGGGTGCAGAGGATGGCGCAAGAAAAGGAAGGAAAGAGGGAATTAGAAAAAGATGACGGGGAAGGAAGAAGATGAAAGAGAGGAGTGGGAAAGGAGAGCAAAGAGTGGGAATGGGTGTGGTGAGGGGGATGGAGGGGAGGGATAGGAGAGGGAAAGGTAAAATAGAAGAAGGGGAGGAAAGGGAGGAAGAACAGCAAGAAGAACAGGATAAGAAATAGGAAGAAGATGGAAGAAGAATACAGGGATCGGAAAGAATGAGCATTAGAGGAAGTGGAAAAGGAGGAAGAAGAGGAAGAAAATAAATAAAGAGGAGGAATGATAGAAATGTGACACTACATTTAAAGACGTAACAAGTAAAAAAAGGAAGTGAGATCAGAGAGAAAAGGAGTAAGAAAGCTTTATGGATGCTGGGTAGTAACGTTGTGATCAGTGAGATGAGCCTCAGAAGACTAATCTCATCGCATCTCATCTTGACTCATCTCACCGAAGCTCAGTTATGTCTCAGCTCACTGTATCTTGTTTCGGGTCATCTCGCTTCTTCTCAGCTCGTCTCAATTCGTCTAAGTTTATTAATAACTCCTCATTGTGACTCATATCTTGACTCACCATATCTCTTCTCTCTTAATCTCATCTTTCCTTGTCTCACCTCATCTCGCCTTGACTCATCTTGCTTCCTTTCATCTTGTCTTCTCTCGGCTCACCTTATCATGCATGTCTTGACTCATCTCATCTCGCTTTTTTTTACCTCATCTTCCCTTATCTCACTTCATTTCGCATTTGCTTATTTAACTTCGTCTTATCTCTCCTTGGCTCATCTCATTTCACTTCCTCTCGCCTTATCTTCCTTTATCTCACCTCATCTTGCCTTGACTCATCTCATCTTGCTTCCTCCTGGCTATCTAATCTTCCCTCGGCTCATCTCATCTCATCTTCCTGGTCCACAAGCGTCGTGTGATCGCCGTGTAGCGCGTGACTGATGACCAATCTCGCTCGTGACGTGAGTCCCCGAGAGGCCCCAAGAAACATTAAACTTGAAGGAGATGATGCACGTCACCCTCTCTCATCGACGCGCCTTGGTCTCTCATGTCTCCTAAGCTTTCCGGAGCGAGGGCGTGAAGGCATGGAGTACGTGAGACTATGAGGCCTGCGGGTGTGAAGGCGTCTGAGGGTGGGAAGGCTATCGAGGAGGCGTGAGGAGGCGGAACTAAGGAACAGCGTCTGCCTCTGTTACTCCCTCGTTTGCAAAGCATAGTCCTTACACCGTCTCGCCAGCCCAAGGAAGGGAGGTGCTTTTCCTTTCTGGCTCCCCCTGCGTCCAAGCTTTATTCCTCCTCCCCCACCTCCGCCTGTACCTTCTTCCCCTCCTTCCCCTTCTCCTTTCCGTCCTGGGCCAGTATTCTTAGCTGGCTTCTTTTTAACGTTCCTCGCTGTGCCTCAACGTCCTCATCTTCCGTTAGTCGTTTCCTCTCATGACAGCGTCCTCCGCCTCTTCCGGAAGTCTCCCTCGCCGCTCTTCCTACTTTGCTCTTACACTCTCTTCCTCCTCCTCTTCCCCTTCGAGACACGCGCTTTGGTTTCCCTCTTCCTCCTTCCTCTCCCGGACCTTTGCTTGTGTCATCACGTTCAGCCTCTCCGCTTTTTGTGGGTCTTATATTTGTTCGTCGCGGCCACACGACACTGGTCCCGCTCCTGCAGCTCCTCTTGCTTCTTCTCCTCCTCATCCTCATTAACACCATCATAATCGCCTTTTCTTTCATTCTCGTTCTCTATCTCCTTCTTCCTCCACCTCCTCCACCTCATCATCATCAACATCATTATAATCACCTTTTCTTTGATTCTCTTTGTCTATCTCCTTCTTCCTCCACCTCCTCCTCCTCCTCCTCCTCCTGGTCTCTCGTGGGCCCGTCAGCCAGGCCGCAGCGTCAGGCGGCCACGGGGTGAGTAATAACAGGCTCACCCTCAGCTGGGCCCCGCGGCGACACGGGCGGGGATGCATTACTCAGGGCGGCGCTGATGACTGTTCTCCGGGTTATCGGGGGAGCGATCATGAGCTGCAACCCGGGGAATCGATCACCGCGACCCACCCTCACGCCCGTACGACCGCACACCCACACCCCCTCCCGCCCGATCCTCCGTTTTGGATGGATTTGTGGTCTCACCTCTGTGGTCTGACCTCTGTAGCTTTACCTTTGTGGTCTAGACTTAGTTATCACCTCCTCAGGCCGTGTTCACCTGCCTTATCCTCCTCTACCTGTTCATGATCACGGCCTTAGCGCAGCACCTTCCCCTACACCTATGCAGTCAATGCAGTCACACCTTTCTGTCCATCCGTAAAGACCCCCGAAATGTGGAAAGGACTTTGCCTACTGTCCTCACCTGCATCTGCCTCTCAGCCCTTCCTCAATAGCTTTTATCAAGGCCTTAGGCACGTTATCCTTGGTTCATCTTTCCTCAATCCCTCCTGGAAAGCAGGTTATAAAAAGGTAAATATATATTTAAATATATCCAGGGTGTTCGTCTCGCTATCACTTGAGATGATTTCTTTTGTATCCGTAAGATCTAACAAGCACAAGTCATTGTACTCAAGGAAGTGAATCATCGATTGCATTGCCGTGCGGTATGATTATTGTTGTTCAAGATAATTTGGTGATTGCCCAACACTGCGCGTTTGCACCGGAAGGATGTTGTGAGGGTAACACAAAACCACTGAAAAGAGTCGAGGTTGTCTTGCATTTCATATGGAAAATTAATTATTTTAATACATCATTATCCAACAACGTCATCCTTCCCTTTTCACTCCCGCCTGGAAACTTGCCAAGACCCAGAGCAGAGCCTTAAAAAATATATATGGACCTTCATCCGCAGCTAACTATAAATCAGGAGGCATGAGTAACTCACACCTCGGCGGCAGCAGCAGCACGGTGATGATGAGGAGTAAGACCTTTCCTCACTTGGCCTCGCTGTGCCCCTGTCCTCCCTCCCCCCCACCCCCCTCTCCCACAAATCCCCTGGACACACAAGCGGGTCGCGTGAGGCCCTTAGGTGGCATCAAGTTTGGTCCCTCAACTTTCGCCTCCCTGTAATATTGTCTCGTGGGCCCAATGTGTATACGTTCCAACATGATATCAATACAATTTTCTTTTGACTTGGGATGAAAATAAACGCGGCCAACAAGTAGGACGAGCAGCAGGGGCGGCGGCCACGGGGCTGCTGGACGCGGCCCCGCGACGCTAGAGGCTGAAGGAGGAGGGTCCAGGGCTCGGATCCTGGTGACTTGGTCAGTGAAACGAATAGGTGGGTGTGTTGGGTATAGGGTCTGGTGGTCTCTTCCATACAATACGAGTATGTTTGGGGCTTTAGATTCTAGGTATAAGGACAAAACTTAAATTATGGTTTTGTTTTTCATTGGCGTATAGTTTTAGTTTAAGTTGTCGCACATTTGGAGACACTAGGTAATACTCTCAAAGGAACTAAGTAACTGGCGCTTGACTCACGCATCGTCATCTGGTCACGGGGAAGCCTGCAAGATAACAAGTTTAGTGTCTGGTGGAATGGGAGCAGGCAGGGGATCCAATCATCAACTGCCTTATTTTTTCACCGAGGAGAGTGGTCTTGGCGTGGCCGTGATCGTGAGGACTGGCAGGTGACAATATTACTCAAGTGCTATTGGTTCGCCTTGATATGTTGGCTTGTGATTTGATGTGAAAACTCTGAAGACTCGGAAAGAGAAACAAAGACAGAATGACGTCGCCTCGAGACTTTGAAGTGTTCCTGCGAGGCTGACGTGACGGCGTGGCGGGTCAGCGGTGGCCTGGCGCTGCGGGGCCCTGAGCAGCACAGCAGAGGGGCGGGACCCCTTCCCTTTGTCAGCTGCTGGTAATAAAGTAAAGAGTACATAAGTAAATAATGGATGTATAATTCCTTCGTGATCATACCGTAATCCTTGATTTAGACTCCTGCCGCAATAAACATTCCTTCGTTTCTTCGCTTCTTAAAGAGATTAAACAAACTCGTGTTCATCGTAACAAGTTATTTTTTACAAGGTTTCACACATCTGTTCCGGTAGAAATTATAACTGTATCGTTGCAACTCTTTCCTGGATATATTTTTTGCGGGGATGTACACCTTCCGTCACGGCTAATGCGGCGATTGTTGCACAGGTACATATGTTCTCCCCACGCCTTGTCTTGCTAACACTGAATAAGAAGCATTACATGAACGTCTGTCCGGGGTGAGCATGCGTTGAATTTACAACGTGTAGAAGTATATAGGAACCAGACAAAGTTATCTTATACTGAGGAAAAAAGTTCATCTTTGTACGTATTATACTGTTTCTTACCCTCACCCTCCTCATCCCGCTCATCCCAGGTGTATCTCCCTTCACCCCGCCTCGCCTCACCATAATGACATGACATACCCACGAAGCCTGTCCTTTCTTGCCTCTGTCCATGTTATTCATTTCATCACACGGCGCGCTGCTCATCCGCTTTTAGATCAATAACATTTCGAGCTCATCATTACTCACTCACTCACTCCTGGCGCATCGTATTTTAATTTTCTTTCATTGTTTCACGTGCGGTGACAATAAGGAGGAGCAGGAGGAGGAGGATCAAGAAAATACGAATGTAATCTTCCGGTGTGAAGTGCAGGGTGTCAGGTGGAGTACTCGTGAGCGGCGGAGTACACGGGAGGGTCTGGGGGCAAGGGGAGGGGGTGAGGGGGTGGGTGGGAGGGGGTCAAGGAGAGGGAGGTGATGGAGGAGGGGGTGGTGGTGGTGGTGGTCGTGGTGTTGGGCGTATGACTGATGCCACGTTGCAGACTCGGCAAAAATCTCGCCGGAAAAATAGTATGTGTCAAAAGTTTGGTCAAATAATTTCCCGGCTTCTCAATCTTTCAATGCCGACCATCACTCTCATGGCCTCTGGAGGGCCGCCAAGACCCCCAATGATGCGGGTGTACAGGCCAAGAGGCGGAGAGGAAAAAAATATGCAGGCAGGGAGTCAGTCACGAGGCGAAAATGGACTGGATCGGTGCAGTCACTGACACACACACACACACACAAAAAAAAAAAAAAAAAAAAAAAATAGTTGTGGTAGATGAGATGTTAAAGATAAGCTCATGTAAATTCATTCTCATTTTCATATTTTAATTCGTCTTGGCCTCATTACATCTAAGCTGCCCTTACTACTACTACTACTATTACTACTACTACTACTGCTACTACTACCACCACCACCACTATTACTTCAATTGCTACTACTACCATCATTACTGTCACTACTATTTATACTTCGACTACTACTACTACTACTACTACTACTACTGTTACTGCTACTACTACTACAACTTTTCAAACAATCATCAATCATAACTACTATCAAGGATCGTGTTCCCTTACCAACGAATCCGCCATCCTCAGTATAACAATGGTTTGCCGGATGACCGCTAGTTACGGATTTGCTCAATTTAGCCGTCAACCTCTTTCATTAGTCATACAGTGCGCTTTCTTTTCTCTCAAGCCATCATACAAAATTCACACCCTTGATCATTAACGTTCAGAACACTATTTAAAAAGTGTGATCACGTAGGCAACGCGCTTGAGGGAGGGACCAATCACCTTCCATCACCAGGGCAGATCACGTGACTCCCCGGTTGCTGGTACACCTGCCGCCCGACACCCTTAGGCAGTGGACGCGCCTCGCCAAGTAGGGACCTTGTTGAGTGATCGGTGCACGGACGACGCTAGAACCTTCCCCTTGAGTGATCGGTGAGAGGACAACACTGGACCCCTCCCGCCGCCTCTGCAGAATTGGTGAGTGTTAATTCCTGTGACTGTCTTAAGGTGTATTTAGGAACACTCAGGTTAGTTATTATGCTTGAGGAGGTTGTGTGTTGAACGTGGTGGCCAGAGGTATGTTATGAGTGGCCACCTGACCTGTTTTGAATTCGTTATCAAGTGTTTTTGTTAATGACTGAGTTTGTGAGTCTCTATATACCGTTTATATTCGAAGGATTGTGTGCGGGGAAGACAATGACGATGATGCACTGTGTTGAAGTGGATTATCACACACAGACACACACACACACACACACACACACACACACACACACCTGTTTGTAGTTACACCTGTGTGAAACTTTCTAATTACCTTCACACGCCGAGTCCGTTTTCATGGATTACGGCGCCTGTGTTCGCCTCTTATTATAGTTTGAAGGGCGAACCAAACACACACACACGCACACGCACACACATATATACCTTTTTGTTTGTGTTTACGTCTGCAGTCAGTCAGGTGTGAAAGTGGGTCGTCTTGCGGGCAGTAATTGGTGCGTGTCAGTCAGGTGTTTGTGGTGGCGGGCTGGCCGACCATTAGTCACTATACAGCAGTTCGCGGTGTTAGGATTGATTACCGCTGATTAATGGACGTTTGTTTCGCTAAGCCGCCACTCCGAAAGCAAGGGTTGATTACTTAGCGTTTTGTCACCAACTTGACAGACAGACACGATACCTTCCCTTCCTTCCCCTTATGAATAGTGAACATCCCGCTCCTTTACCCCCTTTCCTTATGTATGGTGTTCTTCCCTCTGTCCTTCCCTGCTCCACATCCCACGTTCTTCTCCTCCTCTGCCCGTCTTTCCCATGTAGTCCCCCCTCCCCTCCCCCCAGTCCAACGCAGCCCCCGTAGTTTGCATGGTTTACTTCTCTCCCCCATTTCTCATGTTTTTCATTCCCTAGTCATTTACTTACTCCCCAACCTCCTCTACTCGCCTCTAGTCTTTTCTGTTACTCCGCTCTCCTTTTCCCATATCCGTCTTTTCATTCTCTTGTTTCTTGCTCTCATCTTCTCATCTTCCAGTTATCTTCTGTTCGCATCTATCCACATGTTTTTCCTCCATATCCTCTACTCCATTCTTTTCTTTAGTTCCAGCTTCCCTACTCGCCTCTCCCCTCCATTTCTTACTTGATATTGCAATGGTTCCCTCTCGTGTTCCTTTCCTCTCCTTTCCCCTCTTCATTTTTTCCTATTTCTACTCTTCCTTCTTTCCCATTCCCCTATTTCTTCTTTCCCCGTTCCCCGATTTCCTTCTTTTTTGTTCCCCTCTACTTTCTCGTTCCCCCCTCATCCCTCTTTCAACGTTCACAGTCTTCCTTCTCTTTCGCTTCCTTCTTTCTTGTTTCCCCTCTTTCTTCTCTCCCATTTTCCCTTTTCCTCCACTCCCTATCTTCTAGCGCAAAGGTTCTCTTCAGTGTTCTCTAGCCACCCATCCACGTCTTCCTCCTCATCCTTTTCCCTCCTCTTCCCTCACTCACTCTTAACTCTTTCCCTATCGCCTTCCTTCCATCTTTCCTCCTCCCCTCCCCACCATCCCCTAAGTTTCCTCCTTCCCCCTGCTCTAAACTGCCCTCCTTTCCATCCTCCTCCCTAAACTGTCCCCCCCCCCTCTCCGTCCTCCCTCTTTCTTGATTCCCTCCCTGCCCTCCTTCTCCATCCCCCCTCCCCACCATATTCATCCTTCCCCTGCATGGCTCTAAATCCCCCCTCCCTCCACTCTGGTCCTACCCGAAGTTCCAGCCCCCTTCCTCTCCTACATATTCCTTCTTCCCCTCGCCTTAAACTCCCCTTTCCCTCTCCTCCTCCGCCTCCTCCTCATCCCCCCTCCCTTTAACCTCCCTTCCCCCACCCATCTCCAGCCTCTAGTTGCCGGGTGAAGGATCTCCGCCGCTCGCATAAAGATTAACAAGTAAGTAGGAGGAAAGAGGGCGGCCGCGGTGATAACTCCGGCGGTAGACACGCTGGTATTGATATTTCATAAACTTGCCGCTCGCTGAAGCCAAGCCAGCCGGGCCAACCTCTGCCTCAGCTGCTCTCCGCTCAAGTCTTCCAACACTGCTGTAGGGGGCGCTGGGGCGTGGGGTGGCGTACTGTGGTGTGGTGTTGAGTTGTTGGGGAATGTGGGGTTTTTGGGTGCTGTGGTAGTGTGGTTGCGTGGGTTAGGGGTGTGGTGTGGTGTGGTAGGATAGGGTGTGTCAGTGTGGTGTAGTGTGGTGTGGCGGCATTGTGTTGTGTAGGGGTGTGGTATGGGAATGTGGTGTTTAGGTGTGGTATAACGGCAATGTTTGATGTTGGGGGAACTGGCATGGTGGGATTTGCTGTGGGAGTGAGGCTGTAAGGGAAAGTGTAAATGGTGTTGTGTATTGAAAGGGGGTGGTATGGTGGTATGGTGAGTTTCAAAGCTATTGTGGTGGGGTGTCGGAATGGTGTTTGGTGATTGGAGGGGGTGAGGTGGGGGTTGCGTGAGGGATATCGGAGGAATGTGACGTTGTTTGGTGCCTTAGTGAGTTGGAGGAGCGAGGTGGTGGTTGTCTTGCAGGGTAGTGGCGTTGCGTTGTGTTCCCGAGGCGGGCGTTGAAGCGGGGTGTTGCGTGATGGGGAGCTCGGCGCAGGCTCGCTGTGGGGAGGTTGCAGCGGATGGGGATACACGGAAGGGGTGGAGGGAGGGAGGAGGATGGCTAGGAGTGAAGGCGAAAGCTTCCTCCTAAAGTCTAGCGTAGTCATGGCTCTCTCCGTCTTCTCGAGTCCACCCCGCTGCCCCTGAAAAGACTCTCGTAGTGGGGCCTCGAGACACTCATTTTCTGTGGGCGTTGGACAGCCAGTCAGACACCGATCTGTCCGCACCTTAGGCTGCTACTGCACCGACGAAGGAGTGTGAATGTGTGTGTGTGTGTGTGTGTGTGTGTGTGTGTGTGTGTGTGTTCCTTGGCGCCGCTGACCTCCCCTTCTCCCCTCCTCTCCCTCTCCCCCTCCCCCTATGCCTGTAGAAACAACGCCCCCTTCCCCCCTGTCATGTCCCAAGTCATGTCCCAAGTTAGACAATTCACCGGCAGTCAACATAAACAGCCATACATTTAGCAGACTAGCGATTTGAAGTGTTTAAAGATACAGTTAATCTGAACTCGAACGTAGGTGTTTGTTACGTTCAGGGCTTGTTGTCAGCTGGGCGGGGATCAGGAATCAAATCTGATGGTTTTGGGTTTGGAAATTTTGAAAGTATTATTGAAATGCCACGAAGTGTGAGTGCGGCGTCAGTTCCTTCGTTATTCTTCTTAAGCCTTACTGAGTGTACTTAGGAGGTATATGTGCTTCGTTGCCGTTGTTTTCCTTTCTAGAAAAGATTATTTTTGTTTTTTGCATGTTTTTATTTGACGTGTGTGTGTGTGTGTGTGTGTGTGTGTGTGTGTGTGTGTGTGTGTGTGTGTGTGTGAGCGCGCGAAATAGGACAGACAGAGAAAATGGGGGTGAGGCATATTCATGAAAAGGAGAAGCTTTCTGCATATATCTTCCTTTTATTGGATATATTTGATTAAACTAGTGAGTGGCTGACTTTGTCAACGAATACTGTAGGCTGCATTTGTTGCGTTACCACAAGCAAATGTAGATATAGTGGCTGATATGACATGCTTGCTTAAGCCACATTGGATACTGTTGTGTTTGGATTCGTCGTTTGCTTTGAAGAGGTCTCCCGGCCCTACTGAAGAGTGAACGAGTAGATGATCTCTCCCTCCTCCGGGGCATTTTCTGGGTTCCTTGGCGGCACCCGCTCGTCGACGAAGCTCAGTGTAGCTCTCGGCGGCAACACCGTGTGCCCCTCCGTCACGTGTGTCACCTCCGAGTGTCGCACGCCCGAGGCTTCAAACATTGTAGTGTCTAATAGCTGGGGAGGCCTAGACGCTGGCGGCTCGGTGAGCACATCTCCACTAGCCGGAGCGTGGCTCAGGACCTGGTGAGGAACAGTCAGGATTTGATGACTTTCGCGAGTGACAAGTTCGTTTTGTGTCAGAGCCTCTGCTGCCTCGGCGACAACTTGGAGAGGGTTGAAGACCTGAGCTGAATGGAGGACTTGTTTGTGTTGTTGCTGCTGAGGCTGCTGCTGGGAGCACAGCACCACGGGAGTGTGCTGCTGATCCACCACGTCCGGTTCGTCCGATATAATAGTTGGATCCGTTACCACCTGAGTGTCCAGGGCGATCATCTGGTCCGTCTGCATGATGACAGCGCCGCCAGCAGCGTCCTTAGCCGCCAGAGGCTGTGAAAGTGAAGGGTTGTTACCGTGCAGCTTGGGAATGGGGTTATCGGTGTGATGCATCAGCAGGGATGACATGGTTAGATGAATTATATGAATATTTACTCCACGTAAATGATCATTTATTCTTCAACCGTGAAAGTTCCACGAAGGTGAATGGTCACTCTGCCACTTAATTTATAATTTCCCTTTTTTTTTTTATAAATAATTCTTTTTTACATGTTTTTCGAACGTCACCTACGAGTAAAGGTGTTGTAATTAAATCACTTAGTACAATGCATGCATAATACCAAGCCAGCTACCTGGTGCTCGAGGTCCTTGTGCTGCTGCACCATGCCCAATGAACCACAACCGTCCGGCGAGGAGGCGAGGCCGAGGCTGGGCAGCAACGTGGCCACGTCCCCCGGCTGCTCCCCGAGCTTGTCCGGCAAGATGATGATGACTTGTTGCGTCCCATCGTCATCCACCTCGACTGTGGTGTCCCCCTGCAGCTGTTGTATCTGGGGCGGGACAGGAGACAAACCAGTCATGCATCGTTCATGGTTCGTTCAAGCGGTGAATCAAAAAACGTGTTCGTGGGTCTCACTGCGACAGGCAGCCGCCTCGATTGTGATGGACGGCGTCAGGCCAGGGCAGCTTTTCCTGTTACTTCAGACTCTTTGATGTAAAATCGAGATTTTTATTCAAATTGTTAATATTAAGTAAATATTTCATGTAAGTTTTGTCACAGAGGAAAAAACATAGTGTTTACAGCACAGAGGAGGCTGTGCTGCTGGCCAGCCGCCACACAACCTGCTTGTGTTTGTGCTGTGTGCCGTCAGTACACTCAGTACTCCCAGGAAATACTACAGAGCCTTTACTTAGTTTCCCACCGGTCACGGGTCATCTTTGGGGACAACATTACCTCACCGTACTCACCATGATCCTCAAGGATTGCGCGGCCTCCCCTTGCGGCGCCCCGGACCTGAGGATGGACGGGCGGCTGGGCGACCGTAGGGAGGGCGGCGGCCTGCGAAGACAAGAACTTGCACCTCGGCTGTCCGCGCCAGCGTCTGAAAAAGATTGGAAATGTTGTAAGCCAAAAACGTGCAATAAAGATTTTTGTTGGAAGTTAACTTTCCAGTTTATATATATATATATATATATATATATATATATATATATATATATATATATATATATTTATATATATATATATATATATATATATATATATATATATATATATATATATATATATATATATATATATATATATATATATATATATATATATATATATATATATATATATATATATATATATATATATATATATATATATATATATAATATATATAATTTTGAGTTACGATGTAAATGACATAATTATGTCAGCATTATTTTAATCGTCAGGCCGGGTAGCTTTTTTCCATTAAGACGTGGCGAGGAATAACACATTCCCCGGGAGTGTCAGCAGCAACGTTAACACTCAGTGCCGCCAAAGCGCCCAGGAGCGGGCGGCGCGGAGTCGCCTTGGTACTCAGGCGGCGCGGCCCCGCGGGTGCGGGTGCTCCATCCCAAGCAGGTTGCGACACAGACGGGCGAGCGTGCTTGTGTCACATCTGCTTACCCTAAGTCATCCACCTCCTCGTGCCTTGCAAAAGTAATTTCTAAATGATCGAAAAAGTAATAGATTATTTGAATGCGTTATGCATCCCGATTATTAGAACAACATAAACAATTGTTATGACAATGGTAACATTAACAACGTAACAATACATAATGATAATAATAATTAAGGTACACACACACACACACACACACACACACACACACACACACAATGATAATAATAATGATACACACACACACACACACACACACACACACACACACACACACACACACACACACACACACACACACACACAATAATGACAATAATTAAGATATCAATATCGTTATCTTCGCAGTTATTTTCATTATTATTATTATTATTATTATTATTATTATTATTATTATTATTATTATTATTATTATTATTATTATTATTATTATTATTATTATTATTATTATTATTATTATTATTATTATTATTTTACAGCAAAGGAGACAGATCAAGGGCTTGAAAAAAAGAAAACAATAATGAAAAAAAAAGCCCTCTACTTACTGCCCCTAAAAAGATTGGAGATGGAGTGGCCGAAAGAGAAGTCAATTTCGGGAGGAGAGGTGTCCTGATACCCTCCTCTTGAAAGAGTTCGAGTCGTAGGCAGGAATTATAATAAAAATGATATGTCAGTAATTAAGTAATCATTAGAAAAATTACTTAAAATAGTTATCTGAAGACCACAGCAGCACAGGAAACACTTGTACAGCTGCATTATGACTGGCCTCTGAAGGCACGCGTCAGGTAGGGCGTGTGAGTCCTCAGGAAAGGCCTAAACGTGTTTGGTACTCACCGGCCTCGGTCAAGGAAGCGCTAGATCCTGTTGACTTGTCTTCTTGCCCAAGATGTTGGCCGTCTCTCCTCGCTCCCTTGTTCTCTTCATCCTCTGTCTCCGCGCTTTGCCTGACATCCATTTCCTTATTTTGAGCATCACTTGCCGCTTTGTTGTCGCATCCGAACTCTTCAATGTGAAGGGAACGCCTGAGCTGCGACAAGACGTCCTCGTTGGCCTGGCTGGTGCCCTCGCCGGCCGGGTCGTCAGGGTCACCAGTCTCGGCTTTGATATGGAGACGTTCTGGGCGTCGCCTGGCGCGGGCTGCTCGGGAGCTGTACGACCTCGGGGACGTGCCCAAGGGTCTGGATGGCTGCGGCTCGCTGTAATTATGATGAGCTATACAAAATAGATACATATGATAAAGAGTTTAAAGAGACAAGGAAAAAACGTGAACATAAAATTGTAAAGGTTAATTCACTTAAGTCATACTCAGCAAAGACACAAGTCACAAGTAAAGACTCACATATTATCTTGCTTACCAGTCCGCCGCCAAACTAACACTAAACTATCGACGGCTGCTACGAAAATTCCGTCTCACGAGCGGTGTGTAGCCACCCTTGGTCTGTCCCAGTCTCACGGAAAGGGTGATTTTTTTTTATCAAGACCAAGTGGGACTTCAGGTAAGTGTAACCGCGCCATGACAGCAACCTTAAAACATGTGCTACGTGACGGTACCTGCTTCGCTTTTTGTGGACGAAGGGGAGCGGGTCGGTGGTGACGGTGGTGTCCTGCTCCGCGTGGTAGTAGCTGCGGATGTGCTGCGTTATCTGCGGGAGGGAAGCAGAGTGAGCGTCCCTTTGTACATCACGAGAAGGGTATAGGGAGCAGGGATGGAGGTACCTGCCTTTTCCATCCACAAATAAATCAGATGTTTAAGCTCCACATTTTTTTGGATAGGTGTGTCATTAGTATGGTGAGCATGGAAAACACAAACCAGTCATTATAGATGGTGTGTGGGGACGGCGAGCTGCCGCCTCAGCCTGGCGTAGTGTGCCCTTGAGAGCCACTTGAGTGACGAGTGGGTGAACTAATCCGCTGTGACGTGCCGGCGAGGGCGGAATGACGTCACCGTTTGACTAGTTGGCGCCAGGTTTTCAGGTGATGTCAAAGTATTATTACGGAGGCGAGGCCAAGACAAACAAGAAGGCTTCGAGTGGGCAGCGGAAGCGAACACTGAGTGCTTAGTTAAAGTTGGCGAAACATGAAACCAGACCCAACTAGAACCTGCGGCTGCGTACCCAGCAGGCAGTGTAGCACACCGGCGGTGCTCACCCTGACCTTCAGATGTATCTTGTTCAACGCCAGACTCAATAAATCCAAGGCGTGGGTTCATGCACTTGTCGGGCCCGTAACGTTTTATGCTGAACGGTATGAATAAAACAATAAAGCGTGCACATGTGCGATCAACACTGGATTGAAGCCTTGCATAAGAATAGGCCACACCTCCGGGCTCGGCCACCCGCTGAATGCATAACACGACGGTTGAGAGTGGATGGCGGTACCCAGACATTAGTTAAAACTGTGAAACTCTACCAAAGCCAGAAAAAAAACTTAAAATAGCTGAGGTTATCTGTGTCCTGCACTGAAAACCCAGAAGGAATAATGCATGAAATCAGGCATCCTTGTGAATCGATTAGCAAAATCAGTAAAGGCCCAATAATAAAGGATGTATGTATTTAATGGAGAAGGCCACGCGTTGCATACTTTCCGTTATAATTAAAAACACTGGTCTCAGTCCTTTCAACCACATGTACTATCGTTGGTAACTTTGTTGTCTTTGACTCTTTACCACGAACTCTTCAGCATTATCGTGGGGCACCATGACACCTATTGGAAAAAATTAGGAGAATTATATAATTCACTCACCTCCTCCTTCGTTTGGAAAGCTTCCTTGTGCTTCTCGAGGATATGGACATGAAACTGCGTGGCGTAGTTACTGCAAAAGACGTTGGAGTTCTCGGTCTTAACATTTGTTGAATCTACATTCGAGTACACAGAAGCCTCGCGGGGAAGCGACGCTTCTGGTCCTGGGGGATGACACCCGCCGGCAGCCTGGGGCTTGGAGGCCTCATAAGTTTGGGTTTGGGGGTCCTGAGACCCCTGTGTTTGTGAGGAGGAAGGTTGAGGGTTAAGCTGGTGTGAGAAGGATCCTCCAGGGTCGTGGGACTCGGAAGCAGACGATTCAGGTTCCAGTGAATGGGCGGCTGAAGAGTCTGTAGTTTGCGGCGAGGAAGTTTCTGGGTTCAGCGACTGGCTGCTCGCGGCGACCGAGTCCTTGCCTGGCTGGTCTTGGGGCGGCATGCACAGCCGACACTCGTACATGAACCTCCCGGGGTGACGCTTGGTTTTCAGCATGTGTTTCCGAAGGTTCTCCTGATAAGGAAAAAACTGTTTTTTTTTTTTTATATATATATATATATATATATATATATATATATATATATATATATATATATATATATATATATATATATATATATATATATATATATATATATATATATAATAAACTGCAAGGGAAACATTTTTTTCATTATTACCACGGAGACAAAAGAGGCAAAGAGGCCCACCTGGTTGTTGCAGACGTAGGCGCAGTAGGGGCAGGAGTAGGGCGTGGAGCCGGTGTGGAGGCGGAGGTGGCGCCGCAGATGGGGGAGGTGGCCGGTGGCGTAGTTGCAGTGGGGACACTCATACTTGTCTCCCTCTCCCCGCTTGTGGGACTGCCGGTGCCTGGACACGCAACCCAAACAACCCAGACTTAACCAAACAGTCATATGCGGCGCGGCGAGGCGCACCAGTGTAAATTAAAGTCTCCAAATTGATGCAATAGATCTTACACTCGGGAACAATATTCGAGTCCCTATAGATTTGTTTTGAATGGAGAGCGTAAATATGACTCGGATATATTCACAATAACGTGGACACAAAAACAACAATAAAATGGTAGAATTGAACAGTAAACTATTGGCGGCGCGACTCTGGCTCCTTGTGTGTCCGCCACATTGTTTTGGACCTACTCCCCTGCCTCGCTCTGTCACCAGCCGCGCACACTCGCCTGACGATGCTGCTGGAATATCCGCAAATGAGTTTCAGCCAACGTTTCCTCTATAGAATAACAATTTTTTTCATTATACGCAGCTCTATGAGAAACGCACATTTTTAAAGCATTAATAATGAGCCGGATGCGAAGGTGATGCGCTGCGCTCCACCTGTGACGCCGCAGCCCGCCCTTCTGCCTGCCATCACAACAAACTGCAAGCTGAGCGGCGCCACTCGGTCGCTTTAATAAACCCACGTGTCATTATCGCGTCTCCTCCACCTGTTTGCCTGTGTCACCATAAGCCTTTGCAATCCGTTGTAATAAAACATTAAATATCAATAGAAGATTGACCTATTTCCGTTATCAGGCGTTTACTGTTTTGTTTCTATCTATCTATTTATTTATCTGTCCGTATATCTATCTGTCTCTTTCTCCTTTCGGCATCACATTAAATTGATTACAGCAAAGTGGCGGAGATAAAGATGTAGAAGAAGGTTTTGGTTATGTGATGGACAAACTTGTGCTAAAGTACTTCTGTGCGTAGCAAATGTCTCCTCTGCGGGTAGTTTAAGAGAATCAGTAGCAAGGATGACTCATACAATAATCTTAATCCAGAGGGGAAGGACGTCTTCTCCTTGGAGTGATCTCAGATGGTGTGTATAATAATTATGAGGCAACGTGGGGAAAAGTATGGTAAGGACGCGGCGTACAGGTACTCACGTCTTGAGGATGGTGAGCGTCTGGCACTTTATGCCACACACGTCACACAGGAAGGATCGGGCTGGAGGTTCTTTGGTCTTGGGCAGGCGCTGGGAGGGGGGGCGACAGGCGTCTTTGTTGGCTGGTCGGGGGGAATCTGGCGCCTCAGGATCCGTCTTTGAGGACACCGAGGGAGAGGCTTTGGCGTGGGCGTCCAGTTGGTGACGGTAGAGGTGCCACCTTGGGGAGGGTGGACACGTTCCTTATTTGGAGGCACGCCTACTTTACTCCCTACGCCACCTGACTCTCTCAGTCATTTATTATTCTCAGTGAATGAGCAATGTATCATTTATCATCCTGACTGAATATGAACTGTTATAATTATGAATAGTAATCAACCCTGCTCCAGAGAGTCGGGTAGTGGAAGTTAAAGAGTTAGTGCTACTGTAGCAGCTCAATGTTTTACAAACATACCTGTTGGAGAAGGTCTTCCCGCATGTGTCGCAGAGGGCGGGTCTCTGGGCAGAGTGGACGTGGGCACCGCAGGTATGAACGGCTGAGAGGTGCTTCTCAAGCCAGTCGTGATGCAGAAACTTGCGGGAACAAACGTGGCAGGCGTGTGGCCACTCGTTGCTGTGGCTTAACATGTGGCCCTTCACTGATGCCGCCTGCAGCTTCGTCTGCGGGAAAATTACGTCTAATATTGACATGTGTAATGCATCTAAGGAGCCCGTCAAAAAGTTGTATTAAAGACACGCAACCAAAACAACCCAGAGAGCCGAAAACAACACTCATAAGAACATGTTTATGACTCACCTTGCATATGTGGCAGGCGTAGCGGCCGTCGGTCTGCCGCTCACTGTGGGCCAGTGTCTTATGGGTAAGGACGTGGGCGAGCAGGTCATTTTTGAAGGGGCACAGGTCACATTTGTGCTTTCCTTCTAGGTCACCAGGAACGCCCTCACACACACGTTGGTGTTTGGCGAGGTCAGAGCGAAGTGGCGGAACTATGCCGCACAGGTGACAGGGTGTGCAGTCCTTCTGATGCGTCTTAGACATGTGTTGCCGCAGCGCTGGCAGGTCCTCAACCTCCTCGTAACAAAGGTTACAGATTCTGCTGACCGAGACGCCGCGCTGCCGCCACAGGGTTGTGCGGTGCTCGGCAGACCTCCGGTGCACCTCGGCCTGACGCGTCGTCGAAAAGGAGAGTCCACACACAAAACAGTGGTAGGAGTCATTAGTGCCTTGAGGAACTTCGTGAACTTTCATGTGGGTACGGATTTGTTGCTTTCGCACGGCCTTGAAGTCACACTGAGAGCAGCGTAATACTCGATGGTTGGAAAGCTGGAAGCCTGGCTCCTGGTGGTGGATCCTGCGATGGGTCTGGTACTCTCGGTGGTAGCGGAAGGTTCCATCACCCAGGGGGCAAACAACGAGGGTCCTGCTGGACAGTATCACCTGCCGGGCCTGCAGCACTACGTCTCTGGCATTGCACGCGTGATGGGGAGTCTGCAGGTGATGCAAAATGGCAGGAAGTTGCATTGGGTCTTCGTCGGAACATGCGGAGCAGGAGAACATTGTTTTGACTACGTCATCCTCAGGATCTTCTGTGTGTGTTTTCATGTGTGCGAGAAAGTCTTCGTGAAGGTTACAATAAAATTTGCAGCTTTCACAAAAGAATGAAGATGTTTTAACAATGGCGCCAATGTTTTGTATTATTAGTTTGTCAAAGTTTGAATCAATTTCTTTGCTTTTGTTTTGTCGCTCCTCTAATTCGTTGTGGATGTGAGCTAAGGAAGCGAAATGCAATGCAGCATAAGCCTTTCCGAAAGACAGCTTGCAGACGGGGCATAACATTTTTGGGGTAGCCGACGAGAGTTTTTGTACTTCCTCTTCTTCATCAACTGGTTGCTCCTCTTCTTCAGTAGTGCTTTGCGCTCCAGTAATGTCAGGAGGGTAGGATCCAGTCACACCTTTCCAGGTAAGCGTTCGGTTTGTTGCTTGCTTGACGCTTGTGGCATTGTGGGAACCTATTTTTCTGCTTTTGAGATGAGCGATGGTCGACTTGAGAAAATTCTGAGCTTGCAGTTTTTTGGATCTGACGGGTCTAGTGGATTCTGTTATCGGAGGAATCTCTTTTGATACTTTTGGTTTTCTCTGCCCTGATGCCTTGTTTTCGTTGACGAAGTGCAATTGAGACTTCAAGTGTCTTTCGTATGCCTTCTTACCCTTGAGGACGCGGTTGCATGCCTGGCAATGGTACTCAATTGTACTCCCAACTTTTATGATATTTGTCATCTTTTTGCCAGGCAACCACTTTCCCTTAGTGTAGGTTGGAGGAGGAGGCATCAAGGATCCGTCCTCCTCTTCTGTGTAGTCTACTTCCATCTCTTCATCTTCTTCCTCAAGTTCTGTCCTCGGCGTTGATGGTCTCCACTTCCCTCCCACTGAAGGCGGAGGTCGGCTGCCCGGCCTCCATTTTCCTCCTGTGTGGTGGTAAGGAGGTCTCGTTTCGTCATCTTCATCTTCATCAATGTCATCATCTTCCTCGTGTCGCCTCTTCGTCGGAACCTTCACGCTGCTGCGAAGCTCTAGGGAGGAGAGGAAATCATCTTGACGAAGGTCTGGTTTCGCTTGAACATCATCAGTGTTTCCAGACTCACTGAATTTCAGACTTGAGCTCGGAAACTCTTCTTTTTCCTCCTGGACGTCTTTTTCGTACCTATCCTCTTTAGTTATTTCTTCGTCTTTCAGACTTTGGTTTTCTATGTTATCCGACAGTTTGATGTCTCCCTGTGTTACCCCTTTGGTCTTGTTCTGTCCCAGGTTTGACACATTGGTCAGCAGCGGTTCCTGTGGCGTGGGCTGAATGGAGTAAAAGTCTGAGTATCTTGGTTCGAAGTTTTGACTCTCAAGTTCATATGCAGAAGACGAAACTTTGAAAAGCGCCATAGTTTCGCTGTGGGACTCAGACTCGCCTTCATGGGGAATTTTCTGATGGTCACTGAAGGAGTCGAAGTGCCTCAAGATGTTGGGAGTATCATGACCATGAAGGAGCAAGGGGTCTTTGTAACCTGTGAAGGGTGCCTGGGACGAGCTTGGTCTGTGGCTGAGGCCCAGGGATTCTTGGGACTTGTGCTTCAGTTCAGGGTGACTGGCACTGATGGAGGCTTCGGAATGTGGTTGGGGTAATGAAGCAGTAAAATCTTCTATCACCGCATATGGTTCATGGAGGGAGCTGGCATCCGCCGCGCGGCCTGAGTTCTCTGATGCCTGTCCGGCTTGATCGACGTAGCAGTCTCTTAAAGCAGATTCTGAGGACTGATATTTTACCGTACTTACATTCTCTGGTTTATGACTGGTAGTGGTGCTGTCATGTCTTTCGTTAGCTATGATCCTATCGCTGTCTTGGCTCAGTGGATGGGTGTTGTCTGGAAAGGATGTATCGGAAGGACTTCTTGATCCTTCTGTTTCATGGGGGTGTTTCTTAGTGTAGCTTTTCATATCCCTGTCAGCCGTGGACGCCTCAGGATGCTGCTTGGTCTGGCGGGCAGTGTCCGGAACACATCCTGCCTGCCTGTGTGCCACGTAATGGTCAAGGCCGATGATGGTGGCGCGACACCTAAGGCACAGGTGAGCGTCCTCGTTCATGGCGGGCCCGGCAGCAGCTCTGGGCGAGGAGAACGCGGGAATCACGGGCCAAACAGATATTGGGAGGGCTTTTTTGTCGCGCCGCCCAAATATTTCAATTACATGCTTGATATTTCTTCACGGACAGCAGGTCTGCAGCTCCTCGGCGCCTGTGTGACCTGAAGCATGGGTGAAAATTTGATAAAGATGATAACCGATGCAAATATCTAAGGAGATCTGCAAATACGTAAACATCATAATATTATCAATAATTACAAACTATAATGATGAACGTTTGAATTACTGAACAAGGAAAAGTTGAAAATATTGTTTGAAAGGAAAGTGCATCAATTGGCTGTAGTCATCTTGCATTGCTGTGTACGACGATGACGACGACCATTATAACGTCATAACTATCTTGCTTGTGTGTGTGTGTGTGTGTGTGTGTGTAAAAGAGAGAGAGAGAGAGAGAGAGAGAGAGAGAGAGAGAGAGAGAGAGAGAGAGAGAGAGAGAGAGAGAGAGAGAGAGAGAGAGAGAGAGAGAGAGAGAGAGAGAGAGAGAGAGAGAGAGAGAGAGAGAGAGATGAGGGGGGGGGGGGCGGCGGACACGCGGCTGAGTGGGAGGGAGGGAGGGAGGGAGGGAAACATGACTAGAAACTAAAGGTGAGTTATCTGGCATGGGACTTAGCGGGAAATTATTACACTTGCTGAAAGTTGCTAAGACACCCGTGGCCGCCCCCCATTTTCTTTACACGTCCCCATCCATGAATTTTCCCCGTCGTCAGTGAGTCCCATCAGTGCTTACATACTTTTTTTTTCTAGTGTGTCTCATTAGTCTGGATTGTGAATAACGGAAGGAGATGATTTTGCTTCCGAAGGCGTTGTGGAAATCCGTGACCCTCAAGAGACAGAGAGTTGGAATACAAATGTTATGAATTTCGAGGCAGAGGTTTTTGACTACGAATGAACGTGTTGAGAGCTTGTTCTTCGTTAGGATGTGGGTTGTCAACTTGTCATCGCTGGCCACTGGTACAAACTCTCAACAGGTCTTGTCAAAATTCCACCCTGCTAATTTTTCCGCCTCCACTTCATTCCGTCTTTACAGTTTCTTCTCAGCCTCCTCTACGAATGCAATTTTCAACTTACACTTTTTTCTTCCACTTTGTTACTTATTCCTTTTCACCTCCACTTCAGTTTTCATTATACCTCCACTTTCTACTTTATACTCTCTTCTCACCCTCTTCATGCCTTCCTCTCACTATCCTTATGCCTTCCATCTCCTCTTTCTTCATTTTTGTAAATCCATTTCCTCTTTCTTTTCCACTTTCGACCCTTCATTATACCTCCACTTCCTACCTTAACTCTCTTCTCACCCTTCTTATACCTTCCTCTCATCCTCCTTATGCCTTCCATCTCCTCTTTCTTCCTTCTTGTACATCCATTTCCTCATTCTTCTCCACTTTCGATCCTTCATTATACCTCCACTTCCTACCTTATACTCTCTTCTCACCCTCCTCATACCTTCCTCTCATCCTCCTTATGCCTTCCATCTCCTCTTTCCTCCTTCTTGTACATTCATTCCCTCAATCTTTTCCACTTTTGATCTCTTCTTCATTTTGCCTCCACTTCCTTCCTTCTGATACTTTCCTCTCTCCCTCCTCTTACCCTCCTTATACCTTTCATCTCCTCTTCCTTCCTCCTTGTAAATGCACTTCTTTCCTTCTTCTTTTACACCTCCAATCCCTTCTTCATTACGCCTCCATTACCTACTTTTCTTCCTTTACGTTCTTCTCATCCTCCTCTCACCTTCCTTATACCTTCCATTATCTCTTTCTTCCACCTACCTTCATCTCATCCTTCGTCTCCTACCCCAAATGACACGTGTCCTTACCACCACCACCACCACCACCACTCGCAACACACCTTCCCCTCCTCCGCACCTCCGTCTCCACCACCTGCTCCCTCTGTCCCCCAGCCTCCGGTCTCCCATTTTACGCGTCACCAAGAATGTATTCCCGCCAGGTTCGGCCACCCATAAACACTATCATCTGCAATTACTCACTGGCCGCGTCTAGATACGTATTGGTGCTTCGTCGCTCGCCCGCCCGCCGCACATATCACCGCTGATGCACATAAACAGAGATAAAAATAATAACGCCGAGTATTAAATTGTCCTTTGAAATAGATTGAGGGGCCTCCTGTCACTTTCTTGCGTCTCTGTCTCTCTCTCTCTCTCTCTCTCTCTCTCTCTCTCTCTCTCTCTCTCTCTCTCTCTCTCTCTCTCTCTCTCATACAGTACTTCATTACACAACTTCTCCCATACATTCACACTCACTGAACGTACATACCACTGACCTCGTAACTTCACACACACACACACACACACACACACACACAGCCCAACCCCCCCAGCCTCCCAATTACACTCGCAGCCTTCCTCACGCACACTCTTATCCAACACAACAACGCCATCGCAACAGCACTTAATATATAGCTTCTAAGCCTCAAAGTCCCCCGTCGTAACTCGTATATAACTTCTAAGTGTAGGGAGTCTGTCTTTCTTTAGTCCGTCCGTCGTTCTTGCTGGTATTGTTGCTGGTATAAACATTTTCGAACCCTTCCTTTTTTTCATGCAGGACGTGTTTGTTAGCATGATTTCACTTGTGCCGTGTATATAAACTGCCAATAGTACCAATGTGTATTTTTTTTGTCTCTGTCTTTTCCTCTTTTTCCAAGCCACACCATGGATGCTGCGTCTCACTTCAAGCCACATCACTATTCTTATAATGCCTCATCTTCTTATCCAACGTCACATCTCCCTCTCCCTCCCTCAAACTCTATTCTCTTCATGTGTTCTCCTTTTTCGACCACCTTCCTCTCTGCATTTCGGATCGTACACTATCTCAAGCTTTTTACTGCGTCTCACTTCAAGCCACATCACTATTCTTATGATGCCTCATCTTCTTATCCAACGTCACATCTCCCTCTCCCTCCCTCAAACTCTATTCTCTTCAAGTGTTCTCCTTTTTCGACCACCTTCCTCTCTGCATTTCGGATCGTACACTATCTCAAGCTTTTTACTGCGTCTCACTTCAAGCCACATCACTATTCTTATAATGCTTCATCTTCTTATCCAACGTCACATCTCCCTCTCCCTCCCTCAAACTCTATTCTCTTCATGTCCTCTCCTCTTTTTACCACCTTCCTCTCTGCATTTCGGATCGTACACTATCTCAAGCTTTTTACTGCGTTGCACATCTCTTCCACACCTTGATATTCCGTTCTTCTCCGTCCTTCTTCTCCACGCTCCACCTGCCCCCTCATCTGCCTGCTCCACCTCTGCATTGCTAGTCACACGATGCTGCTAACTCCCCATGTGTCTCCTCTTTGCATTCCACATCCTCTTCACACCTAATTATTTACTATTCCTTCCTCCCCCTTCTATTTCTATGCCTCACCTGCTCTCAGATCTTCCTTCTCCACCTCGGAATTTCGAATGATACAGTGAGTTCATTTTCTCAAGTGTCTAATTTACACATTCCGCATCCTCTCCATATCTCATTGTTTCCCTATTTATCCTTTTTTCTCTTTTCTTATTCCTCTCTTTCAATGGTACATCAGCCCTTTCATCTGGTACCTCCTCCACTTCTTTTTCTATTTATCTTCTTTCTTTTCCTTTTGGTGTCTTTCCATGCTACGTCTCCCCTCTCATCTTATGCATCCTCCACTCTTTCAAGTCTCCCCTCTCTACATTCCACATCCATGATACATATTCTACGTCTTTCCACACCTTGCTTTCTCTCCCACCGCTACACTTTCACTCCCTCTTCCTTTCCTCTCCAATCTTCATTCCCATACCACACTCCACCGTCTCCCTACACCCCATCTTATACCTATACACTCCCGCACACGCCACACACCCACCCATCTCTCCTTCCTTCCCTCCCTACCCCCTCCCCCTCCCCCCCCTTTCCCCAGCGCCACTTACCGCCTCATAACCACTCAATATATCCGCGTAAATATGAACGTAAATTATGGGGCTAATTTATCTTTTTTACCTGAGCCCTCTTACCTGTGCCGAGTTGAGGTTAATTATCTCGTCCAGGTAACCGAGAATGAAGTGGGTTGAGCCTCGCCCAGCCCTGTATTCGCCCTTCCTAGCCAGCCTGTATAGTCCTCTTTTCAGGGGCTATTTTATCTCTTTTTATCAGCCTATGTTCTTCCTTCCTTCCTTCCATGGCCTCTTTTTTTCCCCCCTTCCTGTTCAGTCTGTGTTTTTTGTTATTAATTTGCAATATCTTTCTTTTTAGGGTGTTTCTTCTCCTTAATCAGTCTTCTCTCCCTCCCACTACTTTTTTTTAATTTTGTATTCAACTTGTATTTTCTCTTATCAACTGTATTATTTCCTCCTCCTCTCTCACCCTCGTTTCCATTTCTCTTCAGTCTATTTTTTTTATCCATTTCAGGCTGTTTTCTCTTTTACTAGTCGTGTGTCACTTTCACTGACTCTCTTTTAAATTTAACCTCATTTTCCCTTAACAGTTCACTTTTTCATCCTAATTTAGTTTGCTTCCGTCATTTCGGATCGTATTTCCTCTCCCAAAGATTCTATTCCCTCATCTTCCTAAGTCTGTAATTCAACCCCTTCTTCAGCTTGTATTGTTTTCCCCTTCAAGTTAGAATTCTCCTGTACCAGCCAATATCCTTTTTTTCGGTAGGGAAGTTGACTAACCCAAGCTGTATTATTTCCCCTCTCATCCTGTCGTCTTCCCTTCTTCCTGTAAGCTCTCCCTCGTGGCTTGAACACTCTCTTCCTAGCTCGTGTGTTCCTCTTTTTCTTTCATCCTTGTTTCACCTCCTTCATCCTCCTCCTTTCCTGTCTATAATTTTTTTTCTTTCTGGCGTCTCATTTTCTTTTCTTCTCCATCTTGTTCTTGTTTTTCCTCCTCTAGTTCCTCTTTATCCTCCTTCTTCCTCCTCCTCCAAACTTCTTTTCCTCTTGCACTTTCTTTATCCTCTTTCTTTTAGCGTGCCTCTTTCCTCTTACTGCCCTCCTCCTCCCTCCCTCCCCCCTCCTCCTCTTCCTCCTGCTCTTTCCCTGCCTGCCTGCCGTCCACCTCAAGGATAGGCCTATGATAACATCGCAATTAGGCTGGACAGGCATTCTTGTCTCCTCTCCCGGCCACGCCCGCCCCGCACCGCCGCGCCGCCCTCCCGAGGCAGGCCATACATCCAGGCGGCGACCTTCCCTCCTGCTCGTCTTTAATTGCTTTCCCGTGGTGCTGTTTGGGGCGCTCATTGTGACTTTCTCTCGTCCTCGATGTTGTTTTTTGTTGTTGTTGCTCTTATTCTTATTACTATTATTTTTATTATTATTAGCTGCAGCATTATCATCATCCTCTGTGTTGTCGTTTTTGTTGTTTTCCTTGTTGAAATGGCTATGGTCAGGGTGCGTACATATATATAGGTGAGAGCACAACAGATGGGCTAAAAGAGTGGCAAAGTTGGAAGTAACTGATACGAAAAGACCTAAGGGGAGGCCGTTCAGCAGATGGTGTGATAAAAGTTGAGGCTTATAGAACGTTTACATCAAAACCGGAAACTAGAGCTTATTTGTTTGCAATAGGCCTATGCCCTCCACTGGACTGCTACAGGCTTTTGCTTCCTTGATGATGATGATGATGACTTATGATATGAAAAAAAAGTAGCAGTAACGAAAACAGTGATTATTATTATTATTATTATTATTATTATTATTATTATTATTATTATTATTATTATTATTATCATTGTTAGTAATAAGAACAATGATAACATTTTGTTTTGATATTTATTTTTCTTCATCTTTTTTCTGTTTTTACTTAATATTTTTCTTCTTCTTTTTTTATCTTCTTCTCTCCATCTTTTTGTTTTTCTTGTTCTTGTTCTTGTTCTTGTTCTTGTTCTTCTTTTTTTTCTTTTTCTTCTTTTTTCCTTCATTTTATTATTATTATTATTATTATTATTATTATTATTATTATTATTATTATTATTATTATTATTATTATTATTATTATTATTGCAATTATTATTATCACAAGATAACAACAACAACAACAAAAAATCAATAGCAGGAGCAAGAGCACCATCATCATCATCATCAACAACAACAACAACAACAACAACAACAACAACAACAACTACCACTACTACCACTACCACTACTACCACTACTACCACTACCACTACTACCACTACTACTACTACTATTACTATTACTATTACTACTACTACTGCTATTGCTACTACTACTACTACTACTGCTACTATCTCTACAATGAGCACCACCACCACCTCTGTATACCACCACCCAACAACCCACCCCCACCCGTACCCCTCCACCATCACCACCACCACTAATAATAATGAACGCTGCTGCTGCACACGTACGCATAAAAATGTTCCCATCACCCTTCCCGGCCCCCCCTCCTCCCCCCTCTCCTCCTCTTCTGCCCCCTCCCCCTCGTCTCCGTCGCCGCTTCCCTCACCATCGCCGTCCTCGTCCCCACTACTGCCGTCCCCGCCGCCGCCGCCGCCGGGCCTTCATTACTCCGCCGCTTCGCCGTGTAAATAGTCACGTCATTGCGCGACACAACGGATACTGTCTACAAATACAACCGTTAGTGCGAAAATATTTCACATGCCGCGTCATCAGAACTCATTTAATCTGCATAAAATAGTGGCCTCTAGCTGTGGGGAAGGGGTGGGGGGGAGATGGAGGAAGGGAAAGGACTCACGGGAGGGAGGGAGGCAGAGTAAAAGAGGTGTTTTAGGGGTGGAGAGAATGAAGGCGCGTGTGTATGTAAGGCGCGTGAGAGGCGTGTATGGGTTGTCGCGGGGTGTGGAGCAGGTGACGGGCAGGTGTTGCTGTACAGGTGTTTGGGCGTGATGAAGGGTGGGTCCGCGGCCTCGACCACTGCCACAACATGACGCCAGGGTGTTAACGCTAAGCACATGAGTCTGACTAAGTAAGGAGCAGTAAGTAGTAAGTGGCACTCGAAGTTGTTCACGCTGTAGACACTGTTTTAACTGAGCATCAGGAACTTTTCAAGCGGAATACTATTTTAATGATAACTATAAGATTCTTCAAGTTGAATGCTATTGAGAAGGTCTTTTAAAGTAGTACACTCCACAAAACGCAGAAAAGGGCACTTAAGACTTTAAATATATATGCATACTGTGGATCAAGCAACAACTGTTCATGTTAAACGCCCATGGAAAATTCACTCGAGACTGTTCAAGTTCTACAACAGTATTTAACCACTGTAAAAGTCACAAAAATCTTAACGCTGGATTATGTTGAGTTTGTCGCTCAAAACTGTTTAAGCCAAATGTACAGTATCGAGTTACTTTTCACGCTAAATGACTATAAATGTGTTCAGAAAATAGTTACGTTAAATGCAACTGCAAGGGTTACTCAGAATCATTGACGCTCAACACTGATGGGAAAAGGCCATTCTGAGCTTCACTTCAAATGCTCCTGTAAAACGGTCATTAAGAATTGTATACACTGGGTGATTTTGAAACAGCTTAGGATCAAATTTTGGCTTCATGCTTGATGATGATGAAAAACTTTGCTCTAATAGATGTATTGAAATTAGGAAAATCTTTTTATGCGCGCTTGGTTCCTTTACGAGCGTTGTGATAAAGTATCCACAAAATATGTTGTTTCTTTATCCCTGTTTGGTCCAACTTCCTAATGCAAACGCTGACCACCATCTTCATTCTTTCATCTCTTTCACTGGTACACTCTGGGACGCCTACCTGTGTCTGTATTCCCTCTCTCCTAAACGCCTTCAAGTAGGGTGCTTCGGGACACCTTTCTGACAATATTGATTACGCTTTTCGAATCTTATCTGTCCTCCTTTTTCGGGGTAGCATCGGGTTGAAAACTTTTTTTATATTTTGTCTTTCCCTTTGTCTGCATCCAATGCTGTAAAAATAATAATAAGGCTGTGCGACTTAAAGAGTAGACGCAGCCGGTGAAACTTGGAGATGGAAACAAACAAACAAATTCAGTTCTATAGTATTTACGTATTTCACGTAAAAAAAAAAAAAAAAAAAAAAACTAGCGAAAGTGTGCTTGTGTGTGTATAGAGGGGGGGGAGGGGGCGGTGCGTGCGTGTGTGCGCATATGTGTATGTGTGTGAATGCTTGTCAGTCCAGTTTTCATATCTGCTTGTATTTTAACTGTTTCTCTGTCTGTCTGTCTTTATGTCTATCTACCTATCTCGGTCTCAGCGTCTCTGTGTCACCAGTACACACAGTTGACATTACACGCGCCCCGTCAGCAGCGTGCTTTGAAGTAATCGAAACACACGCAGCCACCCCCCCCACCCCACCGCCCTGCGACCTGCGACCACCACCCCGGCATGGGCCTCGGCGAGGCCTTCCTTGGGGCATCGTTGTCCAGTTGTAATTAAGAAATCGCTCCTGGAAAAGGTAGTCCAGTTTGAGGCGTGAGGCAGCGTGTCGCCTAAGGGTGCAGCGGCCGAGCGACACTGGCCAGCCAGGTATAGCCGCAGCGAGGCCTGCCGCCCGTGTGCAGCCCCGCGCCGCTCCTCCCCTCACCATTTTCTTTAAATATCCACTGGTGAGGTGGGGGAGCTGCCCTCACATGTGGCCGGGTCTTGAGAAAATAATCAATACTCGCTAGTCCAGGCCAGCACCCACGCTCGGTAAACACTTGCAGGTACACACCGGGGCCGGGGGCGGCGTGGGCGGGAGGGGCTGAGTGGGCACGGGTGGCGGGCACCAGTACCGCCCTGACGGAGGACCGTAGTTCTATGATCTGGCATCTCGCTCCCTCATCAGAGAAAGAAAAATGTGATTGTGGTTGAACGAGGAAAATTATTTACGGTACACCTTTTTTATTATTAAATCGGTAGCTGTACTCGTACTTACACGTGGATCATTAACAACCCCGATCTTGTTCACAAATGATGCAGTGATTTTATGATACAGCTCTAACGGCCCATTATTTTGGGGTATTCATGAAAGTATATCACTTGAATTTATTCTTATGTGTACAATGCAATTACAGTCCAGGACCAGCATGTAGGCGCGTCAGGCCGTGACGGAGGGCGTGACACGGCGGTGCCGCTCCCCGCTGTGACGGCACCGTCATGTGACGCGTCACTGCCCGTTGTCCCAGTGTATCTCTCTCTCTCTCTCTCTCTCTCTCTCTCTCTCTCTCTCTCTCTCTCTCTCTCTCTCACACACACACACACACACATATATATATATATATATATATATATATATATATATATATATATATATATATATATATATATATATATATATATATATATATATATATATATATATATATATATATATATATATATATATATATATATATATATATATATATATATATATATATATATATATATATATATATATATATATATATATATATATATATATATATATATATATATATATATATATATATATATATATATATATATATATATATATATATATATATATATATATATATATATATATATATATATATATATATATATATATATATATATATATATATATATATATATATATATATATATATATAACATAAAGCCGGGTATCCTGAAATGTTAACAGCATCGCTCGCCGGTCGACCCTCGCGTCATCAGCGGGGCTCCGTATACAACATCCGACAAGTATTGTCACAAACCGTGTCTTGCTTGACATTTGAAGTGTGACAAAATTTATACTGACGGGACTAAATGTGTGGATTTTTCATTGGTCGATCCTGAGTGAGATTGACTCGTGATAGGCTAACTGTCAGGGGCCCCGCGGGGTCGTTGCTGGCTGGCATGGGGCGGAAAGGCGCCTCTCATCGCGATACTGTATGCAGCTTTTTGAGTAACGCTCGTGACCTGTGCAACGCTACGCCTCAGCCAGGGATGCGTGGCCGGCGTGGGACTCCTCCCGTGGAACATCAGCTTCTTCCCGGCACAGAGCTGGCATGAAGATGGCGCCCTTGCTCTCAGGTTTGAATTGTAATTTCGTTTTATTTCTGGGTGAGCACTGCCTCGTGGCCCCAAGTCCTGCTTCGGCGCGGCCCTGCGTTCTGGCTATGTTGGCGGGGCGGCAACTGCAGCGCGACGCTCGGGTATCGCCATCGCCGCCACTGGTCGTGCAGCCATGCGAGAGTCAGCAGGAGGACGCGGCGCCCGAACACTTTATGCTGCTCAGTACTCACTGCGACGCCCGGAATATTTAAAACAGAGCAAGGCTGCACGTGCAGAATTTTAGCCGACACACGGTAACAGCCTCCACGATAAGTTTCCTGTCAGGATTGCAAGTATAATGGATGCACAATATGGCTCACTCATTTTAGATATTATCTCCATCATTAGTTATTTTTTCACTCGCAAAGCAGCGTTTGGTCCGTGGCCCCGTGGATGGCGTCTGTGGGGGCGGCTGAACAAGGGGCAGACTCTGGAGCGAGTGAAAAGTTTGCAGCACAGCGCTGTGCTGATGGTTTGTTAGGGCCGGCCTGGACATGAGTCATTCCTCTCGTATGATTACTGTCACACAATTTTACATAAAAGGATAAAATTACAGGTTTACAAGAGCTCTTGCGGGTGTTTTATACATTATATTTTCTTGGCCGCTAAGTGCAGCATCCTGCGCGGCCTCGCTGTGAGCATGGACGTCACGCCCACCACAAGGTGACGACGCTGCTTGGAGTCATGTTTTCGTGTGGGCTCATTAGGCAACGTTTTCCTGAACTTTCCATACAGAGGAGCTGACAGACGTTGTGCGGATATCGAATTGTCAATTGGACGTGGCAATCTAGAGATTCGTGGTAACGGTAGTGAAAATAATTTACTGCTCTTAATGACTGACTGTTGACCATGTTGGGCTACTGTTATCTTGAAGTCTCGCCTGGGTTACGAGAGAACGCCGCCTCTCTCCAAGCATGCAGCTGCCAGGCGTGAACTCCCGACCTTCAGTGTATACAGCGGGGACCGCGCGTCACCGCTGAGCATGGCAACGTAACGCAGACGACTCAGAAGGAAAGAAACAAGGCATTTTTGTTAAGGGTTATGAGATCATGCCGGACTTTTAATGCACGAACAGATTGTTTGCCGCGTTGAGTGGCTGCCTCGGGAAGCCTTTCTTGGTCGTCACCTCAGAGGCGCACAGAGCCAAGCGATGGGACTCCATTAACACGCTGACGTTGATTACACAAATGAAGCTTTGCCTGCCGCCGCCGGAAGACTGCTCGCAACTACATAAACACGCGCGATTTGCACAGAACTCAGGTTTATACATTTTTCTAATGGGTAATCAAGTCAACAGAGTCCAACAAATAACGGTAAAATAACGTAATTATTTTGCACCTACCAGCGACCGGTTGAAATCAAGGCTAAAATATGCTACATGCGTTTTTGGGGTATTAATGTTTGTCCGAATGTAATGCATTTTATTTGATTAAAAAAGAAAAAAAAAAAAAAAGCAACAACTCGCTGAGCGTGTCTTTGGAGGTGGAGGCAGGCACCCTCAACCACTAACTATATCAACCTGCAGCGCCTAAAAAAAAAATAATGATAATAATAATAATAAATAAATAAAACATTCCGAGAAACACGTTAGCATGTTATGCTCCTCTTATGATCTCTAAAGGAAAAAAAAAGGAAAACTTTTTCATAGCACGGCGAATTGCTTGGGGCTGATAAGATTTCAAATTACCAATATAAAGTAGTACAAGATTTTGTGGGTTACGATAAGAAGCAGTGTTTAGGGAAGAGACTGGTCTGAGAGCCCTGTGACCTGCAACACTGGCCTGGCTATTCTCTAGTTGGCTCTGAGCGTTTCTGCTTG